>NW_027422028.1:0-359053 GCF_037893015.1 Macrotis lagotis
GTAACGCATGGGAAAGCACGGTCAGGCGAGGCAAGGCTAAGGCAAGACAACGCAAGTCTAGGCAATGCACGGAAAGCAAGCAAAGAGTAACGGAACGCAAGGAAGGCAAGGGAAAGCAAGGGAAGGCAAGGGTAACGGAAGGAACGGCACGGCAAGGGGTAACAAGGCTAAGGCACGCAGGGCAACACACGGCTAGGAAATGCACGGCAAGGCAAGGAAAGGCTCGGCAACACACGGTAACGCAAGGCAAGGCACGGTGAGGCTAGGCAAGGCTAATGCACGACAACGCAAGGCTAGGCAATGCACGACAATGGAAGGAAAGCTTAAAGCAAAGGAAGGCACGGTCAGGCGAGATAAGGCTAAGGCACGACAACGCAAGGCTAGGCAATGCACGGAAGGCAAGCAAAGAGTAACGGAAGGTAAGGAAGGCAAGGGAAAGCAAGGAAAGGCAATGGTAACGGAAGGAACGGCACGGCAAGGGGAAACAAGGCTAAGGCACGACAACGCACGATAGGCAATGCACGGCAAGGCAAGGAAAGGGTAACGCATGGGAAAGCACGGTCAGGCGAGGCAAGGCTAAGGCATGACAACGCAAGGCTAGGCAATGCACGGAAGGCAAGCAAAGAGTAACGGAACGCAAGGAAGGCAAGGGAAAGCAAGGGAAGGCAAGGGTAATGGAAGGAACGGCACGGCAAGGGGAAACAAGGCTAAGGCACGGCAACGTAGGCTAGGCAATGCACGGCAAGGCAGGCACGACAACGCACGGCTAGGCAATGCACGGCAAGGCAAACAAAGGGTAACGCAAGGCAAGGAACGGTGAGGCTAGACAAGGCTAATGCACGAAAACGCAAGGCTAGGCAATGCACGACAATGCAAGGAAACCTTAAAGCAAAGGAAGGCAAGGGCAGGGGAGATAAGGCTAAGGCACGACAACGCAAGGCTAGGAAATTCAGGGAAGGCAAGCAAAGAGTAACGGAAGGTAAGCAAGGCAAGGAAAAGGAAGGAAAGGCAAGGGTAACGGAAGGAACGGCACGGCAAGGGGGAACAAGTCTCAGAAACGATACCGAACGCTAGGCAATGAACGGCAAGGCAAGGAAAGGATAACGCATGGGAAAGCACGGTCAGGCGAGGCAACGCTAAGGCACGACAACGCAAGGCTAGGCAATGCACGGAAGGCAAGCAAAGAGTAACGGAAGGTAAGGAAGGCAAGGGAAAGCAAGGAAAGGCAAGCGTAACGGAAGGAACGGCACGGCAAGGGGAAACAAGGCTAAGGCACGACAACGCACGCTAGGCAATGCACGGCAAGGCAAGGAAAGGGTAACGCATGGGAAAGCACGGTCAGGCGAGGCAAGGCTAAGGCATGACAACGCAAGGCTAGGCAATGCACGGAAAGCAAGCAAAGAGTAACGGAACGCAAGGAAGGCAAGGGAAAGCAAGGGAAGGCAAGGGTAATGGAAGGAACGGCACGGCAAGGGGAAACAAGGCTAAGGCACGGCAACGTAGGCTAGGCAATGCACGTCAAGGCAAGGAAAGGGTAACGCACGTTCACGCGAGGGAAGGCTAAGGCACGACAACGCAAGGCTAGGCAATGCACGGAAGCCTAGCAAAGAGTAACGGAAGGTAAGGAAGGCAAGGAAAAGGAAGGAAAGGCCAGGGTAACGGAAGGAACGGCACGGCAAGGGGAAACAAGTCTAAGGCACGACACCGAACGCTACGCAATGAACGGCAAGGCAAGGAAAGGGTAACGCAGGGGAAGGCACGGTCAGGTGAGGCAAGGATAAGGCACGACAATGCAAGGCTAGGCAATGCACGGCAAGGCAAGGAAAGAGTAACGGAAGCAAAGGAAGGCAAGTCAAAGCCAGGAAAGGCAAGTGTAACAAAAGGCACGCCACGGCAAGGGGAAACAAGGCTAAGGCACGACAACGCTCGGCTAGGCAATGCACGGCAAGGCAAGGAAAGGGTAACGCAAGGCAAGGCACGGTGAGGCTAGGCAAGGCTAATGCACGACAACGCAAGGCTAGGCAATGCACGACAATGCAAGGAAAGCTTAAAGCAAAGGAAGGCACGGTCAGGCGAGATAAGGCTAAGGCACGACAACGCAAGGCTAGGCAATGCAGGGAAGGGAAGCAAAGAGTAACGGAAGGTAAGCAAGGCAAGGAAAAGCATGGAAAGGCAAGGGTAACGGAAGGAACTGCACGGCAAGGGGAAACAAGGCGAAGGCACGGCAACGCAGGCTGGGCAATGCACGGCAAGGCAAGGAAAGGGTAACGCATGGGAAAGCACGTTCAGGCGAGGCAAGGCTAAGGCACGACAACGCAAGGCTAGGCAATGCACGGCAAGGGAAGGAAAGGGTAACGCAAGGCAAGGCACGGTGAGGCCAGGCAAGGCTAATGCACGACAACGCAAGGCTAGGCAATGCACGACAATGCAAGAAAAGCTTAAAGCAAAGCAATGCACGGTCAGGCGAGATAAGGCTAAGGCACGACAAAGCAAGGCTAGGCAATGCACGGAAGGCAAGCAAAGAGTAACGGAACGCAAGGAAGGCAAGGGAAAGCAAGGGAAGGCAAGGGCAACGGAAGGAACGGCACGGCAAGGGGTAACAAGGCTAAGGCACGACAACGCAGGGCTAGGCAATGCACGGCAAGGCAAGGAAAGAGTAACGGAAGGAACGGAAGGCAAGGCAAAGCCAGGCAAGGCAAGTGTAACAAAAGGCACGCAACGGCAAGGGGAAACAAGGCTAAGGCACGGCAACACACGGCTAGGAAATGCACGGCAAGGCAAGGAAAGGGTAACGCAAGGCAAGGCACGGTGAGGCTAGGCAAGGCTAATGCACGACAACGCAAGGCTAGGCAATGCACGACAATGCAAGTAAAGCTTAAAGCAAAGGAAGGTACGGTCAGAAGAGATAAGGCTACGGCACGACAACGCAAGGCTAGGCAATGCAGGGAAGGCAAGCAAAGAGTAACGGAAGGTAAGGAAGGCAAAGGAAAGCAAGGAAAGGCAATGGTAACGGAAGGAACGGCACGGCAAGGGGAAACAAGGCTATTGCACGGCAACGCAGGCTGGGCAATGCACGGCAAGGCAAGGAAAGGGTAACGCATGGGAAAGCACGTTCAGGTGAGGCAACGCTAAGGCACGACAACGCAAGGCTAGGCAATGCACGGAAGGCAAGCAAAGAGTAACGGAAGGTAAGGAAGGCAAGGGAAAGCAAAGAAAGGCAAGTGTAACGGAAGGAACTGCACGGCAAGGGGAAACAAGGCTAAGGCACGACAACGCACGGCTAGGCAATGCACGGCAAGGGAAGGAAAGGGTAACGGAAGGAACGGCACGGCAAGGGGAAACAAGGCTAAGGCACGACAACGTACGCTAGGCAATGCACGGCAAGGCAAGGAAAGGGTAACGCATGGGAAAGAACGGTCAGGGGAGGCAAGGCTAAGGCACGACAACGCACGGCTAGGCAATGCACGGCAAGGCAAGCAAAGGGTAACGCAAGGCAAGGAACGGTGAGGCTAGACAAGGCTAATGCACGAAAACGCAAGGCTAGGCAATGCACGACAATGCAAGGAAAGCTTAAAGCAAAGGAAGGCAAGGTCAGGCGAGATAAGGCAAAGGCACGACAACGCAAGGCTAGGCAATTCAGGGAAGGCAAGCAAAGAGTAACGGAAGGTAAGCAAGGCAAGGAAAAGCAAGGAAAGGCAAGGGTAACGGAAGGAACGGCACGGCAAGGGGGAACAAGTCTCAGAAACGATACCGAACGCTAGGCAATGAACGGCAAGGCAAGGAAAGGATAACGCATGGGAAAGCACGGTCAGGCGAGGCAAGGCTAAGGCACGACAACGCAAGGCTAGGCAATGCACGGAAGGCAAGCAAAGAGTAACGGAAGGTAAGGAAGGGAAGGGAAAGCAAGGAAAGGCAAGTGTAACGGAAGGAACGGCACGGCAAGGGGAAACAAGGCTAAGGCACGACAACGCATGCTAGGCAACGCACGGCAAGGCAAGGAAAGGGTAACGCATGGGAAAGCACGGTCAGGCGAGGCAAGGCTAAGGTATGACAACGCAAGGCTAGGCAATGCACGGAAAGCAAGCAAAGAGTAACGGAACGCAAGGAAGGCAAGGGAAAGCAAGGGAAGGCAAGGGTAACGGAAGGAACGGCACGGCAAGGGGTAAGAAGGCTAAGGCACGACAACGCAGGGCTAGGCAATGCACGGCAAGGCAAGGAAAGAGTAACGGAAGGAACGGAAGGCAAGGCAAAGCCAGGCAAGGCAAGTGTAACAAAAGGCACGCAACGGCAAGGGGAAACAAGGCTAAGGCTCGGCAACACACGGCTAGGAAATGCACGGCAAAGCAAGGAAAGGGTAACGCAAGGCAAGGCACGGTGAGGCTAGGCAACGCTAATGCACGACAACGCAAGGCTAGGCGATGCACGACAATGCAAGTAAAGCTTAAAGCAAAGGAAGGCACGGTCAGAATTGATAAGGCTAAGGCACGACAACGCAAGGCTAGGCAATGCACGGAAGGCAAGCAAAGAGTAACGGAAGGCAAGGAAGGCAAGGGAAAGCAAAGAAAGGCAATGGTAACGGAAGGAACGGCACGGCAAGGGGAAACAAGTCTAAGGCACGACAACGCACGCTAGGCAATGTACGGCAAGGGAAGGAAAGGGTAACGCAAGGGAAAGAACGGTCAGGGGAGGCAAGGCTAAGGCACGAGAACGCAAGGCTTGGCAATGCACGGAAGGCAAGCAAAGAGTAACGGAAGGTAAGGAAGGAAAGGGAAAGCAAGGGAAGGCAAGGGTAACGGAAGGAACGGCACGGCAAGGGGAAACAAGGCTAAGGCACGACAACGCACGGCTAGGAAATGCACGGCAAGGCAAGGAAAGGGTAACGCAAGGCAAGGCACGGTGAGGCTAGGCAAGGTTAATGCACGACAACCCAAGGCTAGGCAATGCACGACAATGCAAGGAAAGCTTAAAGCAAAGGAAGGCACGGTCAGGCGAGATAAGGCTAAGGCACGACAACGCAAGGCTAGGCAATGCACGGAAGGCAAGCAAAGAGTAACGGAAGGCAAGGAAGGCAAGGGAAAGCAAGGAAAGGCAATGGTAACGGAAGGAACGGCACGGCAAGGGGAAACAAGGCTAAGGCACGACAACGCACGCTAGGCAATGCACGGCAAGGCAAGGAAAGGGTAACGCATGGGAAAGCACGGTCAGGCGAGGCAAGGCTAAGGCATGACAACGCAAGGCTAGGCAATGCACGGAAAGCAAGCAAAGAGTAACGGAACGCAAAGAAGGCAAGGGAAAGCAAGGGAAGGCAAGGGTAATGGAAGGAACGGCACGGCAAGGGGAAACAAGGCTAAGGCACGGCAACGTAGGCTAGGCAATGCACGGCAAGGCAAGGAAAGGGTAACGCACGTTCAGGCGAGGGAAGGCTAAGGCACGACAACGCAAGGTTAGGCAATGCACGGAAGGCTAGCAAAGAGTAACGGAAGGTAAGGAAGGCAAGGAAAAGGAAGGAAAGGCCAGGGTAACGGAAGGAACGGCACGGCAAGGGGAAACAAGTCTAAGGCACGACACCGAACGCTACGCAATGAACGGCAAGGCAAGGAAAGGGTAACGCAGGGGAAGGCACGGTCAGGTGAGGCAAGGATAAGGCACGACAATGCAAGGCTAGGCAATGCACGGCAAGGCAAGGAAAGAGTAACGGAAGCAAAGGAAGGCAAGTCAAAGCCAGGAAAGGCAAGTGTAACAAAAGGCACGCCACGGCAAGGGGAAACAAGGCTAAGGCACGACAACGCACGGCTAGGCAATGCACGGCAAGGCAAGGAAAGGGTAACGCAAGGCAAGGCACGGTGAGGCTAGGCAAGGCTAATGCACGACAATGGAAGGCTAGGCAATGCACGACAATGCAAGGAAAGCTTAAAGCAAAGGAAGGCACGGTCAGGCGAGATAAGGCTAAGGCACGACAACGCAAGGCTAGGCAATGCAGGGAAGGGAAGCAAAGAGTAACGGAAGGTAAGCAAGGCAAGGAAAAGCATGGAAAGGCAAGGGTAACGGAAGGAACTGCACGGCAAGGGGAAACAAGGCGAAGGCACGGCAACGCAGGCTGGGCAATGCACGGCAAGGCAAGGAAAGGGTAACGCATGGGAAAGCACGTTCAGGCGAGGCAAGGCTAAGGCACGACAACGCAAGGCTAGGCAATGCACGGCAAGGGAAGGAAAGGGTAACGCAAGGCAAGGCACGGTGAGGCCAGGCAAGGCTAATGCACGACAACGCAAGGCTAGGCAATGCACGACAATGCAAGGAAAGCTTAAAGCAAAGCAATGCACGGTCAGGCGAGATAAGGCTAAGGCACGACAAAGCAAGGCTAGGCAATGCACGGAAGGCAAGCAAAGAGTAACGGAACGCAAGGAAGGCAAGGGAAAGCAAGGGAAGGCAAGGGCAACGGAAGGAACGGCACGGCAAGGGGTAACAAGGCTAAGGCACGACAACGCAGGGCTAGGCAATGCACGGCAAGGCAAGGAAAGAGTAACGGAAGGAAAGGAAGGCAAGGCAAAGCCAGGCAAGGCAAGTGTAACAAAAGGCACGCCACGGCAAGGGGAATCAAGGCTAAGGCACGACAACGCACGGCTAGGCAATGCACGGCAAGGGAAGGAAAGGGTAACGGAAGGAACGGCACGGCAAGGGGAAACAAGGCTAAGGCACGACAACGCACGCTAGGCAATGCACGGCAAGGCAAGGAAAGGGTAACGCATGGGAAAACACGGTCAGGCGAGGCAAGCCTAAGGCATGACAACGCAAGGCTAGGCAATGCACGGAAAGCAAGCAAAGAGTAACGGAACGCAAGGAAGGCAAGGGAAAGCAAGGGAAGGCAAGGGTATCGGAAGGAACGGCACGGCAAGGGGTAACAAGGCTAAGGCACGACAACGCAGGGCTAGGCAATGCACGGCAAGGCAAGGAAAGAGTAACGGAAGGAACGGAAGGCAAGGCAAAGCCAGGCAAGGCAAGTGTAACAAAAGGCACGCAACGGCAAGGGGAAACAAGGCTAAGGCACGGCAACACACGGCTAGGAAATGCACGGCAAGGCAAGGAAAGGGTAACGCAAGGCAAGGCACGGTGAGGCTAGGCAAGGCTAATGCACGACAACGCAAGGCTAGGCAATGCACGACAATGCAAGTAAAGCTTAAAGCAAAGGAAGGCACGGTCAGAAGAGATAAGGCTACGGCACGACAACGCAAGGCTAGGCAATGCAGGGAAGGCAAGCAAAGAGTAACGGAAGGTAAGGAAGGCAAAGGAAAGCAAGGAAAGGCAATGGTAACGGAAGGAACGGCACGGCAAGGGGAAACAAGTCTAAGGTACGACAACGTACGCTACGCAATGCACGGCAAGGGAAGGAAAGGGTAACGCATGGGAAAGAACGGTCAGGGGAGGCAAGGCTAAGGCACGACAACGCAAGGCTTGGAAATGCACGGAAGGCAAGGAAAGAGTAACGGAAGGTAAGGAAGGCAAGGGAAAGCAAAGAAAGGCTAGTGTAACGGAAGGAACGGCACGGCAAGGGGAAAGAACGCTAAGGCACGACAACGCACGCTAGGCAATGCAGGGCAAGGCAAGGAAAGGGTAACGCATGGGAAAGCACGGTCAGGCGAGGCAAGGCTAAGGAAAGCCAACGCAAGTCTAGGCAATGCACGGTAAGCAAGCAAGGAGTAACGGAATGCAAGGAAGGAAAGGGAAAGCAAGGGAAGGCAAGGGTAACGGAAGGAACGGCACGGCAAGGGGTAACAAGGCTAAGGCACGACAACACACGGCTAGGAAATGCACGGCAAGGCAAGGAAATGGTAACGCAAGGCAAGGCACGGTGAGGCTAGGCAAGGTTAATGCACGACAACGCAAGGCTAGGCAATGCACGACAATGGAAGGAAAGCTTAAAGCAAAGGAAGGCACGGTCAGGCGAGATAAGGCTAAGGCAAGACAACGCAAGGCTAGGCAATGCACGGAAGGCAAGCAAAGAGTAACGGAAGGCAAGGAAGGCAAGGGAAAGCAAGGAAAGGCAATGGTAACGGAAGGAACGGCACGGCAAGGGGAAACAAGGCTAAGGCACGACAACGCACGATAGGCAATGCACGGCAAGGCAAGGAAAGGGTAACGCATGGGAAAGCACGGTCAGGCGAGGCAAGGCTAAGGGATGACAACGCAAGGCTAGGCAATGCACGGAAAGCAAGCAAAGAGTAACGGACCGCAAGGAAGGCAAGGGAAAGCAAGGGAAGGCAAGGGTAATGGAAGGAACGGCACGGCAAGGGGAAACAAGGCTAAGGCACGGCAACGTAGGCTAGGCAATGCACGGCAAGGCAAGGAAAGGGTAACGCACGTTCAGGCGAGGGAAGGCTAAGGCACGACAACGCAAGGCTAGGCAATGCACGGAAGGCTAGCAAAGAGTAAGGGAAGGTAAGGAAGGCAAGGAAAAGGAAGGAAAGGCCAGGGTAACGGAAGGAACGGCACGGCAAAGGGAAACAAGTCTAAGGCACGACACCGAACGCTACGCAATGAACGGCAAGGCAAGGAAAGGGTAACGCAGGGGAAGGCACGGTCAGGTGAGGCAAGGATAAGGCACGACAATGCAAGGCTAGGCAATGCACGGCAAGGCAAGGAAAGAGTAACGGAAGCAAAGGAAGGCAAGTCAAGGCAGGAAAGGCAAGTGTAACAAAAGGCACGCCACGGCAAGGGGAAACAAGGCTAAGGCACGACAACGCACGGCTAGGCAATGCACGGCAAGGCAAGGAAAGGGTAACGCAAGGCAAGGCACGGTGAGGCTAGGCAAGGCTAATGCACGACAACGGAAGGCTAGGCAATGCACGACAATGCAAGGAAAGCTTAAAGCAAAGGAAGGCACGGTCAGGCGAGATAAGGCTAAGGCACGACAACGCAAGGCTAGGCAATGCAGGGAAGGGAAGCAAAGAGTAACGGAAGGTAAGCAAGGCAAGGAAAAGCATGGAAAGGCAAGGGTAACGGAAGGAACTGCACGGCAAGGGGAAACAAGGCGAAGGCACGGCAACGCAGGCTGGGCAATGCACGGCAAGGCAAGGAAAGGGTAACGCATGGGAAAGCACGTTCAGACGAGGCAAGGCTAAGGCACGACAACGCAAGGCTAGGCAATGCACGGCAAGGGAAGGAAAGGGTAACGCAAGGCAAGGCACGGTGAGGCCAGGCAAGGCTAATGCACGACAACGCAAGGCTAGGCAATGCACGACAATGCAAGGAAAGCTTAAAGCAAAGCAATGCACGGTCAGGCGAGATAAGGCTAAGGCACGACAAAGCAAGGCTAGGCAATGCACGGAAGGCAAGCAAAGAGTAACGGAACGCAAGGAAGGCAAGGGAAAGCAAGGGAAGGCAAGGGCAACGGAAGGAACGGCACGGCAAGGGGTAACAAGGCTAAGGCACGACAACGCAGGGCTAGGCAATGCACGGCAAGGCAAGGAAAGAGTAACGGAAGGAAGGAAGGCAAGGCAAAGCCAGGCAAGGCAAGTGTAACAAGGCTAAGGCACGACAACGCACGGCTAGGCAATGCACGGCAAGGGAAGGAAAGGGTAACGGAAGGAACGGCACGGCAAGGGGAAACAAGGCTAAGGCACGACAACGCACGCTAGGCAATGCACGGCAAGGCAAGGAAAGGGTAACGCATGGGAAAGCACGGTCAGGCGAGGCAAGGCTAAGGCATGACAACGCAAGGCTAGGCAATGCACGGAAAGCAAGCAAAGAGTAACGGAACGCAAGGAAGGCAAGGGAAAGCAAGGGAAGGCAAGGGTAACGGAAGGAACGGCACGGCAAGGGGTAACAAGGCTAAGGCACGACAACGCAGGGCTAGGCAATGCACGGCAAGGCAAGGAAAGAGTAACGGAAGGAACGGAAGGCAAGGCAAAGCCAGGCAAGGCAAGTGTAACAAAAGGCACGCAACGGCAAGGGGAAACAAGGCTAAGGCACGGCAACACACGGCTAGGAAATGCACGGCAAGGCAAGGAAAGGGTAACGCAAGGCAAGGCACGGTGAGGCTAGGCAAGGCTAATGCACGACAACGCAAGGCTAGGCAATGCACGACAATGCAAGTAAAGCTTAAAGCAAAGGAAGGCACGGTCAGAAGAGATAAGGCTACGGCACGACAACGCAAGGCTAGGCAATGCAGGGAAGGCAAGCAAAGAGTAACGGAAGGTAAGGAAGGCAAAGGAAAGCAAGGAAAGGCAATGGTAACGGAAGGAACGGCACGGCAAGGGGAAACAAGGCTAAGGCACGACAACGCACGCTGGGCAATGCACGGCAAGGCAAGGAAAGGGTAACGCATGGGAAAGAACGGTCAGGGGAGGCAAGGCTAAGGCACGACAACGCAAGGCTAGGCAATGCACGGAAGGCAAGCAAAGAGTAACGGAAGGTAAGGAAGGCAAGGGAAAGCAAAGAAAGGCAAGTGTAACGGAAGGAACGGCACGGCAAGGGGAAAGAACGCTAAGGCACGACAACGCAGGCTAGGCAATGCAGGGCAAGGCAAGGAAAGGGTAACGCAAGGGCACGGTAGGCAAGGCTAAGGAAAGCCAACGCAAGTCTACAATGCACGGGCACAAAGTAACGGAATGCAAGGAAGGAAAGGGAAAGCAAGGGAAGGCAAGGGTAACGGAAGGAACGGCACGGCAAGGGGGTAATAAGGCTAAGGCACGACAACGCAAGGCTAGGAATTCAGGGAAGGCAAGGCAAAGGTAACGGAAGGTAAGCAAGGCAAGGAAAAGCAAGGAAAGGCAGGGTAACGGAAGGAACGGCAGGCAAGGGGTTACAAGTCACGACGAACCGCAACGCTAGGCAATGAACGACAAGGCAAGGAAAGCTTAACGCAAAGGAAAGCACGGTCAGGCGAGGCAAGGCTAAGGCACGACAACGCAAGGCTAGGCAATGCACGGAAGGCAAGCAAAGAGTAACGGAAGGCAAGGAAGGCAAGGGAAAGCAAGGAAAGGCAATGGTAACGGAAGGAACGGCACGGCAAGGGGAAACAAGGCTAAGGCACGACAACGCACGCTAGGCAATGCACGGCAAGGCAAGGAAAGGGTAACGCATGGGAAAGCACGGTCAGGCGAGGCAAGGCTAAGGCATGACAACGCAAGGCTAGGCAATGCACGGAAAGCAAGCAAAGAGTAACGGAACGCAAGGAAGGCAAGGGAAAGCAAGGGAAGGCAAGGGTATCGGAAGGAACGGCACGGCAAGGGGTAACAAGGCTAAGGCACGACAACGCAGGGCTAGGCAATGCACGGCAAGGCAAGGAAAGAGTAACGGAAGGAACGGAAGGCAAGGCAAAGCCAGGCAAGGCAAGTGTAACAAAAGGCACGCAACGGCAAGGGGAAACAAGGCTAAGGCTCGGCAACACACGGCTAGGAAATGCACGGCAAGGCAAGGAAAGGGTAACGCAAGGCAAGGCACGGTGAGGCTAGGCAAGGCTAATGCACGACAACGCAAGGCTAGGCAATGCACGACAATGCAAGTAAAGCTTAAAGCAAAGGAAGGCACGGTCAGAAGAGATAAGGCTAAGGCACGACAACGCAAGGCTAGGCAATGCACGGAAGGCAAGCAAAGAGTAACGGAAGGTAAGGAAGGCAAGGAAAAGCAAGGAAAGGCAATGGTAACGGAAGGAACGGCACGGCAAGGGGAAACAAGTCTAAGGCACGACAACGCACGCTAGGCAATGCACGGCAAGGGAAGGAAAGGGTAACGCATGGGAAAGAACGGTCAGGGGAGGCAAGGCTAAGGCACGACAACGCAAGGCTTGGCAATGCACGGAAGGCAAGCAAAGAGTAACGGAAGGTAAGGAAGGCAGGTAACGGAAGGAAGGGAGCTAAAGCAACGCACGCTAGGCAATGCAGGCAAGGCAAGGAAAGCACGGAAGGCAAGGCTAAGGAAGCAAGCAAGCTAGGCAATGCACGGAAGCAAGAAGAGTAAGGATAAGGAAGGAAAGGGAAAGCAAGGGAAGGCAAGGGTAACGGAAGGAACGGCACGGCAAGGGGAAACAAGGCTAAGGCACGACAACGCACGGCTAGGAAATGCACGGCAAGGCAAGGAAAGGGTAACGCAAGGCAAGGCACGGTGAGGCTAGGCAAGGTTAATGCACGACAACGCAAGGCTAGGCAATGCACGACAATGCAAGGAAAGCTTAAAGCAAAGGAAGGCACGGTCAGGCGAGATAAGGCTAAGGCACGACAACGCAAGGCTAGGCAATGCACGGAAGGCAAGCAAAGAGTAACGGAAGGCAAGGAAGGCAAGGGAAAGCAAGGAAAGGCAATGGTAACGGAAGGAACGGCACGGCAAGGGGAAACAAGGCTAAGGCACGACAACGCACGCTAGGCAATGCACGGCAAGGCAAGGAAAGGGTAACGCATGGGAAAGCACGGTCAGGCGAGGCAAGGCTAAGGCATGACAACGCAAGGCTAGGCAATGCACGGAAAGCAAGCAAAGAGTAACGGAACGCAAGGAAGGCAAGGGAAAGCAAGGGAAGGCAAGGGTAATGGAAGGAACGGCACGGCAAGGGGAAACAAGGCTAAGGCACGGCAACGTAGGCTAGGCAATGCACGGCAAGGCAAGGAAAGGGTAACGCACGTTCAGGCGAGGGAAGGCTAAGGCACGACAACGCAAGGCTAGGCAATGCACGGAAGGCTAGCAAAGAGTAACGGAAGGTAAGGAAGGCAAGGAAAAGGAAGGAAAGGCCAGGGTAACGGAAGGAACGGCACGGCAAGGGGAAACAAGTCTAAGGCACGACACCGAACGCTACGCAATGAACGGCAAGGCAAGGAAAGGGTAACGCAGGGGAAGGCACGGTCAGGTGAGGCAAGGATAAGGCACGACAATGCAAGGCTAGGCAATGCACGGCAAGGCAAGGAAAGAGTAACGGAAGCAAAGGAAGGCAAGTCAAAGCCAGGAAAGGCAAGTGTAACAAAAGGCACGCCACGGCAAGGGGAAACAAGGCTAAGGCACGACAACGCACGGCTAGGCAATGCACGGCAAGGCAAGGAAAGGGTAACGCAAGGCAAGGCACGGTGAGGCTAGGCAAGGCTAATGCACGACAACGGAAGGCTAGGCAATGCACGACAATGCAAGGAAAGCTTAAAGCAAAGGAAGGCACGGTCAGGCGAGATAAGGCTAAGGCACGACAACGCAAGGCTAGGCAATGCAGGGAAGGGAAGCAAAGAGTAACGGAAGGTAAGCAAGGCAAGGAAAAGCATGGAAAGGCAAGGGTAACGGAAGGAACTGCACGGCAAGGGGAAACAAGGCGAAGGCACGGCAACGCTGGCTGGGCAATGCACGGCAAGGCAAGGAAAGGGTAACGCATGGGAAAGCACGTTCAGGCGAGGCAAGGCTAAGGCACGACAACGCAAGGCTAGGCAATGCACGGCAAGGGAAGGAAAGGGTAACGCAAGGCAAGGCACGGTGAGGCCAGGCAAGGCTAATGCACGACAACGCAAGGCTAGGCAATGCACGACAATGCAAGGAAAGCTTAAAGCAAAGCAATGCACGGTCAGGCGAGATAAGGCTAAGGCACGACAAAGCAAGGCTAGGCAATGCACGGAAGGCAAGCAAAGAGTAACGGAACGCAAGGAAGGCAAGGGAAAGCAAGGGAAGGCAAGGGCAACGGAAGGAACGGCACGGCAAGGGGTAACAAGGCTAAGGCACGACAACGCAGGGCTAGGCAATGCACGGCAAGGCAAGGAAAGAGTAACGGAAGGAAAGGAAGGCAAGGCAAAGCCAGGCAAGGCAAGTGTAACAAAAGGCACGCCACGGCAAGGGGAATCAAGGCTAAGGCACGACAACGCACGGCTAGGCAATGCACGGCAAGGGAAGGAAAGGGTAACGGAAGGAACGGCACGGCAAGGGGAAACAAGGCTAAGGCACGACAACGCACGCTAGGCAATGCACGGCAAGGCAAGGAAAGGGTAACGCATGGGAAAACACGGTCAGGCGAGGCAAGCCTAAGGCATGACAACGCAAGGCTAGGCAATGCACGGAAAGCAAGCAAAGAGTAACGGAACGCAAGGAAGGCAAGGGAAAGCAAGGGAAGGCAAGGGTAACGGAAGGAACGGCACGGCAAGGGGTAACAAGGCTAAGGCACGACAACGCAGGGCTAGGCAATGCACGGCAAGGCAAGGAAAGAGTAACGGAAGGAACGGAAGGCAAGGCAAAGCCAGGCAAGGCAAGTGTAACAAAAGGCACGCAACGGCAAGGGGAAACAAGGCTAAGGCACGGCAACACACGGCTAGGAAATGCACGGCAAGGCAAGGAAAGGGTAACGCAAGGCAAGGCACGGTGAGGCTAGGCAAGGCTAATGCACGACAACGCAAGGCTAGGCAATGCACGACAATGCAAGTAAAGCTTAAAGCAAAGGAAGGCACGGTCAGAAGAGATAAGGCTACGGCACGACAACGCAAGGCTAGGCAATGCAGGGAAGGCAAGCAAAGAGTAACGGAAGGTAAGGAAGGCAAGGGAAAGCAAGGAAAGGCAATGGTAACGGAAGGAACGGCACGGCAAGGGGAAACAAGTCTAAGGTACGACAACGTACGCTACGCAATGCACGGCAAGGGAAGGAAAGGGTAACGCATGGGAAAGAACGGTCAGGGGAGGCAAGGCTAAGGCACGACAACGCAAGGCTTGGAAATGCACGGAAGGCAAGGAAAGAGTAACGGAAGGTAAGGAAGGCAAGGGAAAGCAAAGAAAGGCTAGTGTAACGGAAGGAACGGCACGGCAAGGGGAAAGAACGCTAAGGCACGACAACGCACGCTAGGCAATGCAGGGCAAGGCAAGGAAAGGGTAACGCATGGGAAAGCACGGTCAGGCGAGGCAAGGCTAAGGAAAGCCAACGCAAGTCTAGGCAATGCACGGTAAGCAAGCAAGGAGTAACGGAATGCAAGGAAGGAAAGGGAAAGCAAGGGAAGGCAAGGGTAACGGAAGGAACGGCACGGCAAGGGGTAACAAGGCTAAGGCACGACAACACACGGCTAGGAAATGCACGGCAAGGCAAGGAAATGGTAACGCAAGGCAAGGCACGGTGAGGCTAGGCAAGGTTAATGCACGACAACGCAAGGCTAGGCAATGCACGACAATGGAAGGAAAGCTTAAAGCAAAGGAAGGCACGGTCAGGCGAGATAAGGCTAAGGCACGACAACGCAAGGCTAGGCAATGCACGGAAGGCAAGCAAAGAGTAACGGAAGGCAAGGAAGGCAAGGGAAAGCAAGGAAAGGCAATGGTAACGGAAGGAACGGCACGGCAAGGGGAAACAAGGCTAAGGCACGACAACGCACGCTAGGCAATGCACGGCAAGGCAAGGAAAGGGTAACGCATGGGAAAGCACGGTCAGGCGAGGCAAGGCTAAGGCATGACAACGCAAGGCTAGGCAATGCACGGAAAGCAAGCAAAGAGTAACGGACCGCAAGGAAGGCAAGGGAAAGCAAGGGAAGGCAAGGGTAATGGAAGGAACGGCACGGCAAGGGGAAACAAGGCTAAGGCACGGCAACGTAGGCTAGGCAATGCACGGCAAGGCAAGGAAAGGGTAACGCACGTTCAGGCGAGGGAAGGCTAAGGCACGACAACGCAAGGCTAGGCAATGCACGGAAGGCTAGCAAAGAGTAACGGAAGGTAAGGAAGGCAAGGAAAAGGAAGGAAAGGCCAGGGTAACGGAAGGAACGGCACGGCAAGGGGAAACAAGTCTAAGGCACGACACCGAACGCTACGCAATGAACGGCAAGGCAAGGAAAGGGTAACGCAGGGGAAGGCACGGTCAGGTGAGGCAAGGATAAGGCACGACAATGCAAGGCTAGGCAATGCACGGCAAGGCAAGGAAAGAGTAACGGAAGCAAAGGAAGGCAAGTCAAAGCCAGGAAAGGCAAGTGTAACAAAAGGCACGCCACGGCAAGGGGAAACAAGGCTAAGGCACGACAACGCACGGCTAGGCAATGCACGGCAAGGCAAGGAAAGGGTAACGCAAGGCAAGGCACGGTGAGGCTAGGCAAGGCTAATGCACGACAACGGAAGGCTAGGCAATGCACGACAATGCAAGGAAAGCTTAAAGCAAAGGAAGGCACGGTCAGGCGAGATAAGGCTAAGGCACGACAACGCAAGGCTAGGCAATGCAGGGAAGGGAAGCAAAGAGTAACGGAAGGTAAGCAAGGCAAGGAAAAGCATGGAAAGGCAAGGGTAACGGAAGGAACTGCACGGCAAGGGGAAACAAGGCGAAGGCACGGCAACGCAGGCTGGGCAATGCACGGCAAGGCAAGGAAAGGGTAACGCATGGGAAAGCACGTTCAGGCGAGGCAAGGCTAAGGCACGACAACGCAAGGCTAGGCAATGCACGGCAAGGGAAGGAAAGGGTAACGCAAGGCAAGGCACGGTGAGGCCAGGCAAGGCTAATGCACGACAACGCAAGGCTAGGCAATGCACGACAATGCAAGGAAAGCTTAAAGCAAAGCAATGCACGGTCAGGCGAGATAAGGCTAAGGCACGACAAAGCAAGGCTAGGCAATGCACGGAAGGCAAGCAAAGAGTAACGGAACGCAAGGAAGGCAAGGGAAAGCAAGGGAAGGCAAGGGCAACGGAAGGAACGGCACGGCAAGGGGTAACAAGGCTAAGGCACGACAACGCAGGGCTAGGCAATGCACGGCAAGGCAAGGAAAGAGTAACGGAAGGAAAGGAAGGCAAGGCAAAGCCAGGCAAGGCAAGTGTAACAAAAGGCACGCCACGGCAAGGGGAATCAAGGCTAAGGCACGACAACGCACGGCTAGGCAATGCACGGCAAAGCAAGGAAAGGCAAGTGTAACGGAAGGAACGGCACGGCAAGGGGAAACAAGGCTAAGGCACGACAACGCACGCTAGGCAATGCACGGCAAGGCAAGGAAAGGGTAACGCATGGGAAAACACGGTCAGGCGAGGCAAGCCTAAGGCATGACAACGCAAGGCTAGGCAATGCACGGAAAGCAAGCAAAGAGTAACGGAACGCAAGGAAGGCAAGGGAAAGCAAGGGAAGGCAAGGGTAACGGAAGGAACGGCACGGCAAGGGGTAACAAGGCTAAGGCACGACAACGCAGGGCTAGGCAATGCACGGCAAGGCAAGGAAAGAGTAACGGAAGGAACGGAAGGCAAGGCAAAGCCAGGCAAGGCAAGTGTAACAAAAGGCACGCAACGGCAAGGGGAAACAAGGCTAAGGCACGGCAACACACGGCTAGGAAATGCACGGCAAGGCAAGGAAAGGGTAACGCAAGGCAAGGCACGGTGAGGCTAGGCAAGGCTAATGCACGACAACGCAAGGCTAGGCAATGCACGACAATGCAAGTAAAGCTTAAAGCAAAGGAAGGCACGGTCAGAAGAGATAAGGCTACGGCACGACAACGCAAGGCTAGGCAATGCAGGGAAGGCAAGCAAAGAGTAACGGAAGGTAAGGAAGGCAAAGGAAAGCAAGGAAAGGCAATGGTAACGGAAGGAACGGCACGGCAAGGGGAAACAAGTCTAAGGTACGACAACGTACGCTACGCAATGCACGGCAAGGGAAGGAAAGGGTAACGCATGGGAAAGAACGGTCAGGGGAGGCAAGGCTAAGGCACGACAACGCAAGGCTTGGAAATGCACGGAAGGCAAGGAAAGAGTAACGGAAGGTAAGGAAGGCAAGGGAAAGCAAAGAAAGGCTAGTGTAACGGAAGGAACGGCACGGCAAGGGGAAAGAACGCTAAGGCACGACAACGCACGCTAGGCAATGCAGGGCAAGGCAAGGAAAGGGTAACGCATGGGAAAGCACGGTCAGGCGAGGCAAGGCTAAGGAAAGCCAACGCAAGTCTAGGCAATGCACGGTAAGCAAGCAAGGAGTAACGGAATGCAAGGAAGGAAAGGGAAAGCAAGGGAAGGCAAGGGTAACGGAAGGAACGGCACGGCAAGGGGTAACAAGGCTAAGGCACGACAACACACGGCTAGGAAATGCACGGCAAGGCAAGGAAATGGTAACGCAAGGCAAGGCACGGTGAGGCTAGGCAAGGTTAATGCACGACAACGCAAGGCTAGGCAATGCACGACAATGGAAGGAAAGCTTAAAGCAAAGGAAGGCACGGTCAGGCGAGATAAGGCTAAGGCACGACAACGCAAGGCTAGGCAATGCACGGAAGGCAAGCAAAGAGTAACGGAAGGCAAGGAAGGCAAGGGAAAGCAAGGAAAGGCAATGGTAACGGAAGGAACGGCACGGCAAGGGGAAACAAGGCTAAGGCACGACAACGCACGCTAGGCAATGCACGGCAAGGCAAGGAAAGGGTAACGCATGGGAAAGCACGGTCAGGCGAGGCAAGGCTAAGGCATGACAACGCAAGGCTAGGCAATGCACGGAAAGCAAGCAAAGAGTAACGGACCGCAAGGAAGGCAAGGGAAAGCAAGGGAAGGCAAGGGTAATGGAAGGAACGGCACGGCAAGGGGAAACAAGGCTAAGGCACGGCAACGTAGGCTAGGCAATGCACGGCAAGGCAAGGAAAGGGTAACGCACGTTCAGGCGAGGGAAGGCTAAGGCACGACAACGCAAGGCTAGGCAATGCACGGAAGGCTAGCAAAGAGTAAGGGAAGGTAAGGAAGGCAAGGAAAAGGAAGGAAAGGCCAGGGTAACGGAAGGAACGGCACGGCAAGGGGAAACAAGTCTAAGGCACGACACCGAACGCTACGCAATGAACGGCAAGGCAAGGAAAGGGTAACGCAGGGGAAGGCACGGTCAGGTGAGGCAAGGATAAGGCACGACAATGCAAGGCTAGGCAATGCACGGCAAGGCAAGGAAAGAGTAACGGAAGCAAAGGAAGGCAAGTCAAAGCCAGGAAAGGCAAGTGTAACAAAAGGCACGCCACGGCAAGGGGAAACAAGGCTAAGGCACGACAACGCACGGCTAGGCAATGCACGGCAAGGCAAGGAAAGGGTAACGCAAGGCAAGGCACGGTGAGGCTAGGCAAGGCTAATGCACGACAACGGAAGGCTAGGCAATGCACGACAATGCAAGGAAAGCTTAAAGCAAAGGAAGGCACGGTCAGGCGAGATAAGGCTAAGGCACGACAACGCAAGGCTAGGCAATGCAGGGAAGGGAAGCAAAGAGTAACGGAAGGTAAGCAAGGCAAGGAAAAGCATGGAAAGGCAAGGGTAACGGAAGGAACTGCACGGCAAGGGGAAACAAGGCGAAGGCACGGCAACGCAGGCTGGGCAATGCACGGCAAGGCAAGGAAAGGGTAACGCATGGGAAAGCACGTTCAGGCGAGGCAAGGCTAAGGCACGACAACGCAAGGCTAGGCAATGCACGGCAAGGGAAGGAAAGGGTAACGCAAGGCAAGGCACGGTGAGGCCAGGCAAGGCTAATGCACGACAACGCAAGGCTAGGCAATGCACGACAATGCAAGGAAAGCTTAAAGCAAAGCAATGCACGGTCAGGCGAGATAAGGCTAAGGCACGACAAAGCAAGGCTAGGCAATGCACGGAAGGCAAGCAAAGAGTAACGGAACGCAAGGAAGGCAAGGGAAAGCAAGGGAAGGCAAGGGCAACGGAAGGAACGGCACGGCAAGGGGTAACAAGGCTAAGGCACGACAACGCAGGGCTAGGCAATGCACGGCAAGGCAAGGAAAGAGTAACGGAAGGAAAGGAAGGCAAGGCAAAGCCAGGCAAGGCAAGTGTAACAAAAGGCACGCCACGGCAAGGGGAATCAAGGCTAAGGCACGACAACGCACGGCTAGGCAATGCACGGCAAGGGAAGGAAAGGGTAACGGAAGGAACGGCACGGCAAGGGGAAACAAGGCTAAGGCACGACAACGCACGCTAGGCAATGCACGGCAAGGCAAGGAAAGGGTAACGCATGGGAAAACACGGTCAGGCGAGGCAAGCCTAAGGCATGACAACGCAAGGCTAGGCAATGCACGGAAAGCAAGCAAAGAGTAACGGAACGCAAGGAAGGCAAGGGAAAGCAAGGGAAGGCAAGGGTAACGGAAGGAACGGCACGGCAAGGGGTAACAAGGCTAAGGCACGACAACACAGGGCTAGGCAATGCACGGCAAGGCAAGGAAAGAGTAACGGAAGGAACGGAAGGCAAGGCAAAGCCAGGCAAGGCAAGTGTAACAAAAGGCACGCAACGGCAAGGGGAAACAAGGCTAAGGCACGGCAACACACGGCTAGGAAATGCACGGCAAGGCAAGGAAAGGGTAACGCAAGGCAAGGCACGGTGAGGCTAGGCAAGGCTAATGCACGACAACGCAAGGCTAGGCAATGCACGACAATGCAAGTAAAGCTTAAAGCAAAGGAAGGCACGGTCAGAAGAGATAAGGCTACGGCACGACAACGCAAGGCTAGGCAATGCAGGGAAGGCAAGCAAAGAGTAACGGAAGGTAAGCAAGGCAAGGAAAAGCAAGGAAAGGCAAGGGTAACGGAAGGAACTGCACGGCAAGGGGAAACAAGGCGAAGGCACGGCAACGCTGGCTGGGCAATGCACGGCAAGGCAAGGAAAGGGTAACGCATGGGAAAGCACGTTCAGGCGAGGCAAGGCTAAGGCACGACAACGCAAGGCTAGGCAATGCACGGCAAGGGAAGGAAAGGGTAACGCAAGGCAAGGCACGGCACGGCAAGGGGAAACAAGGCTAAGGCACGACAACGCAAGCTAGGCAATGCACGGCAAGGCAAGGAAAGGGTAACGCATGGGAAAGCACGGTCAGGCGAGGCAAGGCTAAGGAAAGCCAACGCAAGTCTAGGCAATGCACGGTAAGCAAGCAAGGAGTAACGGAATGCAAGGAAGGAAAGGGAAAGCAAGGGAAGGCAAGGGTAACGGAAGGAACGGCACGGCAAGGGGTAACAAGGCTAAGGCACGACAACACACGGCTAGGAAATGCACGGCAAGGCAAGGAAATGGTAACGCAAGGCAAGGCACGGTGAGGCTAGGCAAGGTTAATGCACGACAACGCAAGGCTAGGCAATGCACGACAATACAAGGAAAGCTTAAAGCAAAGGAAGGCACGGTCAGTCGAGATAAGGCTAAGGCACGACAACGCAAGGCTAGGCAATGCACGGAAGGCAAGCAAAGAGTAACGGAAGGCAAGGAAGGCAAGGGAAAGCAAGGAAAGGCAATGGTAACGGAAGGAACGGCACGGCAAGGGGAAACAAGGCTAAGGCACGACAACGCACGCTAGGCAATGCACGGCAAGGCAAGGAAAGGGTAACGCATGGGAAAGCACGGTCAGGCGAGGCAAGGCTAAGGCATGACAACGCAAGGCTAGGCAATGCACGGAAAGCAAGCAAAGAGTAACGGAACGCAAGGAAGGCAAGGGAAAGCAAGGGAAGGCAAGGGTAACGGAAGGAACGGCACGGCAAGGGGTAACAAGGCTAAGGCACGACAACGCAGGGCTAGGCAATGCACGGCAAGGCAAGGAAAGAGTAACGGAAGGAACGGAAGGCAAGGCAAAGCCAGGCAAGGCAAGTGTAACAAAAGGCACGCAACGGCAAGGGGAAACAAGGCTAAGGCACGGCAACACACGGCTAGGAAATGCACGGCAAGGCAAGGAAAGGGTAACGCAAGGCAAGGCACGGTGAGGCTAGGCAAGGCTAATGCACGACAACGCAAGGCTAGGCAATGCACGACAATGCAAGTAAAGCTTAAAGCAAAGGAAGGCACGGTCAGAAGAGATAAGGCTACGGCACGACAACGCAAGGCTAGGCAATGCAGGGAAGGCAAGCAAAGAGTAACGGAAGGTAAGGAAGGCAAAGGAAAGCAAGGAAAGGCAATGGTAACGGAAGGAACGGCACGGCAAGGGGAAACAAGTCTAAGGTACGACAACGTACGCTACGCAATGCACGGCAAGGGAAGGAAAGGGTAACGCATGGGAAAGAACGGTCAGGGGAGGCAAGGCTAAGGCACGACAACGCAAGGCTTGGAAATGCACGGAAGGCAAGGAAAGAGTAACGGAAGGTAAGGAAGGCAAGGGAAAGCAAAGAAAGGCTAGTGTAACGGAAGGAACGGCACGGCAAGGGGAAAGAACGCTAAGGCACGACAACGCACGCTAGGCAATGCAGGGCAAGGCAAGGAAAGGGTAACGCATGGGAAAGCACGGTCAGGCGAGGCAAGGCTAAGGAAAGCCAACGCAAGTCTAGGCAATGCACGGTAAGCAAGCAAGGAGTAACGGAATGCAAGGAAGGAAAGGGAAAGCAAGGGAAGGCAAGGGTAACGGAAGGAACGGCACGGCAAGGGGTAACAAGGCTAAGGCACGACAACACACGGCTAGGAAATGCACGGCAAGGCAAGGAAATGGTAACGCAAGGCAAGGCACGGTGAGGCTAGGCAAGGTTAATGCACGACAACGCAAGGCTAGGCAATGCACGACAATGGAAGGAAAGCTTAAAGCAAAGGAAGGCACGGTCAGGCGAGATAAGGCTAAGGCAAGACAACGCAAGGCTAGGCAATGCACGGAAGGCAAGCAAAGAGTAACGGAAGGCAAGGAAGGCAAGGGAAAGCAAGGAAAGGCAATGGTAACGGAAGGAACGGCACGGCAAGGGGAAACAAGGCTAAGGCACGACAACGCACGATAGGCAATGCACGGCAAGGCAAGGAAAGGGTAACGCATGGGAAAGCACGGTCAGGCGAGGCAAGGCTAAGGATGACAACGCAAGGCTAGGCAATGCACGGAAAGCAAGCAAAGAGTAACGGACCGCAAGGAAGGCAAGGGAAAGCAAGGGAAGGCAAGGGTAATGGAAGGAACGGCACGGCAAGGGGAAACAAGGCTAAGGCACGGCAACGTAGGCTAGGCAATGCACGGCAAGGCAAGGAAAGGGTAACGCACGTTCAGGCGAGGGAAGGCTAAGGCACGACAACGCAAGGCTAGGCAATGCACGGAAGGCTAGCAAAGAGTAAGGGAAGGTAAGGAAGGCAAGGAAAAGGAAGGAAAGGCCAGGGTAACGGAAGGAACGGCACGGCAAAGGGAAACAAGTCTAAGGCACGACACCGAACGCTACGCAATGAACGGCAAGGCAAGGAAAGGGTAACGCAGGGGAAGGCACGGTCAGGTGAGGCAAGGATAAGGCACGACAATGCAAGGCTAGGCAATGCACGGCAAGGCAAGGAAAGAGTAACGGAAGCAAAGGAAGGCAAGTCAAAGCCAGGAAAGGCAAGTGTAACAAAAGGCACGCCACGGCAAGGGGAAACAAGGCTAAGGCACGACAACGCACGGCTAGGCAATGCACGGCAAGGCAAGGAAAGGGTAACGCAAGGCAAGGCACGGTGAGGCTAGGCAAGGCTAATGCACGACAACGGAAGGCTAGGCAATGCACGACAATGCAAGGAAAGCTTAAAGCAAAGGAAGGCACGGTCAGGCGAGATAAGGCTAAGACACGACAACGCAAGGCTAGGCAATGCAGGGAAGGGAAGCAAAGAGTAACGGAAGGTAAGCAAGGCAAGGAAAAGCATGGAAAGGCAAGGGTAACGGAAGGAACTGCACGGCAAGGGGAAACAAGGCGAAGGCACGGCAACGCAGGCTGGGCAATGCACGGCAAGGCAAGGAAAGGGTAACGCATGGGAAAGCACGTTCAGGCGAGGCAAGGCTAAGGCACGACAACGCAAGGCTACGCAATGCACGGCAAGGGAAGGAAAGGGTAACGCAAGGCAAGGCACGGTGAGGCCAGGCAAGGCTAATGCACGATAACGCAAGGCTAGGCAATGCACGACAATGCAAGGAAAGCTTAAAGCAAAGCAATGCACGGTCAGGCGAGATAAGGCTAAGGCACGACAAAGCAAGGCTAGGCAATGCACGGAAGGCAAGCAAAGAGTAACGGAACGCAAGGAAGGCAAGGGAAAGCAAGGGAAGGCAAGGGCAACGGAAGGAACGGCACGGCAAGGGGTAACAAGGCTAAGGCACGACAACGCAGGGCTAGGCAATGCACGGCAAGGCAAGGAAAGAGTAACGGAAGGAAAGGAAGGCAAGGCAAAGCCAGGCAAGGCAAGTGTAACAAAAGGCACGCCACGGCAAGGGGAATCAAGGCTAAGGCACGACAACGCACGGCTAGGCAATGCACGGCAAGGGAAGGAAAGGGTAACGGAAGGAACGGCACGGCAAGGGGAAACAAGGCTAAGGCACGACAACGCACGCTAGGCAATGCACGGCAAGGCAAGGAAAGGGTAACGCATGGGAAAACACGGTCAGGCGAGGCAAGCCTAAGGCATGACAACGCAAGGCTAGGCAATGCACGGAAAGCAAGCAAAGAGTAACGGAACGCAAGGAAGGCAAGGGAAAGCAAGGGAAGGCAAGGGTAACGGAAGGAACGGCACGGCAAGGGGTAACAAGGCTAAGGCACGACAACACAGGGCTAGGCAATGCACGGCAAGGCAAGGAAAGAGTAACGGAAGGAACGGAAGGCAAGGCAAAGCCAGGCAAGGCAAGTGTAACAAAAGGCACGCAACGGCAAGGGGAAACAAGGCTAAGGCACGGCAACACACGGCTAGGAAATGCACGGCAAGGCAAGGAAAGGGTAACGCAAGGCAAGGCACGGTGAGGCTAGGCAAGGCTAATGCACGACAACGCAAGGCTAGGCAATGCACGACAATGCAAGTAAAGCTTAAAGCAAAGGAAGGCACGGTCAGAAGAGAGAAGGCTACGGCACGACAACGCAAGGCTAGGCAATGCAGGGAAGGCAAGCAAAGAGTAACGGAAGGTAAGGAAGGCAAAGGAAAGCAAGGAAAGGCAATGGTAACGGAAGGAACGGCACGGCAAGGGGAAACAAGTCTAAGGTACGACAACGTACGCTACGCAATGCACGGCAAGGGAAGGAAAGGGTAACGCATGGGAAAGAACGGTCAGGGGAGGCAAGGCTAAGGCACGACAACGCAAGGCTTGGAAATGCACGGAAGGCAAGGAAAGAGTAACGGAAGGTAAGGAAGGCAAGGGAAAGCAAAGAAAGGCTAGTGTAACGGAAGGAACGGCACGGCAAGGGGAAAGAACGCTAAGGCACGACAACGCACGCTAGGCAATGCAGGGCAAGGCAAGGAAAGGGTAACGCATGGGAAAGCACGGTCAGGCGAGGCAAGGCTAAGGAAAGCCAACGCAAGTCTAGGCAATGCACGGTAAGCAAGCAAGGAGTAACGGAATGCAAGGAAGGAAAGGGAAAGCAAGGGAACGCAAGGGTAACGGAAGGAACGGCACGGCAAGGGGTAACAAGGCTAAGGCACGACAACACACGGCTAGGAAATGCACGGCAAGGCAAGGAAATGGTAACGCAAGGCAAGGCACGGTGAGGCTAGGCAAGGTTAATGCACGACAACGCAAGGCTAGGCAATGCACGACAATGGAAGGAAAGCTTAAAGCAAAGGAAGGCACGGTCAGGCGAGATAAGGCTAAGGCACGACAACGCAAGGCTAGGCAATGCACGGAAGGCAAGCAAAGAGTAACGGAAGGCAAGGAAGGCAAGGGAAAGCAAGGAAAGGCAATGGTAACGGAAGGAACGGCACGGCAAGGGGAAACAAGGCTAAGGCACGCCAACGCACGCTAGGCAATGCACGGCAAGGCAAGGAAAGGGTAACGCATGGGAAAGCACGGTCAGGCGAGGCAAGGCTAAGGCATGACAACGCAAGGCTAGGCAATGCACGGAAAGCAAGCAAAGAGTAACGGACCGCAAGGAAGGCAAGGGAAAGCAAGGGAAGGCAAGGGTAATGGAAGGAACGGCACGGCAAGGGGAAACAAGGCTAAGGCACGGCAACGTAGGCTAGGCAATGCACGGCAAGGCAAGGAAAGGGTAACGCACGTTCAGGCGAGGGAAGGCTAAGGCACGACAACGCAAGGCTAGGCAATGCAGGGAAGGCAAGCAAAGAGTAACGGAAGGTAAGCAAGGCAAGGAAAAGCAAGGAAAGGCAAGGGTAACGGAAGGAACGGCACGGCAAGGGGAAACAAGTCTAAGGCACGACACCGAACGCTACGCAATGAACGGCAAGGCAAGGAAAGGGTAACGCAGGGGAAGGCACGGTCAGGTGAGGCAAGGATAAGGCACGACAATGCAAGGCTAGGCAATGCACGGCAAGGCAAGGAAAGAGTAACGGAAGCAAAGGAAGGCAAGTCAAAGCCAGGAAAGGCAAGTGTAACAAAAGGCACGCCACGGCAAGGGGAAACAAGGCTAAGGCACGACAACGCACGGCTAGGCAATGCACGGCAAGGCAAGGAAAGGGTAACGCAAGGCAAGGCACGGTGAGGCTAGGCAAGGCTAATGCACGACAACGGAAGGCTAGGCAATGCACGACAATGCAAGGAAAGCTTAAAGCAAAGGAAGGCACGGTCAGGCGAGATAAGGCTAAGGCACGACAACGCAAGGCTAGGCAATGCAGGGAAGGGAAGCAAAGAGTAACGGAAGGTAAGCAAGGCAAGGAAAAGCATGGAAAGGCAAGGGTAACGGAAGGAACTGCATGGCAAGGGGAAACAAGGCGAAGGCACGGCAACGCAGGCTGGGCAATGCACGGCAAGGCAAGGAAAGGGTAACGCATGGGAAAGCACGTTCAGGCGAGGCAAGGCTAAGGCACGACAACGCAAGGCTAGGCAATGCACGGCAAGGGAAGGAACGGGTAACGCAAGGCAAGGCACGGTGAGGCCAGGCAAGGCTAATGCACGACAACGCAAGGCTAGGCAATGCACGACAATGCAAGGAAAGCTTAAAGCAAAGCAATGCACGGTCAGGCGAGATAAGGCTAAGGCACGACAAAGCAAGGCTAGGCAATGCACGGAAGGCAAGCAAAGAGTAACGGAACGCAAGGAAGGCAAGGGAAAGCAAGGGAAGGCAAGGGCAACGGAAGGAACGGCACGGTAAGGGGTAACAAGGCTAAGGCACGACAACGCAGGGCTAGGCAATGCACGGCAAGGCAAGGAAAGAGTAACGGAAGGAAAGGAAGGCAAGGCAAAGCCAGGCAAGGCAAGTGTAACAAAAGGCACGCCACGGCAAGGGGAATCAAGGCTAAGGCACGACAACGCACGGCTAGGCAATGCACGGCAAGGGAAGGAAAGGGTAACGGAAGGAACGGCACGGCAAGGGGAAACAAGGCTAAGGCACGACAACGCACGCTAGGCAATGCACGGCAAGGCAAGGAAAGGGTAACGCATGGGAAAACACGGTCAGGCGAGGCAAGCCTAAGGCATGACAACGCAAGGCTAGGCAATGCACGGAAAGCAAGCAAAGAGTAACGGAACGCAAGGAAGGCAAGGGAAAGCAAGGGAAGGCAAGGGTAACGGAAGGAACGGCACGGCAAGGGGTAACAAGGCTAAGGCACGACAACGCAGGGCTAGGCAATGCACGGCAAGGCAAGGAAAGAGTAACGGAAGGAACGGAAGGCAAGGCAAAGCCAGGCAAGGCAAGTGTAACAAAAGGCACGCAACGGCAAGGGGAAACAAGGCTAAGGCACGGCAACACACGGCTAGGAAATGCACGGCAAGGCAAGGAAAGGGTAACGCAAGGCAAGGCACGGTGAGGCTAGGCAAGGCTAATGCACGACAACGCAAGGCTAGGCAATGCACGACAATGCAAGTAAAGCTTAAAGCAAAGGAAGGCACGGTCAGAAGAGAGAAGGCTACGGCACGACAACGCAAGGCTAGGCAATGCAGGGAAGGCAAGCAAAGAGTAACGGAAGGTAAGGAAGGCAAAGGAAAGCAAGGAAAGGCAATGGTAACGGAAGGAACGGCACGGCAAGGGGAAACAAGTCTAAGGTACGACAACGTACGCTACGCAATGCACGGCAAGGGAAGGAAAGGGTAACGCATGGGAAAGAACGGTCAGGGGAGGCAAGGCTAAGGCACGACAACGCAAGGCTTGGAAATGCACGGAAGGCAAGGAAAGAGTAACGGAAGGTAAGGAAGGCAAGGGAAAGCAAAGAAAGGCTAGTGTAACGGAAGGAACGGCACGGCAAGGGGAAAGAACGCTAAGGCACGACAACGCACGCTAGGCAATGCAGGGCAAGGCAAGGAAAGGGTAACGCATGGGAAAGCACGGTCAGGCGAGGCAAGGCTAAGGAAAGCCAACGCAAGTCTAGGCAATGCACGGTAAGCAAGCAAGGAGTAACGGAATGCAAGGAAGGAAAGGGAAAGCAAGGGAAGGCAAGGGTAACGGAAGGAACGGCACGGCAAGGGGTAACAAGGCTAAGGCACGACAACACACGGCTAGGAAATGCACGGCAAGGCAAGGAAATGGTAACGCAAGGCAAGGCACGGTGAGGCTAGGCAAGGTTAATGCACGACAACGCAAGGCTAGGCAATGCACGACAATGGAAGGAAAGCTTAAAGCAAAGGAAGGCACGGTCAGGCGAGATAAGGCTAAGGCACGACAACGCAAGGCTAGGCAATGCACGGAAGGCAAGCAAAGAGTAACGGAACGCAAGGAAGGCAAGGGAAAGCAAGGGAAGGCAAGGGCAACGGAAGGAACGGCACGGCAAGGGGTAACAAGGCTAAGGCACGACAACGCAGGGCTAGGCAATGCACGGCAAGGCAAGGAAAGAGTAACGGAAGGAAAGGAAGGCAAGGCAAAGCCAGGCAAGGCAAGTGTAACAAAAGGCACGCCACGGCAAGGGGAATCAAGGCTAAGGCACGACAACGCACGGCTAGGCAATGCACGGCAAGGGAAGGAAAGGGTAACGGAAGGAACGGCACGGCAAGGGGAAACAAGGCTAAGGCACGACAACGTACGCTAGGCAATGCACGGCAAGGCAAGCAAAGGGTAACGCATGGGAAAGAACGGTCAGGGGAGGCAAGGCTAAGGCACGACAACGCACGGCTAGGCAATGCACGGCAAGGCAAGCAAAGGGTAACGCAAGGCAAGGAACGGTGAGGCTAGACAAGGCTAATGCACGAAAACGCAAGGCTAGGCAATGCACGACAATGCAAGGAAAGCTTAAAGCAAAGGAAGGCAAGGTCAGGCGAGATAAGGCAAAGGCACGACAACGCAAGGCTAGGCAATTCAGGGAAGGCAAGCAAAGAGTAACGGAAGGTAAGCAAGGCAAGGAAAAGCAAGGAAAGGCAAGGGTAACGGAAGGAACGGCACGGCAAGGGGGAACAAGTCTCAGAAACGATACCGAACGCTAGGCAATGAACGGCAAGGCAAGGAAAGGATAACGCATGGGAAAGCACGGTCAGGCGAGGCAAGGCTAAGGCACGACAACGCAAGGCTAGGCAATGCACGGAAGGCAAGCAAAGAGTAACGGAAGGTAAGGAAGGCAAGGGAAAGCAAGGAAAGGCAAGTGTAACGGAAAGAACGGCACGGCAAGGGGAAACAAGGCTAAGGCACGACAACGCACGCTAGGCAATGCACGGCAAGGCAAGGAAAGGGTAACGCATGGAAAAGCACGGTCAGGCGAGGCAAGCCTAAGGCATGACAACGCAAGGCTAGGCAATGCACGGAAAGCAAGCAAAGAGTAACGGAACGCAAGGAAGGCAAGGGAAAGCAAGGGAAGGCAAGGGTAACGGAAGGAACGGCACGGCAAGGGGTAACAAGGCTAAGGCACGACAACGCAGGGCTAGGCAATGCACGGCAAGGCAAGGAAAGAGTAACGGAAGGAACGGAAGGCAAGGCAAAGCCAGGCAAGGCAAGTGTAACAAAAGGCACGCAACGGCAAGGGGAAACAAGGCTAAGGCTCGGCAACACACGGCTAGGAAATGCACGGCAAGGCAAGGAAAGGGTAACGCAAGGCAAGGCACGGTGAGGCTAGGCAACGCTAATGCACGACAACGCAAGGCTAGGCGATGCACGACAATGCAAGTAAAGCTTAAAGCAAAGGAAGGCACGGTCAGAATTGATAAGGCTAAGGCACGACAACGCAAGGCTAGGCAATGCACGGAAGGCAAGCAAAGAGTAACGGAAGGCAAGGAAGGCAAGGGAAAGCAAAGAAAGGCAATGGTAACGGAAGGAACGGCACGGCAAGGGGAAACAAGTCTAAGGCACGACAACGCACGCTAGGCAATGCACGGCAAGGGAAGGAAAGGGTAACGCAAGGGAAAGAACGGTCAGGGGAGGCAAGGCTAAGGCACGAGAACGCAAGGCTTGGCAATGCACGGAAGGCAAGCAAAGAGTAACGGAAGGTAAGGAAGGAAAGGGAAAGCAAGGGAAGGCAAGGGTAACGGAAGGAACGGCACGGCAAGGGGAAACAAGGCTAAGGCACGACAACGCACGGCTAGGAAATGCACGGCAAGGCAAGGAAAGGGTAACGCAAGGCAAGGCACGGTGAGGCTAGGCAAGGTTAATGCACGACAACCCAAGGCTAGGCAATGCACGACAATGCAAGGAAAGCTTAAAGCAAAGGAAGGCACGGTCAGGCGAGATAAGGCTAAGGCACGACAACGCAAGGCTAGGCAATGCACGGAAGGCAAGCAAAGAGTAACGGAAGGCAAGGAAGGCAAGGGAAAGCAAGGAAAGGCAATGGTAACGGAAGGAACGGCACGGCAAGGGGAAACAAGGCTAAGGCACGCCAACGCACGCTAGGCAATGCACGGCAAGGCAAGGAAAGGGTAACGCATGGGAAAGCACGGTCAGGCGAGGCAAGGCTAAGGCATGACAACGCAAGGCTAGGCAATGCACGGAAAGCAAGCAAAGAGTAACGGACCGCAAGGAAGGCAAGGGAAAGCAAGGGAAGGCAAGGGTAACGGAAGGAACGGCACGGCAAGGGGAAACAAGGCTAAGGCACGGCAACGTAGGCTAGGCAATGCACGGCAAGGCAAGGAAAGGGTAACGCACGTTCAGGCGAGGGAAGGCTAAGGCACGACAACGCAAGGCTAGGCAATGCACGGAAGGCTAGCAAAGAGTAAGGGAAGGTAAGGTAGGCAAGGAAAAGGAAGGAAAGGCCAGGGTAACGGAAGGAACGGCACGGCAAGGGGAAACAAGTCTAAGGCACGACACCGAACGCTACGCAATGAACGGCAAGGCAAGGAAAGGGTAACGCAGGGGAAGGCACGGTCAGGTGAGGCAAGGATAAGGCACGACAATGCAAGGCTAGGCAATGCACGGCAAGGCAAGGAAAGAGTAACGGAAGCAAAGGAAGGCAAGTCAAAGCCAGGAAAGGCAAGTGTAACAAAAGGCACGCCACGGCAAGGGGAAACAAGGCTAAGGCACGACAACGCACGGCTAGGCAATGCACGGCAAGGCAAGGAAAGGGTAACGCAAGGCAAGGCACGGTGAGGCTAGGCAAGGCTAATGCACGACAACGGAAGGCTAGGCAATGCACGACAATGCAAGGAAAGCTTAAAGCAAAGGAAGGCACGGTCAGGCGAGATAAGGCTAAGGCACGACAACGCAAGGCTAGGCAATGCAGGGAAGGGAAGCAAAGAGTAACGGAAGGTAAGCAAGGCAAGGAAAAGCATGGAAAGGCAAGGGTAACGGAAGGAACTGCACGGCAAGGGGAAACAAGGCGAAGGCACGGCAACGCAGGCTGGGCAATGCACGGCAAGGCAAGGAAAGGGTAACGCATGGGAAAGCACGTTCAGGCGAGGCAAGGCTAAGGCACGACAACGCAAGGCTAGGCAATGCACGGCAAGGGAAGGAAAGGGTAACGCAAGGCAAGGCACGGTGAGGCCAGGCAAGGCTAATGCACGACAACGCAAGGCTAGGCAATGCACGACAATGCAAGGAAAGCTTAAAGCAAAGCAATGCACGGTCAGGCGAGATAAGGCTAAGGCACGACAAAGCAAGGCTAGGCAATGCACGGAAGGCAAGCAAAGAGTAACGGAACGCAAGGAAGGCAAGGGAAAGCAAGGGAAGGCAAGGGCAACGGAAGGAACGGCACGGCAAGGGGTAACAAGGCTAAGGCACGACAACGCAGGGCTAGGCAATGCACGGCAAGGCAAGGAAAGAGTAACGGAAGGAAAGGAAGGCAAGGCAAAGCCAGGCAAGGCAAGTGTAACAAAAGGCACGCCACGGCAAGGGGAATCAAGGCTAAGGCACGACAACGCACGGCTAGGCAATGCACGGCAAGGGAAGGAAAGGGTAACGGAAGGAACGGCACGGCAAGGGGAAACAAGGCTAAGGCACGACAACGCACGCTAGGCAATGCACGGCAAGGCAAGGAAAGGGTAACGCATGGGAAAACACGGTCAGGCGAGGCAAGCCTAAGGCATGACAACGCAAGGCTAGGCAATGCACGGAAAGCAAGCAAAGAGTAACGGAACGCAAGGAAGGCAAGGGAAAGCAAGGGAAGGCAAGGGTAACGGAAGGAACGGCACGGCAAGGGGTAACAAGGCTAAGGCACGACAACGCAGGGCTAGGCAATGCACGGCAAGGCAAGGAAAGAGTAACGGAAGGAACGGAAGGCAAGGCAAAGCCAGGCAAGGCAAGTGTAACAAAAGGCACGCAACGGCAAGGGGAAACAAGGCTAAGGCACGGCAACACACGGCTAGGAAATGCACGGCAAGGCAAGGAAAGGGTAACGCAAGGCAAGGCACGGTGAGGCTAGGCAAGGCTAATGCACGACAACGCAAGGCTAGGCAATGCACGACAATGCAAGTAAAGCTTAAAGCAAAGGAAGGCACGGTCAGAAGAGAGAAGGCTACGGCACGACAACGCAAGGCTAGGCAATGCAGGGAAGGCAAGCAAAGAGTAACGGAAGGTAAGGAAGGCAAAGGAAAGCAAGGAAAGGCAATGGTAACGGAAGGAACGGCACGGCAAGGGGAAACAAGTCTAAGGTACGACAACGTACGCTACGCAATGCACGGCAAGGGAAGGAAAGGGTAACGCATGGGAAAGAACGGTCAGGGGAGGCAAGGCTAAGGCACGACAACGCAAGGCTTGGAAATGCACGGAAGGCAAGGAAAGAGTAACGGAAGGTAAGGAAGGCAAGGGAAAGCAAAGAAAGGCTAGTGTAACGGAAGGAACGGCACGGCAAGGGGAAAGAACGCTAAGGCACGACAACGCACGCTAGGCAATGCAGGGCAAGGCAAGGAAAGGGTAACGCATGGGAAAGCACGGTCAGGCGAGGCAAGGCTAAGGAAAGCCAACGCAAGTCTAGGCAATGCACGGTAAGCAAGCAAGGAGTAACGGAATGCAAGGAAGGAAAGGGAAAGCAAGGGAAGGCAAGGGTAACGGAAGGAACGGCACGGCAAGGGGTAACAAGGCTAAGGCACGACAACACACGGCTAGGAAATGCACGGCAAGGCAAGGAAATGGTAACGCAAGGCAAGGCACGGTGAGGCTAGGCAAGGTTAATGCACGACAACGCAAGGCTAGGCAATGCACGACAATGGAAGGAAAGCTTAACGCATGGGAAAGCACGGTCAGGCGAGGCAAGGCTAAGGCACGACAACGCAAGGCTAGGCAATGCACGGAAGGCAAGCAAAGAGTAACGGAACGCAAGGAAGGCAAGGGAAAGCAAGGGAAGGCAAGGGCAACGGAAGGAACGGCACGGCAAGGGGTAACAAGGCTAAGGCACGACAACGCAGGGCTAGGCAATGCACGGCAAGGCAAGGAAAGAGTAACGGAAGGAAAGGAAGGCAAGGCAAAGCCAGGCAAGGCAAGTGTAACAAAAGGCACGCCACGGCAAGGGGAATCAAGGCTAAGGCACGACAACGCACGGCTAGGCAATGCACGGCAAGGGAAGGAAAGGGTAACGGAAGGAACGGCACGGCAAGGGGAAACAAGGCTAAGGCACGACAACGTACGCTAGGCAATGCACGGCAAGGCAAGCAAAGGGTAACGCATGGGAAAGAACGGTCAGGGGAGGCAAGGCTAAGGCACGACAACGCACGGCTAGGCAATGCACGGCAAGGCAAGCAAAGGGTAACGCAAGGCAAGGAACGGTGAGGCTAGGCAAGGCTAATGCACGAAAACGCAAGGCTAGGCAATGCACGACAATGCAAGGAAACTTAAAGCAAAGGAAGGCAAGGTCAGGCGAGATAAGGCAAAGGCACGACAACGCAAGGCTAGGCAATTCAGGGAAGGCAAGCAAAGAGTAACGGAAGGTAAGCAAGGCAAGGAAAAGCAAGGAAAGGCAAGGGTAACGGAAGGAACGGCACGGCAAGGGGGAACAAGTCTCAGAAACGATACCGAACGCTAGGCAATGAACGGCAAGGCAAGGAAAGGATAACGCATGGGAAAGCACGGTCAGGCGAGGCAAGGCTAAGGCACGACAACGCAAGGCTAGGCAATGCACGGAAGGCAAGCAAAGAGTAACGGAAGGTAAGGAAGGCAAGGGAAAGCAAGGAAAGGCAAGTGTAACGGAAAGAACGGCACGGCAAGGGGAAACAAGGCTAAGGCACGACAACGCACGCTAGGCAATGCACGGCAAGGCAAGGAAAGGGTAACGCATGGAAAAGCACGGTCAGGCGAGGCAAGGCTAAGGCATGACAACGCAAGGCTAGGCAATGCACGGAAAGCAAGCAAAGAGTAACGGAACGCAAGGAAGGCAAGGGAAAGCAAGGGAAGGCAAGGGTAACGGAAGGAACGGCACGGCAAGGGGTAAGAAGGCTAAGGCACGACAACGCAGGGCTAGGCAATGCACGGCAAGGCAAGGAAAGAGTAACGGAAGGAACGGAAGGCAAGGCAAAGCCAGGCAAGGCAAGTGTAACAAAAGGCACGCAACGGCAAGGGGAAACAAGGCTAAGGCTCGGCAACACACGGCTAGGAAATGCACGGCAAGGCAAGGAAAGGGTAACGCAAGGCAAGGCACGGTGAGGCTAGGCAACGCTAATGCACGACAACGCAAGGCTAGGCGATGCACGACAATGCAAGTAAAGCTTAAAGCAAAGGAAGGCACGGTCAGAATTGATAAGGCTAAGGCACGACAACGCAAGGCTAGGCAATGCACGGAAGGCAAGCAAAGAGTAACGGAAGGCAAGGAAGGCAAGGGAAAGCAAAGAAAGGCAATGGTAACGGAAGGAACGGCACGGCAAGGGGAAACAAGTCTAAGGCACGACAACGCACGCTAGGCAATGCACGGCAAGGGAAGGAAAGGGTAACGCATGGGAAAGAACGGTCAGGGGAGGCAAGGCTAAGGCACGAGAACGCAAGGCTTGGCAATGCACGGAAGGCAAGCAAAGAGTAACGGAAGGTAAGGAAGGAAAGGGAAAGCAAGGGAAGGCAAGGGTAACGGAAGGAACGGCACGGCAAGGGGAAACAAGGCTAAGGCACGACAACGCACGGCTAGGAAATGCACGGCAAGGCAAGGAAAGGGTAACGCAAGGCAAGGCACGGTGAGGCTAGGCAAGGTTAATGCACGACAACCCAAGGCTAGGCAATGCACGACAATGCAAGGAAAGCTTAAAGCAAAGGAAGGCACGGTCAGGCGAGATAAGGCTAAGGCACGACAACGCAAGGCTAGGCAATGCACGGAAGGCAAGCAAAGAGTAACGGAAGGCAAGGAAGGCAAGGGAAAGCAAGGAAAGGCAATGGTAACGGAAGGAACGGCACGGCAAGGGGAAACAAGGCTAAGGCACGACAACGCACGCTAGGCAATGCACGGAAAGGCAAGGAAACGGTAACGCAAGGCAAGGCACGGTGAGGCTAGGCAAGGCTAATGAACGAAAACGCAAGGCTAGGCGATGCACGGAAAGCAAGCAAAGAGTAACGGAACGCAAGGAAGGCAAGGGAAAGCAAGGGAAGGCAAGGGTAACGGAAGGAACGGCACGGCAAGGGGAAACAAGGGTAAGGCACGGCAACGCAGGCTGGGCAATGCACGGCAAGGCAAGGAAAGGGTAACGCATGGGAAAGCACGTTCAGGCGAGGCAAGGCTAAGGCACGACAACGCAAGGCTAGGCAATGCACGGAAGGCAAGCAAAGAGTAACGGAAGGTAAGGAAGGCAAGGGAAAGCAAAGAAAGGCAAGTGTAACGGAAGGAACTGCACGGCAAGGGGAAACAAGGCTAAGGCACGACAACGCACGGCTAGGCAATGCACGGCAAGGCAAGCAAAGCGTAACGCAAGGCAAGGCACGGTGAGGCTAGACAAGGCTAATGCACGAAAACGCAAGGCTAGGCAATGCACGACAATGCAAGGAAAGCTTAAAGCAAAGGAAGGCAAGGTCAGGCGAGATAAGGCAAAGGCAAGACAACGCAAGGCTAGGCAATTCAGGGAAGGCAAGCAAAGAGTAACGGAAGGTAAGCAAGGCAAGGAAAAGCAAGGAAAGGCAAGGGTAACGGAAGGAACGGCACGGCAAGGGGGAACAAGTCTAAGGCACGACACCGAACGCTAGGCAATGAACGGCAAGGCAAGGAAAGGGTAACGCAAGGAAAGGCACGGTGAGGCTAGGCAAGGCTAATGCACGAAAACTCAAGGCTAGGCGATGCACGACAATGCAAGGAAAGCTTAAAGCAAAGGAAGGCAAGGTCAGGCGAGATAAGGCTAAGGCACGACAACGCAAGGCTAGGCAATTCAGGGAAGGCAAGCAAAGAGTAACGGAAGGTAAGCAAGGCAAGGAAAAGCACGGAAAGGCAAGGGTAACGGAAGGAACGGCACGGCAAGGGGGAACAAGTCTCAGGCACGACACCGAACGCTAGGCAATGAACGGCAAGGCAAGGAAAGGGTAACGCATGGGAAAGCACGGTCAGGCGAGGCAAGGCTAAGGCATGAGAACGCAAGGCTAGGCAATGCACGGAAAGCAAGCAAAGAGTAACGGAACGCAAGGAAGGCAAGGGAAAGCAAGGGAAGGCAAGGGTAATGGAAGGAACGGCACGGCAAGGGGAAACAAGGCTAAGGCACGGCAACGTAGGCTAGGCAATGCACGGCAAGGCAAGGAAAGGGTAACACATGGGAAAGCACGTTCAGGCGAGGCAAGGCTAAGGCACGACAACGCAAGGCTAGGCAATGCACGGAAGGCAAGCAAAGAGTAACGGAAGGTAAGGAAGGCAAGGGAAAGCAAAGAAAGGCAAGTGTAACGGAAGGAACGGCACGGCAAGGGGAAACAAGGCTAAGGCACGACAACGCACGGCTAGGCAATGCACGGCAAGGCAAGCAAAAGTTAACGCAAGGAAAGGCACGGTGAGGCTAGGCAAGGCTAATGCACGAAAACGCAAGGCTAGGCAATGCACGACAATGCAAGGAAAGCTTAAAGCAAAGGAAGGCAAGGTCAGGCGAGATAAGGCAAAGGCACGACAACGCAAGGCTAGGCAATTCAGGGAAGGCAAGCAAAGAGTAACGGAAGGTAAGCAAGGCAAGGAAAAGCAAGGAAAGGCAAGTGTAACGGAAGGAACGGCAAGGCAAGGGGAAACAAGGCTAAGGCACGACAACGCACGCTAGGCAATGCACGGCAAGGCAAGGAAAGGGTAACGCATGGGAAAGCACGGTCAGGCGAGGCAAGGCTAAGGCATGACAACGCAAGGCTAGGCAATGCACGGAAAGCAAGCAAAGAGTAACGGAACGCAAGGAAGGCAAGGGAAAGCAAGGGAAGGCAAGGGTAACGGAAGGAACGGCACGGCAAGGGGAAACAAGTCTAAGGCACGACACCGAACGCTAGGCAATGAACGGCAAGGCAAGGAAAGGGTAACGCATGGGAAAGCATGGTCAGGCGAGGCAAGGCTAAGGCATGACAACGCAAGGCTAGACAATGCACGGAAGGCAAGCAAAGAGTAACGGAAGGTAAGGAAGGCAAGGGAAAGCAAGGAAAGGCAAGTGTAACGGAAGGAACGGCACGGCAAGGGGAAACAAGGCTAAGGCACGACAACGCACGCTAGGCAATGCACGGCAAGGCAAGGAAAGGGTAACGCATGGGAAAGCACGGTCAGGCGAGGCAAGCCTAAGGCATGACAACGCAAGTCTAGGCAATGCACGGAAAGCAAGCAAAGAGTAACGGAACGCAAGGAAGGCAAGGGAAAGCAAGGGAAGGGAAGGGTAACGGAAGGAACGGCACGGCAAGGGGTAACAAGGCTAAGGCACGACAACGCAGGGCAAGGCAATGCACGGCAAGGCAAGGAAAGAGTAACGGAAGGAACGGAAGGCAAGGCAAAGCCAGGCAAGGCAAGTTTAACAAAAGGCACGCAACGGCAAGGGGAAAAAAGGCTAAGGCTCGGCAACACACGGCTAGGAAATGCACGGCAAGGCAAGGAAAGGGTAACGCAAGGCAAGGCACGGTGAGGCTAGGCAAGGCTAATGCACGACAACGCAAGGCTAGGCAATGCACGACAATGCAAGTAAAGCTTAAAGCAAAGGAAGGCACGGTCAGAAGAGATAAGGCTAAGGCACGACAACGCAAGGCTAGGCAATGCAGGGAAGGCAAGCAAAGAGTAACGGAAGGTAAGGAAGGCAAAGGAAAGCAAGGAAAGGCAATGGTAACGGAAGGAACGGCACGGCAACGGGAAACAAGTCTAAGGCACGACAACGCACGCTAGGCAATGCACGGCAAGGCAAGGAAAGGGTAACGCATGGGAAAGCACGGTCAGGCGAGGCAAGGCTAAGGCATGACAACGCAAGGCTAGGCAATGCACGGAACGCAAGCAAAGAGTAACGGAACGCAAGGAAGGCAAGGGAAAGCAAGGGAAGGCAAGGGTAACGGAAGGAACGGCACGGCAAGGGGAAACAAGGCTAAGGCACGGCAACGTAGTCTAGGCAATGCACGGCAAGGCAAGGAAAGGGTAACGCATGGAAAGCACGTTCAGGCGAGGCAAGGCTAAGGCACGACAACGCAAGGCTAGGCAATGCACGGAAGGCTAGCAAAGAGTAACGGAAGGTAAGGAAGGCAAGGGAAAGCAAAGAAAGGCAAGTGTAACGGAAGGAACGGCACGGCAAGGGGAAACAAGGCTAAGGCACGACAACGCACGGCTAGGCAATGCACGGCAAGGCAAGCAAAAGTTAACGCAAGGAAAGGCACGGTGAGGCTAGGCAAGGCTAATGCACGAAAACGCAAGGCTAGGCGATGCACGACAATGCAAGGAACCTTAAAGCAAAGGAAGGCAAGGGCAGGCGAGATAAGGCTAAGGCACGACAAGGCAAGGCTAGGAAAATCAGGGAAGTCAAGCAAAGACTAACGGAAGGTAAGCAAGGCAAGGAAAAGGAAGGAAAGGCCAGGGTAACGGAAGGAACGGCACGGCAAGGGGAAACAAGTCTAAGGCACGACACCGAACGCTAGGCAATGAACGGCAAGGCAAGGAAAGGGTAACGCATTTGAAAGCACGGTCAGGCGAGGCAACGCTAAGGCACGACAACGGAAGGCTAGGCAATGCACGGAAGGCAAGCAAAGAGTAACGGAAGGTAAGGAAGGCAAGGGAAAGGAAGGAAAGGAAAGTGTAACGGAAGGAACGGCACGGCAAGGGGAAACAAGGCTAAGGCACGACAACGCACGGCTAGGCAATGCACGGAAAGGCAAGGAAAGGGTAACGCATGGGAAAGCACGGTCAGGCGATGCAAGGCTAAGGCATGACAACGCAAGGCTAGGCAATGCACGGAAAGCAAGCAAAGAGTAACGGAACGGAAGGAAGGCAAGGGAAAGCAAGGGAAGGCAAGGGTAACGGAAGGAACGGCACGGCCAGGGGTAAGAAGGCTAAGGCACGACAATGCAGGGCTAGGCAATGCACGGCAAGGCAAGGAAAGGGTAACGCAGGGGAAGGCACGGTCAGGTGAGGCAAGGATAAGGCACGACAATGCAAGGCTAGGCAATGCACGGCAAGGCAAGGAAAGAGTAACGGAAGGAAAGGAAGGCAAGGCAAAGCCAGGCAAGGCAAGTGTAACAAAAGGCACGCCACGGCAAGGGGAATCAAGGCTAAGGCACGACAACGCACGGCTAGGCAATGCACGGCAAGGGAAGGAAAGGGTAACGCAAGGCAAGGCACGGTGAGGCCAGGCAAGGCTAATGCACGACAACGCAAGGCTAGGCAATGCACGACAATGCAAGGAAAGCTTAAAGCAAAGCAATGCACGGTCAGGCCAGATAAGGCTAAGGCACGACAAAGCAAGGCTAGGCAATGCACTGAAGGCAAGCAAAGAGTAACGGAAGGCAAGGAAGGCAAGGGAAAGCAAGGGAAGGCAAGGGCAACGGAAGGAACGGCACGGCAAGGGGTAACAAGGCTAAGGCACGACAACGCAGGGCTAGGCAATGCACGGCAAGGCAAGGAAAGAGTAACGGAAGGAAAGGAAGGCAAGGCAAAGCCAGGCAAGGCAAGTGTAACAAAAGGCACGCCACGGCAAGGGGAAACAAGGCTAAGGCACGACAACGCACGGCTAGGCAATGCACGGCAAGGCAAGGAAAGGGTAACGGAAGGAACGGTACGGCAAGGGGAAACAAGGCTAAGGCACGACAACGCACGGCTAGGCAATGCACGGCAAGGCAAGCAAAGGGTAACGCAAGGCAAGGCACGGTGAGGCTAGACAAGGCTAATGCACGAAAACGCAAGGCTAGGCAATGCACGACAATGCAAGGAAAGCTTAAAGCAAAGGAAGGCAAGGTCAGGCGAGATAAGGCAAAGGCACGACAACGCAAGGCTAGGCAATGCACGGAAGGCAAGCAAAGAGTAACGGAAGGTAAGCAAGGCAAGGAAAAGCAAGGAAAGGCAAGGGTAACGGAAGGAACGGCACGGCAAGGGGGAACAAGTCTCAGGCACGACACCGAACGCTAGGCAATGAACGGCAAGGCAAGGAAAGGGTAACGCATGGGAAAGCACGGTCAGGCGAGGCAAGGCTAAGGCACGACAACGCAAGGCTAGGCAATGCACGGAAGGCAAGCAAAGAGTAACGGAAGGTAAGGAAGGCAAGGGAAAGCAAGGAAAGGCAAGTGTAACGGAAGGAACGGCACGGCAAGGGGAAACAAGGCTAAGGCACGACAACGCACGCTAGGCAATGCACGTTAAGGCAAGGAAAGGGTAACGCATGGGAAAGCACGGTCAGGCGAGGCAAGGCTAAGGCATGACAACGCAAGGCTAGGCAATGCACGGAAAGCAAGCAAAGAGTAACGGAACGCAAGGAAGGCAAGGGAAAGCAAGGGAAGGCAAGGGTAACGGAAGGAACGGCACGGCAAGGGGTAACAAGGCTAAGGCACGACAACGCAGGGCTAGGCAATGCACGGCAAGGCAAGGAAAGAGTAACGGAAGGAACGGAAGGCAAGGCAAAGCCAGGCAAGGCAAGTGTAACAAAAGGCACGCAACGGCAAGGGGAAACAAGGCTAAGGCTCGGCAACACACGGCTAGGAAATGCACGGCAAGGCAAGGAAAGGGTAACGCAAGGCAAGGCACGGTGAGGCTAGGCAAGGCTAATGCACGACAACGCAAGGCTAGGCAATGCACGACAATGCAAGTAAAGCTTAAAGCAAAGGAAGGCACGGTCAGAATTGATAAGGCTAAGGCACGACAACGCAAGGCTAGGCAATGCAGGGAAGGGAAGCAAAGAGTAACGGAAAGTAAGGAAGGCAAAGGAAAGCAAGGAAAGGCAATGGTAACGGAAGGAACGGCACGGCAAGGGGAAACAAGTCTAAGGCACGACAACGCACGCTAGGCAATGCACGGCAAGGGAAGGAAAGGGTAACGCATGGGAAAGAACGGTGAGGGGAGGCAAGGCTAAGGCACGACAACGCAAGGCTTGGCAATGCACGGAAGGCAAGCAAAGAGTAACGGAAGGTAAGGAAGGAAAGGGAAAGCAAGGGAAGGCAAGGGTAACGGAAGGAACGGCACGGCAAGGGGAAACAAGGCTAAGGCACGACAACGCACGGCTAGGAAATGCACGGCAAGGCAAGGAAAGGGTAACGCAAGGCAAGGTACGGTGAGGCTAGGCAAAGTTAATGCACGACAACCCAAGGCTAGGCAATGCACGACAATGCAAGGAAAGCTTAAAGCAAAGGAAGGCACGGTCAGGCGAGATAAGGCTAAGGCACGACAACGCAAGGCTAGGCAATGCACGAAAGGTAAGCAAAGAGTAACGGAAGGTAAGGAAGGCAAGGGAAAGCAAGGAAAGGCAATGGTAACGGAAGGAACGGCACGGCAAGGGGAAACAAGGCTAAGGCACGACAACGCACGCTAGGCAATGCACGGCAAGGCAAGGAAAGGGTAACGCATGGGAAAGCACGGTCAGGCGAGGCAAGGCTAAGGCACGACAACGCAAGGCTAGGCAATGGAGGGAAAGCAAGCAAAGAGTAACGGAACGCAAGGAAGGCAAGGGAAAGCAAGGGAAGGCAAGGGTAATGGAAGGAACGGCACGGCAAGGGGAAACAAGGCTAATGCACGAAAACGCAAGGCTAGGCGATGCACGACAATGCAAGGAAACTTAAAGCAAAGGAAGGCAAGGGCAGGCGAGATAAGGCTAAGGCACGACAAGGCAAGGCTAGGAAATTCAGGGAAGGCAAGCAAAGACTAACGTTAGGTAAGCAAGGCAAGGAAAAGGAATGAAAGGGCAGGGTAACGGAAGGAACGGCAGGGCAAGGGGAAACAAGTCTAAGGCACGACACTGAAAGCTAGGCAATGAACGGCAAGGCAAGGAAAGGGTAACGCATGGGAAAGAACGGTCAGGGGAGGCAACGCTAAGGCACGACAACGCAAGGCTAGGCAATGCACGGAAAGCAAGCAAAGAGTAACGGAACGCAAGGAAGGCAAGGGAAAGGAAGGAAAGGCAAGTGTAACGGAAGGAACGGCACGGCAAGGGGAAACAAGGCTAAGGCACGACAACGCACGGCTAGGCAATGCACGGAAAGGCAAGGAAAGGGTAACGCATGGGAAAGCACGGTCAGGCGAGGCAAGGCTAAGGCATGACAACGCAAGGCTAGGCAATGCACGGAAGGCAAGCAAAGAGTAACGGAAGGTAAGGAAGGCAAGGGAAAGGAAGGAAAGGCAAGTGTAACGGAAGGAACGGCACGGCAAGGGGAAACAAGGCTAAGGCACGACAACGCAGGGCTAGGCAATGCACGGCAAGGCAAGGAAAGAGTAACGGAAGGAAAGGAAGGCAAGGCAAAGCCAGGCAAGGCAAGTGTAACAAAAGGCACGCCACGGCAAGGGGAATCAAGGCTAAGGCACGGCAACGCACGGCTAGGCAATGCACGGCAAGGCAAGGAAAGGGTAACGGCAGGAACGGCACGGCAAGGGGAAACAAGGCTAAGGCACGACAACGCACGCTAGGCAATGCACGGCAAGGCAAGGAAAGGGTAACGCATGGGAAAACACGGTCAGGCGAGGCAAGCCTAAGGCATGACAACGCAAGGCTAGGCAATGCACGGAAAGCAAGCAAAGAGTAACGGAACGCAAGGAAGGCAAGGGAAAGCAAGGGAACTCAAGGGTAACGGAAGGAACGGCACGGCAAAGGGTAACAAGGCTAAGGCACGACAACGCAGGGCTAGGCAATGCACGGCAAGGCAAGGAAAGAGTAACGGAAGGAACGGAAGGCAAGGCAAAGCCAGGCAAGGCAAGTGTAACAAAAGGCACGCAACGGCAAGGGGAAACAAGGCTAAGGCACGGCAACACACGGCTAGGAAATGCACGGCAAGGCAAGGAAAGGGTAACGCAAGGCAAGGCACGGTGAGGCTAGGCAAGGCTAATGCACGACAACGCAAGGCTAGGCAATGCACGACAATGCAAGTAAAGCTTAAAGCAAAGGAAGGCACGGTCAGAAGAGATAAGGCTACGGCACGACAATGCAAGGCTAGGCAATGCAGGGAAGGCAAGCAAAGAGTAACGGAAGGTAAGGAAGGCAAAGGTAAGCAAGGAAAGGCAATGGTAACGGAAGGAACGGCACGGCAAGGGGAAACAAGTCTAAGGTACGACAACGTACGCTACGCAATGCACGGCAAGGGAAGGAAAGGGTAACGCTTGGGAAAGAACGGTCAGGGGAGGCAAGGCTAAGGCACGACAACGCAAGGCTTGGAAATGCACGGAAGGCAAGCAAAGAGTAACGGAAGGTAAGGAAGGCAAGGGAAAGCAAAGAAAGGCTAGTGTAACGGAAGGAACGGCACGGCAAGGGGAAAGAACGCTAAGGCACGACAACGCACGCTAGGCAATGCAGGGCAAGGCAAGGAAAGGGTAACGCATGGGAAAGCACGGTCAGGCGAGGCAAGGCTAAGGAAAGCCAACGCAAGTCTAGGCAATGCACGGTAAGCAAGCAAGGAGTAACGGAATGCAAGGAAGGAAAGGGAAAGCAAGGGAAGGCAAGGGTAACGGAAGGAACGGCACGGCAAGGGGTAACAAGGCTAAGGCACGACAACACACGGCTAGGAAATGCACGGCAAGGCAAGGAAATGGTAACGCAAGGCAAGGCACGGTGAGGCTAGGCAAGGTTAATGCACGACAACGCAAGGCTAGGCAATGCACGACAATGCAAGGAAAGCTTAAAGCAAAGGAAGGCACGGTCAGGCGAGATAAGGCTAAGGCACGACAACGCAAGGCTAGGCAATGCACGGAAGGCAAGCAAAGAGTAACGGAAGGTAAGGAAGGCAAGGGAAAGCAAGGAAAGGCAAGTGTAACGGAAGGAACGGCACGGCAAGGGGAAACAAGGCTAAGGCACGACAACGCACGCTAGGCAATGCACGGAAGGCAAGCAAAGAGTAACGGAAGGTAAGGAAGGCAAGGGAAAGCAAGGAAAGGCAAGTGTAACGGAAGGAACGGCACGGCAAGGGGAAACAAGGCTAAGGCACGACAACGCACGCTAGGCAATGCACGGCAAGGCAAGGAAAGGGTAACGCATGGGAAAGCACGGTCAGGCGAGGCAAGGCTAAGGCATGACAACGTAAGGCTAGGCAATGCACGGAAAGCAAGCAAAGAGTAACGGAACGCAAGGAAGGCAAGGGAAAGCAAGGGAAGGCAAGGGTAATGGAAGGAACGGCACGGCAAGGGGAAACAAGGCTAAGGCACGGCAACGTAGGCTAGGCAATGCACGGCAAGGCAAGGAAAGGGTAACGCACGTTCAGGCGAGGGAAGGCTAAGGCACGACAACGCAAGGCTAGGCAATGCACGGAAGGCTAGCAAAGAGTAACGGAAGGTAAGGAAGGCAAGGAAAAGGAAGGAAAGGCCAGGGTAACGGAAGGAACGGCACGGCAAGGGGAAACAAGTCTAAGGCACGACACCGAACGCTACGCAATGAACGGCAAGGCAAGGAAAGGGTAACGCAGGGGAAGGCACGGTCAGGTGAGGCAAGGATAAGGCACGACAATGCAAGGCTAGGCAATGCACGGCAAGGCAAGGAAAGAGTAACGGAAGCAAAGGAAGGCAAGTCAAAGCCAGGAAAGGCAAGTGTAACAAAAGGCACGCCACGGCAAGGGGAAACAAGGCTAAGGCACGACAACGCACGGCTAGGCAATGCACGGCAAGGCAAGGAAAGCGTAACGCAAGGCAAGGCACGGTGAGGCTAGGCAAGGCTAATGCACGACAACGCAAGGCTAGGCAATGCACGACAATGCAAGGAAAGCTTAAAGCAAAGGAAGGCACGGACAGGCGAGATAAGGCTAAGGCACGACAACGCAAGGCTAGGCAATGCAGGGAAGGGAAGCAAAGAGTAACGGAAGGTAAGCAAGGCAAGGAAAAGCATGGAAAGGCAAGGATAACGGAAGGAACTGCACGGCAAGGGGAAACAAGGCGAAGGCACGGCAACGCAGGCTGGGTAATGCACGGCAAGGCAAGGAAAGGGTAACGCATGGGAAAGCACGTTCAGGCGAGGCAAGGCTAAGGCACGACAACGCAAGGCTAGGCAATGCACGGCAAGGGAAGGAAAGGGTAACGCAAGGCAAGGCACGGTGAGGCCAGGCAAGGCTAATGCACGACAACGCAAAGCTAGGCAATGCACGACAATGCAAGGAAAGCTTAAAGCAAAGCAATGCACGGTCAGGCAAGATAAGGCTAAGGCACGACAAAGCAAGGCTAGGCAATGCACGGAAGGCAAGCAAAGAGTAACGGAACGCAAGGAAGGCAAGGGAAAGCAAGGGAAGGCAAGGGCAACGGAAGGAACGGCACGGCAAGGGGTAACAAGGCTAAGGCACGACAACGCAGGGCTAGGCAATGCACGGCAAGGCAAGGAAAGAGTAACGGAAGGAAAGGAAGGCAAGGCAAAGCCAGGCAAGGCAAGTGTAACAAAAGGCACGCCACGGCAAGGGGAATCAAGGCTAAGGCACGACAACGCACGGCTAGGCAATGCACGGCAAGGGAAGGAAAGGGTAACGGAAGGAACGGCACGGCAAGGGGAAACAAGGCTAAGGCACGACAACGCACGCTAGGCAATGCACGGCAAGGGAAGGAAAGGGTAACGCATGGGAAAGCACGGTCAGGCGAGGCAAGGCTAAGGCACGACAACGCACGGCTAGGCAATGCACGGCAAGGGAAGGAAAGGGTAACGCAAGGCAAGGCACGGTGAGGCTAGGCAAGGTTAATGCACGACAACGCAAGGCTAGGCAATGCACGACAATGCAAGGAAAGCTTAAAGCAAAGGAAGGCACGGTCAGGCGAGATAAGGCTAAGGCACGACAACGCAAGGCTAGGCAATGCACGGAAGGCAAGCAAAGAGTAACGGAAGGCAAGGAAGGCAAGGGAAAGCAAGGCAAGGCAAGGGTAACGGAAGGAACGGCACGGCAAGGGGAAACAAGGCTAAGGCACGGCAACGCACGGCTAGGCAATGCACGACAATGCAAGGAAAGCTTAAAGCAAAGGAAGGCAAGGTCAGGCGAGATAAGGCAAAGGCACGACAACGCAAGGCTAGGCAATTCAGGGAAGGCAAGCAAAGAATAACGGAAGGTAAGCAAGGCAAGGAAAAGCAAGGAAAGGCAAGGGTAACGGAAGGAACGGCACGGCAAGGGGGAACAAGTCTCAGAAACGATACCGAACGCTAGGCAATGAACGGCAAGGCAAGGAAAGGGTAACGCATGGGAAAGCACGGTCAGGCTAGGCAAGGCTAATGCACGAAAACGCAAGGCTAGGCAATGCACGACAATGCAAGGAAAGCTTAAAGCAAAGGAAGGCAAGGTTAGGCGAGATAAGGCAAAGGCACGACAACGCAAGGCTAGGCAATTCAGGGAAGGCAAGCAAAGAGTAACGGAAGGTAAGCAAGGCAAGGAAAAGCAAGGAAAGGCAAGGGTAACGGAAGGAACGGCACGGCAAGGGGGAACAAGTCTCAGGCACGACACCGAACGCTAGGCAATGAACGGCAAAGCAAGGAAAGGGTAACGCATGGGAAAGCACGGTCAGGCGAGGCAAGGCTAAGGCATGACAACGCAAGGCTAGGCAATGCACGGAAAGCAAGCAAAGAGTAACGGAACGCAAGGAAGGCAAGGGAAAGCAAGGGAAGTCAAGGGTAATGGAAGGAACGGCACGGCAAGGGGAAACAAGGCTAAGGCACGGCAACGTAGGCTAGGCAATGCACGGCAAGGCAAGGAAAGGGTAACACATGGGAAAGCACGTTCAGGCGAGGCAAGGCTAAGGCACGACAACGCAAGGCTAGGCAATGCACGGAAGGCTAGCAAAGAGTAACGGAAGGTAAGGAAGGCAAGGGAAAGCAAGGAAAGGCAAGTGTAACGGAAGGAACGGCACGGCAAGGGGAAACAAGGCTAAGGCACGACAACGCACGGCTAGGCAATGCACGGCAAGGCAAGCAAAAGTTAACGCAAGGAAAGGCACGGTGAGGCTAGGCAAGGCTAATGCACGAAAACGCAAGGCTAGGCAATGCACGACAATGCAAGGAAAGCTTAAAGCAAAGGAAGGCAAGGTCAGGCGAGATAAGGCAAAGGCACGACAACGCAAGGCTAGGCAATTCAGGGAAGGCAAGCAAAGAGTAACGGAACGCAAGGAAGGCAAGGGAAAGCAAGGGAAGGCAAGGGTAACGGAAGGAACGGCACGGCAAGGGGAAACAAGTCTAAGGCACGACACCGAACGCTAGGCAATGAACGGCAAGGCAAGGAAAGGGTAACGCATGGGAAAGCACGGTCAGGCGAGGCAAGCCTAAGGCATGACAACGCAAGGCTAGGCAATGCACGGAAGGCAAGCAAAGAGTAACGGAAGGTAAGGAAGGCAAGGGAAAGCAAGGAAAGGCAAGTGTAACGGAAGGAACGGCACGGCAAGGGGAAACAAGGCTAAGGCACCACAACGCACGCTAGGCAATGCACGGCAAGGCAAGGAAAGGGTAACGCATGGGAAAGCACGGTCAGGGGAGGCAAGGCTAAGGCATGACAACGCAAGTCTAGGCAATGCACGGAAAGCAAGCAAAGAGTAAAGGAACACAAGGAAGGCAAGGGAAAGCAAGGGAAGGCAAGGGTAACGGAAGGAACGGCACGGCAAGGGGTAACAAGGCTAAGGCACGACAACGCAGGGCAAGGCAATGCACGGCAAGGCAAGGAAAGAGTAACGGAAGGAACGGAAGGCAAGGCAAAGCCAGGCAAGGCAAGTGTAACAAAAAGCACGCAACGGCAAGGGGAAACAAGGCTAAGGCTCGGCAACACACGGCTAGGAAATGCACGGCAAGGCAAGGAAAGGGTAACGCAAGGCAAGGCACGGTGAGGCTAGGCAAGGCTAATGCACGACAACGCAAGGCTAGGCAATGCACGACAATGCAAGTAAAGCTTAAAGCAAAGGAAGGCACGGTCAGAATTGATAAGGCTAAGGCACGACAACGCAAGGCTAGGCAATGGAGGGAAGGCAAGCAAAGAGTAACGGAAGGTAAGGAAGGCAAAGGAAAGCAAGGAAAGGCAATGGTAACGGAAGGAACGGCACGGCAAGGGGAAACAAGTCTAAGGCACGACAACGCACGCTAGGCAACTCACGGCAAGGCAAGCAAAGGGTAACGCATGGGAAAGCACGGTCAGGCGAGGCAAGGCTAAGGCACGACAACGCAAGGCTAGGCAATGCACGGAAAGCAAGCAAAGAGTAACGGAACGCAAGGAAGGCAAGGGAAAGCAAGGGAAGGCAAGGGTAATGGAACGAACGGCACGGCAAGGGGAAACAAGGCTAAGGCACGGCAACGTAGGCTAGGCAATGCACGGCAAGGCAAGGAAAGGGTAACGCATGGGAAAGCACGTTCAGGCGAGGCAAGGCTAAGGCACGACAACGCAAGGCTAGGCAATGCACGGAAGGCTAGCAAAGAGTAACGGAAGGTAAGGAAGGCAAGGGAAAGCAAAGAAAGGCAAGTGTAACGGAAGGAACGGCACGGCAAGGGGAAACAAGGCTAAGGCACGACAACGCACGGCTAGGCAATGCACGGCAAGCCAAGCAAAAGTTAACGCAAGGAAAGGCACGGTGAGGCTAGGCAAGGCTAATGCACGAAAACGCAAGGCTAGGCGATGCACGACAATGCAAGGAACCTTAAAGCAAAGGAAGGCAAGGGCAGGCGAGATAAGGCTAAGGCACGACAAGGCAAGGCTAGGAAATTCAGGGAAGTCAAGCAAAGTCTAACGGAAGGTAAGCAAGGCAAGGAAAAGGAAGGAAAGGCCAGGGTAACGGAAGGAACGGCAGGGCAAGGGGAAACAAGTCTAAGGCACGACACCGAACGCTAGGCAATGAACGGCAAGGCAAGGAAAGGGTAACGCATTTGAAAGCACGGTCAGGCGAGGCAACGCTAAGGCACGACAACGCAAGGCTAGGCAATGCACGGAAGGCAAGCAAAGAGTAACGGAAGGTAAGGAAGGCAAGGGAAAGGAAGGAAAGGAAAGTGTAACGGTAGGAACGGCACGGCAAGGGGAAACAAGGCTAAGGCACGACAACGCACGGCTAGGCAATGCACGGAAAGGCAAGGAAAGGGTAACGCATGGGAAAGCACGGTCAGGCGATGCAAGGCTAAGGCATGACAACGCAAGGCTAGACAATGCACGGAAAGCAAGCAAAGATTAACGGAACGCAAGGAAGGCAAGGGAAAGCAAGGGAAGGCAAGGGTAACGGAAGGAACGGCACGGCAAGGGGTAAAAAGGCTAAGGCACGGCAACGCAGGGCTAGGCAATGCACGGCAAGGCAAGGAAAGGGTAACGCAGGGGAAGGCACGGTCAGGTGAGGCAAGGATAAGGCACGACAATGCAAGGCTAGGCAATGCACGGCAAGGCAAGGAAAGAGTAACGGATGGAAAGGAAGGCAAGTCAAAGCCAGGAAAGGCAAGTGTAACAAAAGGCACGCCACGGCAAGGTGAAACAAGGCTAAGGCACGACAACGCAGGGCTAGGCAATGCACGGCAAGGCAAGGAAAGGGTAACGCAAGGCAAGGCACGGTGAGGCTAGGCAAGGCTAATGCACGACAACGCAAGGCTAGGCAATGCACGACAATGCAAGGAAAGCTTAAAGCAAAGGAAGGCACGGTCAGGCGAGATAAGGCTAAGGCACGACAACGCAAGGCTAGGCAATGCAGGGAAGGGAAGCAAAGAGTAACGGAAGGTAAGCAAGGCAAGGAAAAGCAAGGAAAGGCAAGGGTAACGGAAGGAACTGCACGGCAAGGGGAAACAAGGCTAAGGCACGGCAACGCAGGCTGGGCAATGCACGGCAAGGCAAGGAAAGGGTAACGCATGGGAAAGCACGTTCAGGCGAGGCAAGGCTAAGGCACGACAACGCAAGGCTAGGCAATGCACGGAAGGCAAGCAAAGAGTAACGGAAGCTAAGGAAGGCAAGGGAAAGCAAAGAAAGGCAAGTGTAACGGAAGTAACTGCACGGCAAGGGGAAACAAGGCTAAGGCACGACAACGCACGGCTAGGCAATGCACGGCAAGGCAAGCAAAGGGTAACGCAAGGCAAGGCCCGGTTAGGCTAGACAAGGCTAATGCACGAAAACGCAAGGCTAGGCAATGCACGACAATGCAAGGAAAGCTTAAAGCAAAGGAAGGCAAGGTCAGGCGAGATAAGGCAAAGGCACGACAACGCAAGGGTAGGCAATTCAGGGAAGGCAAGCAAAGAGTAACGGAAGGTAAGCAAGGCAAGGAAAAGCAAGGAAAGGCAAGGGTAACGGAAGGAACGGCACGGCAAGGGGGAACAAGTCTCAGGCACGACACCGAACGCTAGGCAATGAACGGCAAGGCAAGGAAAGGGTAACGCATGGGAAAGCAGGGTCAGGCGAGGCAAGGCTAAGGCACGACAACGCAAGGCTAGGCAATGCACGGAAGGCAAGCAAAGAGTAACGGAAGGTAAGGAAGGCAAGGGAAAGCAAGGAAAGGCAAGTGTAACGGAAGGAACGGCACGGCAAGGGGAAACAAGGCTAAGGCACGACAACGCACGCTAGGCAATGCACGGCAAGGCAAGGAAAGGGTAACGCATGGGAAAGCACGGTCAGGCGAGGCAAGGCTAAGGCACGACAACGCAAGGCTAGGCAATGCACGGAATGCAAGCAAAGAGTAACGGAACGCAAGGAAGGCAAGGGAAAGCAAGGGAAGGCAAGGGTAACGGAAGGAACGGCACGGCAAGGGGAAACAAGTCTAAGGCACGACACCGAACGCTAGGCAATGAACGGCAAGGCAAGGAAAGGGTAACGCAAGGGAAATCACGGTCAGGCGAGGCAAGGCTAAGGCATGACAACGCAAGGCTAGGCAATGCACGGAAGGCAAGCAAAGAGTAACGGAATGTAAGGAAGGCAAGGGAAAGCAAGGAAAGGCAAGTGTAACGGAAGGAACGGCACGGCAAGGGGAAACAAGGCTAAGGCACGACAACGCACGCTAGGCAATGCACGGCAAGGCAAGGAAAGGGTAACGCATGGGAAAGCACGGTCAGGCGAGGCAAGGCTAAGGCATGACAACGCAAGGCTAGGCAATGCACGGAAAGCAAGCAAAGAGTAACGGAACGGAAGGAAGGCAAGGGAAAGCAAGGGAAGGCAAGGGTAACGGAAGGAACGGCACGGCCAGGGGTAAGAAGGCTAAGGCACGACAACGCAGGGCTAGGCAATGCACGGCAAGGCAAGGAAAGGGTAACGCAGGGGAAGGCACGGTCAGGTGAGGCAAGGATAAGGCACGACAATGCAAGGCTAGGCAATGCACGGCAAGGCAAGGAAAGAGTAACGGAAGGAAAGGAAGGCAAGGCAAAGCCAGGCAAGGCAAGTGTAACAAAAGGCACGTCACGGCAAGGGGAATCAAGGCTAAGGCTCGACAACGCACGGCTAGGCAATGCACGGCAAGGCAAGGAAAGGGTAACGCAAGGCAAGGCACGGTGAGGCTAGGCAAGGCTAATGCACGACAACGCAAGGCTAGGCAATGCACGACAATGCAAGTAAAGCTTAAAGCAAAGCAATGCACGGTCAGGCGAGATAAGGCTAAGGCACGACAAAGCAAGGCTAGGCAATGCACGGAAGGCAAGCAAAGAGTAACGGAACGCAAGGAAGGCAAGGGAAAGCAAGGGAAGGCAAGGGCAACGGAAGGAACGGCACGGCAATGGGTAACAAGGCTAAGGCACGACAACGCAGGGCTAGGCAATGCACGGCAAGGCAAGGAAAGAGTAACGGAAGGAAAGGAAGGCAAGGCAAAGCCAGGCAATGCAAGTGTAACAAAAGGCACGCCACGGCAAGGGGAATCAAGGCTAAGGCACGACAACGCACGGCTAGGCAATGCACGGCAAGGGAAGGAAAGGGTAACGGAAGGAACGGCACGGCAAGGGGAAACAAGGCTAAGGCACGACAACGTACGCTAGGCAATGCACGGCAAGGGAAGGAAAGGGTAACGCATGGGAAAGGACGGTCAGGGGAGGCAAGGCTAAGGCACGACAACGCAAGGCTTGGAAATGCACGGAAGGCAAGCAAAGAGTAACGGAAGGTAAGGAAGGCAAGGGAAAGCAAGGAAAGGCAAGTGTAACGGAAGGAACGGCACGGCAAGGGGAAAGAAGGCGAAGGCACGACAACGCACGCTAGGCAATGCACGGCAAGGCAAGGAAAGGGTAACGCATGGGAAAGCACGGTCAGGCGAGGCATGGCTAAGGAAAGCCAACGCAAGTCTAGGCAATGCACGGTAAGCAAGCAAGGAGTAACGGAATGCAAGGAAGGAAAGGGAAAGCAAGTGAAGGCAAGGGTAACGGAAGGAACGGCACGGCAAGGGGTAACAAGGCTAGGGCACGACAACACACGGCTAGGAAATGCACGGCAAGGCAAGGAAATGGTAACGCAAGGCAAGGCACGGTGAGGCTAGGCAAGGTTAATGCACGACAACGCAAGGCTAGGCAATGCACGACAATGCAAGGAAAGCTTAAAGCAAAGGAAGGCACGGTCAGGCGAGATAAGGCTAAGGCACGACAACGCAAGGCTAGGCAATGCACGGAAGGCAAGCAAAGAGTAACGGAAGGTAAGGAAGGCAAGGGAAAGCAAGGAAAGGCAATGGTAACGGAAGGAACGGCACGGCAAGGGGAAACAAGGCTAAGGCACGACAACGCACGCTAGGCAATGCACGGCAAGGCAAGGAAAGTGTAACGCATGGGAAAGCACGGTCAGGCGAGGCAAGGCTAAGGCATGACAACGCAAGGCTAGGCAATGCACGGAAAGCAAGCAAAGAGTAACGGAACGCAAGGAAGGCAAGGGAAAGCAAGGGAAGGCAAGGGTAATGGAAGGAACGGCACGGCAAGGGGAAACAAGGCTAAGGCACGGCAACGTAGGCTAGGCAATGCACGGCAAGGCAAGGAAAGGGTAACGCATGGGAAAGCACGTTCAGGCGAGGCAAGGCTAAGGCACGACAACGCAAGGCTAGGCAATGCACGGAAGGCTAGCAAAGAGTAACGGAAGGTAAGGAAGGCAAGGAAAAGGAAGGAAAGGCCAGGGTAACGGAAGGAACGGCACGGCAAGGGGAAACAAGTCTAAGGCACGACACCGAACGCTACGCAATGAACGGCAAGGCAAGGAAAGGGTAACGCAGGGGAAAGCACGGTCAGGCGAGGCAAGGCTAAGGCATGACAACGCAAGGCTAGGCAATGCACGGAAAGCAAGCAAAGAGTAACGGAAGGAAAGGAAGGCAAGGTAAAGCAAGGGAAGGCAAGGGTAATGGAAGGAACGGCACGGCAAGGGGAAACAATGCTAAGGCACGGCAACATAGGCTAGGCAATGCACGGCAAGGCAAGGAAAGGGTAACGCATGGGAAAGTACGTTCAGGCGAGGCAAGGCTAAGGCACGACAACGCAAGGCTAGGCAATGCACGGAAGGCTAGCAAAGAGTAACGGAAGGTAAGGAAGGCAAAGAAAAGGAAGGAAAGGCCAGGGTAACGGAAGGAACGGCACGGCAAGGGGAAACAAGTCTAAGGCACGACACCGAACGCTAGGCAATGAACGGCAAGGCAAGGAAAGGGTAACGCAGGGGAAGGCACGGTCAGGTGAGGCAAGGATAAGGCACGACAATGCAAGGCTAGGCAATGCACGGCAAGGCAAGGAAAGAGTAACGGAAGGAAAGGAAGGCAAGGCAAAGCCAGGCAAGGCAAGTGTAACAAAACGCACGCCACGGCAAGGGGAAACAAGGCTAAGGCACGACAACGCACGGCTAGGCAATGCACGGCAAGGTAAGGAAAGGGTAACGCAAGGCAAGGCACGGTGAGGCAAGGCAAGGCTAATGCACGACAACGCACGGCTAGGCAATGCACGGCAAGGCAAGGAAAGGTTAAAGCAAGGGAATGCACGGTCAGGGGAGATAAGGCTACGGCACGACAACGGAAGGCTAGGCAATGCACGGAAGGCAAGCAAAGAGTAACGGAAGGCAAGGAAGGCAAGGAAAAGCAAGGCAAGGCAAGGGTAACGGAAGGAACGGCACGGCAAGGGGGAACAAGTCTCAGGCACGACACCGAACGCTAGGCAATGAACGGCAAGGCAAGGAAAGGGTAACGCATGGGAAAGCACGGTCAGGCGAGGCAAGGCTAAGGCACGACAACGCAAGGCTAGGCAATGCACGGAAGGCAAGCAAAGAGTAACGGAAGGTAAGGAAGGCAAGGGAAAGCAAGGAAAGGCAAGTGTAACGGAAGGAACGGCACGGCAAGGGGAAACAAGGCTAAGGCACGACAACGCACGCTAGGCAATGCACGTTAAGGCAAGGAAAGGGTAACGCATGGGAAAGCACGGTCAGGCGAGGCAAGGCTAAGGCATGACAACGCAAGGCTAGGCAATGCACGGAAAGCAAGCAAAGAGTAACGGAACGCAAGGAAGGCAAGGGAAAGCAAGGGAAGACAAGGGTAACGGAAGGAACGGCACGGCAAGGGGTAACAAGGCTAAGGCACGACAACGCAGGGCTAGGCAATGCACGGCAAGGCAAGGAAAGAGTAACGGAAGGAACGGAAGGCAAGGCAAAGCCAGGCAAGGCAAGTGTAACAAAAGGCACGCAACGGCAAGGGGAAACAAGGCTAAGGCTCGGCAACACACGGCTAGGAAATGCACGGCAAGGCAAGGAAAGGGTAACGCAAGGCAAGGCACGGTGAGGCTAGGCAACGCTAATGCACGACAACGCAAGGCTAGGCAATGCACGACAATGCAAGTAAAGCTTAAAGCAAAGGAAGGCACGGTCAGAATTGATAAGGCTAAGGCACGACAACGCAAGGCTAGGCAATGCAGGGAAGGGAAGCAAAGAGTAACGGAAAGTAAGGAAGGCAAAGGAAAGCAAGGAAAGGCAATGGTAACGGAAGGAACGGCACGGCAAGGGGAAACAAGTCTAAGGCACGACAACGCACGCTAGGCAATGCACGGCAAGGGAAGGAAAGGGTAACGCATGGGAAAGAACGGTGAGGGGAGGCAAGGCTAAGGCACGACAACGCAAGGCTTGGCAATGCACGGAAGGCAAGCAAAGAGTAACGGAAAGCAAGGGAAGGCAAGGGAAAGCAAGGGAAGGCAAGGGTAACGGAAGGAACGGCACGGCAAGGGGAAACAAGGCTAAGGCACGACAACGCACGGCTAGGAAATGCACGGCAAGGCAAGGAAAGGGTAACGCAAGGCAAGGTACGGTGAGGCTAGGCAAAGTTAATGCACGACAACCCAAGGCTAGGCAATGCACGACAATGCAAGGAAAGCTTAAAGCAAAGGAAGGCACGGTCAGGCGAGATAAGGCTAAGGCACGACAACGCAAGGCTAGGCAATGCACGAAAGGTAAGCAAAGAGTAACGGAAGGTAAGGAAGGCAAGGGAAAGCAAGGAAAGGCAATGGTAACGGAAGGAACGGCACGGCAAGGGGAAACAAGGCTAAGGCACGACAACGCACGCTAGGCAATGCACGGCAAGGCAAGGAAAGGGTAACGCATGGGAAAGCACGGTCAGGCGAGGCAAGGCTAAGGCATGACAACGCAAGGCTAGGCAATGGACGGAAAGCAAGCAAAGAGTAACGGAACGCAAGGAAGGCAAGGGAAAGCAAGGGAAGGCAAGGGTAATGGAAGGAACGGCACGGCAAGGGGAAACAAGGCTAATGCACGAAAACGCAAGGCTAGGCGATGCACGACAATGCAAGGAAACTTAAAGCAAAGGAAGGCAAGGGCAGGCGAGATAAGGCTAAGGCACGACAAGGCAAGGCTAGGAAATTCAGGGAAGGCAAGCAAAGACTAACGTTAGGTAAGCAAGGCAAGGAAAAGGAATGAAAGGGCAGGGTAACGGAAGGAACGGCAGGGCAAGGGGAAACAAGTCTAAGGCACGACACCGAAAGCTAGGCAATGAACGGCAAGGCAAGGAAAGGGTAACGCATGGGAAAGAACGGTCAGGGGAGGCAACGCTAAGGCACGACAACGCAAGGCTAGGCAATGCACGGAAGGCAAGCAAAGAGTAACGGAAGGTAAGGAAGGCAAGGGAAAGGAAGGAAAGGCAAGTGTAACGGAAGGAACGGCACGGCAAGGGGAAACAAGGCTAAGGCACGACAACGCACGGCTAGGCAATGCACGGAAAGGCAAGGAAAGGGTAACGCATGGGAAAGCACGGTCAGGCGATGCAAGGCTAAGGCATGACAACGCAAGGCTAGGCAATGCACGGAAGGCAAGCAAAGAGTAACGGAAGGTAAGGAAGGCAAGGGAAAGGAAGGAAAGGCAAGTGTAACGGAAGGAACGGCACGGCAAGGGGAAACAAGGCTAAGGCACGACAACGCACGGCTAGGCAATGCACGGCAAGGCAAGCAAAGAGTAACGGAAGGTAAGGAAGGCAAGGCAAAGCCAGGCAAGGCAAGTGTAACAAAAGGCACGCCACGGCAAGGGGAATCAAGGCTAAGGCACGACAACGCACGGCTATGCAATGCACGGCAAGGGAAGGAAAGGGTAACGGCAGGAACGGCACGGCAAGGGGAAACAAGGCTAAGGCACGACAACGCACGCTAGGCAATGCACTTCAAGGCAAGGAAAGGGTAACGCATGGGAAAGCACGGTCAGGCGAGGCAAGCCTAAGGCATGACAACGCAAGCCTAAGCAATGCACGGAAAGCAAGCAAAGAGTAACGGAACGCAAGGAAGGCAAGGGAAAGCAAGGGAACTCAAGGGTAACGGAAGGAACGGCACGGCAAAGGGTAACAAGGCTAAGGCACGACAACGCAGGGCTAGGCAATGCACGGCAAGGCAAGGAAAGAGTAACGGAAGGAACGGAAGGCAAGGCAAAGCCAGGCAAGGCAAGTGTAACAAAAGGCACGCAACGGCAAGGGGAAACAAGGCTAAGGCACGGCAACACACGGCTAGGAAATGCACGGCAAGGCAAGGAAAGGGTAACGCAAGGCAAGGCACGGTGAGGCTAGGCAAGGCTAATGCACGACAACGCAAGGCTAGGCAATGCACGACAATGCAAGTAAAGCTTAAAGCAAAGGAAGGCACGGTCAGAAGAGATAAGGCTACGGCACGACAATGCAAGGCTAGGCAATGCAGGGAAGGCAAGCAAAGAGTAACGGAAGGTAAGGAAGGCAAAGGTAAGCAAGGAAAGGCAATGGTAACGGAAGGAACGGCACGGCAAGGGGAAACAAGTCTAAGGTACGACAACGTACGCTACGCAATGCACGGCAAGGGAAGGAAAGGGTAACGCTTGGGAAAGAACGGTCAGGGGAGGCAAGGCTAAGGCACGACAACGCAAGGCTTGGAAATGCACGGAAGGCAAGCAAAGAGTAACGGAAGGTAAGGAAGGCAAGGGAAAGCAAAGAAAGGCTAGTGTAACGGAAGGAACGGCACGGCAAGGGGAAAGAACGCTAAGGCACGACAACGCACGCTAGGCAATGCAGGGCAAGGTAAGGAAAGGGTAACGCATGGGAAAGCACGGTCAGGCGAGGCAAGGCTAAGGAAAGCCAACGCAAGTCTAGGCAATGCACGGTAAGCAAGCAAGGAGTAACGGAATGCAAGGAAGGAAAGGGAAAGCAAGGGAAGGCAAGGGTAACGGAAGGAACGGCACGGGAAGGGGTAACAAGGCTAAGGCACGACAACACACGGCTAGGAAATGCACGGCAAGGCAAGGAAATGGTAACGCAAGGCAAGGCACGGTGAGGCTAGGCAAGGTTAATGCACGACAACGCAAGGCTAGGCAATGCACGACAATGGAAGGAAAGCTTAAAGCAAAGGAAGGCACGGTCAGGCGAGATAAGGCTAAGGCACGACAACGCAAGGCTAGGCAATGCACGGAAGGCAAGCAAAGAGTAACGGAAGGTAAGGAAGGCAAGGGAAAGCAAAGAAAGGCAAGTGTAACGGAAGGAACGGCACGGCAAGGGGAAACAAGGCTAAGGCACGACAACGCACGCTAGGCAATGCACGGAAGGCAAGCAAAGAGTAACGGAAGGTAAGGAAGGCAAGGGAAAGCAAAGAAAGGCAAGTGTAACGGAAGGAACGGCACGGCAAGGGGAAACAAGGCTAAGGCACGACAACGCACGCTAGGCAATGCACGGCAAGGCAAGGAAAGGGTAACGCATGGGAAAGCACGGTCAGGCGAGGCAAGGCTAAGGCATGACAACGCAAGGCTAGGCAATGCACGGAAAGCAAGCAAAGAGTAACGGAACGCAAGGAAGGCAAGGGAAAGCAAGGGAAGGCAAGGGTAATGGAAGGAACGGCACGGCAAGGGGAAACAAGGCTAAGGCACGACAACGTACGCTAGGCAATGCACGGCAAGGCAAGGAAAGGGTAACGCATGGGAAAGCACGGTCAGGCGAGGCAAGGCTAAGGCACGACAACGCACGGCTAGGAAATGCACGGCAAGGGAAGGAAAGGGTAACGCAAGGCAAGGCACGGTGAGGCTAGGCAAGGTTAATGCACGACAACCCAAGGCCAGGCAATGCACGACAATGCAAGGAAAGCTTAAAGCAAAGGAAGGCACGGTCAGGCGAGATAAGGCTAAGGCAGGACAACGCAAGGCTAGGCAATGCACGGAAGGCAAGCAAAGAGTAACGGAAGGCAAGGAAGGCAAGGGAAAGCAAGGAAAGGCAATGGTAACGGAAGGAACGGCACGGCAAGGGGAAACAAGGCTAAGGCACGACAACGCACGGCTAGGCAATGCACGACAATGCAAGGAAAGCTTAAAGCAAAGGAAGGCAAGGTCAGGCGAGATAAGGCAAAGGCACGACAACGCAAGGCTAGGCAATTCAGGGAAGGCAAGCAAAGAATAACGGAAGGTAAGCAAGGCAAGTAAAAGCAAGGAAAGGCAAGGGTAACGGAAGGAACGGCACGGCAAGGGGGAACAAGTCTCAGAAACGATACCGAACGCTAGGCAATGAACGGCAAGGCAAGGAAAGGGTAACGCATGGGAAAGCACGGTCAGGCTAGGCAAGGCTAATGCACGAAAACGCAAGGCTAGGCAATGCACGACAATGCAAGGAAAGCTTAAAGCAAAGGAAGGCAAGGTTAGGCGAGATAAGGCAAAGGCACGACAACGCAAGGCTAGGCAATTCAGGGAAGGCAAGCAAAGAGTAACGGAAGGTAAGCAAGGCAAGGAAAAGCAAGGAAAGGCAAGGGTAACGGAAGGAACGGCACGGCAAGGGGGAACAAGTCTCAGGCACGACACCGAACGCTAGGCAATGAACGGCAAAGCAAGGAAAGGGTAACGCATGGGAAAGCACGGTCAGGCGAGGCAAGGCTAAGGCATGACAACGCAAGGCTAGGCAATGCACGGAAAGCAAGCAAAGAGTAACGGAACGCAAGGAAGGCAAGGGAAAGCAAGGGAAGTCAAGGGTAATGGAAGGAACGGCACGGCAAGGGGAAACAAGGCTAAGGCACGGCAACGTAGGCTAGGCAATGCACGGCAAGGCAAGGAAAGGGTAACACATGGGAAAGCACGTTCAGGCGAGGCAAGGCTAAGGCACGACAACGCAAGGCTAGGCAATGCACGGAAGGCTAGCAAAGAGTAACGGAAGGTAAGGAAGGCAAGGGAAAGCAAAGAAAGGCAAGTGTAACGGAAGGAACGGCACGGCAAGGGGAAACAACGCTAAGGCACGACAACGCACGGCTAGGCAATGCACGGCAAGCCAAGCAAAAGTTAACGCAAGGAAAGGCACGGTGAGGCTAGGCAAGGCTAATGCACGAAAACGCAAGGCTAGGCAATGCACGACAATGCAAGGAAAGCTTAAAGCAAAGGAAGGCAAGGTCAGGCGAGATAAGGCAAAGGCACGACAACGCAAGGCTAGGCAATTCAGGGAAGGCAAGCAAAGAGTAACGGAACGCAAGGAAGGCAAGGGAAAGCAAGGGAAGGCAAGGGTAACGGAAGGAACGGCACGGCAAGGGGAAACAAGTCTAAGGCACGACACCGAACGCTAGGCAATGAACGGCAAGGCAAGGAAAGGGTAACGCATGGGAAAGCACGGTCAGGCGAGGCAAGGCTAAGGCATGACAACGCAAGGCTAGGCAATGCACGGAAGGCAAGCAAAGAGTAACGGAAGGTAAGGAAGGCAAGGGAAAGCAAGGAAAGGCAAGTGTAACGGAAGGAACGGCACGGCAAGGGGAAACAAGGCTAAGGCACCACAACGCACGCTAGGCAATGCACGGCAATGCAAGGAAAGGGTAACGCATGGGAAAGCACGGTCAGGGGAGGCAAGGCTAAGGCATGACAACGCAAGTCTAGGCAATGCACGGAAAGCAAGCAAAGAGTAAAGGAACACAAGGAAGGCAAGGGAAAGCAAGGGAAGGCAAGGGTAACGGAAGGAACGGCACGGCAAGGGGTAACAAGGCTAAGGCACGACAACGCAGGGCAAGGCAATGCACGGCAAGGCAAGGAAAGAGTAACGGAAGGAACGGAAGGCAAGGCAAAGCCAGGCAAGGCAAGTGTAACAAAAAGCACGCAACGGCAAGGGGAAACAAGGCTAAGGCTCGGCAACACACGGCTAGGAAATGCACGGCAAGGCAAGGAAAGGGTAACGCAAGGCAAGGCACGGTGAGGCTAGGCAAGGCTAATGCACGACAACGCAAGGCTAGGCAATGCACGACAATGCAAGTAAAGCTTAAAGCAAAGGAAGGCACGGTCAGAATTGATAAGGCTAAGGCACGACAACGCAAGGCTAGGCAATGGAGGGAAGGCAAGCAAAGAGTAACGGAAGGCAAGGAAGGCAAGGGAAAGCAAGGAAAGGCAAGGGTAACGGAAGGAACGGCACGGCAAGGGGGAACAAGTCTAAGGCACGACAACGCACGCTAGGCAACTCACGGCAAGGCAAGCAAAGGGTAACGCATGGGAAAGCACGGTCAGGCGAGGCAAGGCTAAGGCATGACAACGCAAGGCTAGGCAATGCACGGAAAGCAAGCAAAGAGTAACGGAACGCAAGGAAGGCAAGGGAAAGCAAGGGAAGGCAAGGGTAATGGAACGAACGGCACGGCAAGGGGAAACAAGGCTAAGGCACGGCAACGTAGGCTAGGCAATGCACGGCAAGGCAAGGAAAGGGTAACGCATGGGAAAGCACGTTCAGGCGAGGCAAGGCTAAGGCACGACAACGCAAGGCTAGGCAATGCACGGAAGGCTAGCAAAGAGTAACGGAAGGTAAGGAAGGCAAGGGAAAGCAAAGAAAGGCAAGTGTAACGGAAGGAACGGCACGGCACGGGGAAACAAGGCTAAGGCACGACAACGCACGGCTAGGCAATGCACGGCAAGCCAAGCAAAAGTTAACGCAAGGAAAGGCACGGTGAGGCTAGGCAAGGCTAATGCACGAAAACGCAAGGCTAGGCGATGCACGACAATGCAAGGAACCTTAAAGCAAAGGAAGGCAAGGGCAGGCGAGATAAGGCTAAGGCACGACAAGGCAAGGCTAGGAAATTCAGGGAAGGCAAGCAAAGACTAACGGAAGGTAAGCAAGGCAAGGAAAAGGAAGGAAAGGCCAGGGTAACGGAAGGAACGGCACGGCAAGGGGAAACAAGTCTAAGGCACGACACCGAACGCTAGGCAATGAACGGCAAGGCAAGGAAAGGGTAACGCATTTGAAAGCACGGTCAGGCGAGGCAAAGCTAAGGCACGACAACGCAAGGCTAGGCAATGCACGGAAGGCAAGCAAAGAGTAACGGAAGGTAAGGAAGGCAAGGGAAAGGAAGGAAAGGAAAGTGTAACGGTAGGAACGGCACGACAAGGGGAAACAAGGCTAAGGCACGACAACGCACGGCTAGGCAATGCACGGAAAGGCAAGGAAAGGGTAACGCATGGGAAAGCACGGTCAGGCGATGCAAGGCTAAGGCATGACAACGCAAGGCTAGACAATGCACGGAAAGCAAGCAAAGATTAACGGAACGCAAGGAAGGCAAGGGAAAGCAAGGGAAGGCAAGGGTAACGGAAGGAACGGCACGGCAAGGGGTAAAAAGGCTAAGGCACGGCAACGCACGGCTAGGCAATGCACGGCAAGGCAAGGAAAGGGTAACGCAGGGCAAGGCACGGTCAGGTGAGGCAAGGATAAGGCACGACAATGCAAGGCTAGGCAATGCACGGCAAGGCAAGGAAAGAGTAACGGATGGAAAGGAAGGCAAGTCAAAGCCAGGAAAGGCAAGTGTAACAAAAGGCACGCCACGGCAAGGTGAAACAAGGCTAAGGCACGACAACGCAGGGCTAGGCAATGCACGGCAAGGCAAGGAAAGGGTAACGCAAGGCAAGGCACGGTGAGGCTAGGCAAGGCTAATGCACGACAACGCAAGGCTAGGCAATGCACGACAATGCAAGGAAAGCTTAAAGCAAAGGAAGGCACGGTCAGGCGAGATAAGGCTAAGGCACGACAACACAAGGCTAGGCAATGCAGGGAAGGGAAGCAAAGAGTAACGGAAGGTAAGCAAGGCAAGGAAAAGCAAGGAAAGGCAAGGGTAACGGAAGGAACTGCACGGCAAGGGGAAACAAGGCTAAGGCACGGCAACGCAGGCTGGGCAATGCACGGCAAGGCAAGGAAAGGGTAACGCATGGGAAAGCACGTTCAGGCGAGGCAAGGCTAAGGCACGACAACGCAAGGCTAGGCAATGCACGGAAGGCAAGCAAAGAGTAACGGAAGGTAAGGAAGGCAAGGGAAAGCAAAGAAAGGCAAGTGTAACGGAAGGAACTGCACGGCAAGGGGAAACAAGGCTAAGGCACGACAACGCACGGCTAGGCAATGCACGGCAAGGCAAGCAAACGGTAACGCAAGGCAAGGCCCGGTTAGACTAGACAAGGCTAATGCACGAAAACGCAAGGCTAGGCAATGCACGACAATGCAAGGAAAGCTTAAAGCAAAGGAAGGCAAGGTCAGGCGAGATAAGGCAAAGGCACGACAACGCAAGGGTAGGCAATTCAGGGAAGGCAAGCAAAGAGTAACGGAAGGTAAGCAAGTCAAGGAAAAGCAAGGAAAGGCAAGGGTAACGGAAGGAACGGCACGGCAAGGGGGAACAAGTCTCAGGCACGACACCGAACGCTAGGCAATGAACGGCAAGGCAAGGAAAGGGTAACGCATGGGAAAGCAGGGTCAGGCGAGGCAAGGCTAAGGCACGACAACGCAAGGCTAGGCAATGCACGGAAGGCAAGCAAAGAGTAACGGAAGGTAAGGAAGGCAAGGGAAAGCAAGGAAAGGCAAGTGTAACGGAAGGAACGGCACGGCAAGGGGAAACAAGGCTAAGGCACGACAACGCACGCTAGGCAATGCACGGCAAGGCAAGTAAAGGGTAACGCATGGGAAAGCACGGTCAGGCGAGGCAAGGCTAAGGCATGACAACGCAAGGCTAGGCAATGCACGGAATGCAAGCAAAGAGTAACGGAAGGCAAGGAAGGCAAGGGAAAGCAAGGGAAGGCAAGTGTAACGGAAGGAACGGCACGGCAAGGGGGAACAAGTCTAAGGCACGACACCGAACGCTAGGCAATGAACGGCAAGGCAAGGCAAGGGTAACGCAAGGGAAATCACGGTCAGGCGAGGCAAGGCTAAGGCACGACAACGCAAGGCTAGGCAATGCACGGAATGCAAGCAAAGAGTAACGGAAGGCAAGGAAGGCAAGGGAAAGCAAGGGAAGGCAAGGGTAACGGAAGGAACGGCACGGCCAGGGGTAAGAAGGCTAAGGCACGACAACGCAGGGCTAGGCAATGCACGGCAAGGCAAGGAAAGGGTAACGCAGGGGAAGGCACGGTCAGGTGAGGCAAGGATAAGGCACGACAATGCAAGGCTAGGCAATGCACGGCAAGGCAAGGAAAGAGTAACGGAAGGAAAGGAAGGCAAGGCAAAGCCAGGCAAGGCAAGTGTAACAAAAGGCACGCCACGGCAAGGGGAATCAAGGCTAAGGCTCGACAACGCACGGCTAGGCAATGCACGGCAAGGGAAGGAAAGGGTAACGCAAGGCAAGGCACGGTGAGGCCAGGCAAGGCTAATGCACGACAACGCAAGGCTAGGCAATGCACGACAATGCAAGGAAAGCTTAAAGCAAAGCAATGCACGGTCAGGCGAGATAAGGCTAAGGCACGACAAAGCAAGGCTAGGCAATGCACGGAAGGCAAGCAAAGAGTAACGGAACGCAAGGAAGGCAAGGGAAAGCAAGGGAAGGCAAGGGCAACGGAAGGAACGGCACGGCAATGGGTAACAAGGCTAAGGCACGACAACGCAGGGCTAGGCAATGCACGGCAAGGCAAGGAAAGAGTAACGGAAGGAAAGGAAGGCAAGGCAAAGCCAGGCAATGCAAGTGTAACAAAAGGCACGCCACGGCAAGGGGAATCAAGGCTAAGGCACGACAACGCACGGCTAGGCAATGCACGGCAAGGGAAGGAAAGGGTAACGGAAGGAACGGCACGGCAAGGGGAAACAAGGCTAAGGCACGACAACGTACGCTAGGCAATGCACGGCAAGGGAAGGAAAGGGTAACGCATGGGAAAGAACGGTCAGGGGAGGCAAGGCTAAGGCACGACAACGCAAGGCTTGGAAATGCACGGAAGGCAAGCAAAGAGTAACGGAAGGTAAGGAAGGCAAGGGAAAGCAAAGAAAGGCAAGTGTAACGGAAGGAACGGCACGGCAAGGGGAAAGAAGGCGAAGGCACGACAACGCACGCTAGGCAATGCACGGCAAGGCAAGGAAAGGGTAACGCATGGGAAAGCACGGTCAGGCGAGGCAAGGCTAAGGAAAGCCAACGCAAGTCTAGGCAATGCACGGTAAGCAAGCAAGGAGTAACGGAATGCAAGGAAGGAAAGGGAAAGCAAGTGAAGGCAAGGGTAACGGAAGGAACGGCACGGCAAGGGGTAACAAGGCTAGGGCACGACAACACACGGCTAGGAAATGCACGGCAAGGCAAGGAAATGGTAACGCAAGGCAAGGCACGGTGAGGCTAGGCAAGGTTAATGCACGACAACGCAAGGCTAGGCAATGCACGACAATGCAAGGAAAGCTTAAAGCAAAGGAAGGCACGGTCAGGCGAGATAAGGCTAAGGCACGACAACGCAAGGCTAGGCAATGCACGGAAGGCAAGCAAAGAGTAACGGAAGGTAAGGAAGGCAAGGGAAAGCAAGGAAAGGCAATGGTAACGGAAGGAACGGCACGGCAAGGGGAAACAAGGCTAAGGCGCGACAACGCACGCTAGGCAATGCACGGCAAGGCAAGGAAAGTGTAACGCATGGGAAAGCACGGTCAGGCGAGGCAAGGCTAAGGCATGACAACGCAAGGCTAGGCAATGCACGGAAAGCAAGCAAAGAGTAACGGAACGCAAGGAAGGCAAGGGAAAGCAAGGGAAGGCAAGGGTAATGGAAGGAACGGCACGGCAAGGGGAAACAAGGCTAAGGCACGGCAACGTAGGCTAGGCAATGCACGGCAAGGCAAGGAAAGGGTAACGCATGGGAAAGCACGTTCAGGCGAGGCAAGGCTAAGGCACGACAACGCAAGGGTAGGCAATGCACGGAAGGCTAGCAAAGAGTAACGGAAGGTAAGGAAGGCAAGGAAAAGGAAGGAAAGGCCAGGGTAACGGAAGGAACGGCACGGCAAGGGGAAACAAGTCTAAGGCACGACACCGAACGCTACGCAATGAACGGCAAGGCAAGGAAAGGGTAACGCAGCGGAAAGCACGGTCAGGCGAGGCAAGGCTAAGGCATGACAACGCAAGGCTAGGAAATGCACTGAAAGCAAGCAAAGAGTAACGGAACGCAAGGAAGGCAAGGGAAAGCAAGGGAAGGCAAGGGTAATGGAAGGAACGGCACGGCAAGGGGAAACAAGGCTAAGGCACGGCAACGTAGGCTAGGCAATGCACGGCAAGGCAAGGAAAGGGTAACGCATGGGAAAGTACGTTCAGGCGAGGCAAGGCTAAGGCACGACAACGCAAGCCTAGGCAATGCACGGAAGGCTAGCAAAGAGTAACGGAAGGTAAGGAAGGCAAAGAAAAGGAAGGAAAGGCCAGGGTAACGGAAGGAACGGCACGGCAAGGGGAAAGAAGTCTAAGGCACGACACCGAACGCTAGGCAATGAACGGCAAGGCAAGGAAAGGGTAACGCAGGGGAAGGCACGGTCAGGTGAGGCAAGGATAAGGCACGACAATGCAAGGCTAGGCAATGCACGGCAAGGCAAGGAAAGAGTAACGGAAGGAAAGGAAGGCAAGGCAAAGCCAGGAAAGGCAAGTGTAACAAAACGCACGCCACGGCAAGGGGAAACAAGGCTAAGGCACGACAACGCACGGCTAGGCAATGCACGGCAAGGTAAGGAAAGGGTAACGCAAGGCAAGGCACGGTGAGGCTAGACAAGGCTAATGCACGAAAACGCAAGGCTAGGCAATGCACGACAATGCAAGGAAAGCTTAAAGCAAAGGAATGCAAGGTCAGGCGAGATAAGGCAAAGGCACGACAACGCAAGGCTAGGCAATTCAGGGAAGGCAAGCAAAGAGTAACGGAAGGTAAGCAAGGCAAGGAAAAGCAAGGAAAGGCAAGGGTAACGGAAGAAACGGCACGGCAAGGGGGAACAAGTCTCAGGCACGACACCGAACGCTAGGCAATGAACGGCAAGGCAAGGAAAGGGTAACGCATGGGAAAGCACGGTCAGGCGAGGCAAGGCTAAGGCACGACAACGCAAGGCTAGGCAATGCACGGAAGGCAAGCAAAGAGTAACGGAAGGTAAGGAAGGCAAGGGAAAGCAAGGAATGGCAAGTGTAACGGAAGGAACGGCACGGCAAGGTGAAACAAGGCTAAGGCACGACAACGCACGCTAGGCAATGCACGGCAAGGCAAGGAAAGGGTAACGCATGGGAAAGCACGGTCAGGCGAGGAAAGGCTAAGGCATGACAACGCAAGGCTAGGCAATGCACGGAAGGCAAGCAAAGAGTAACGGAAGGTAAGGAAGGCAAGGGAAAGCAAGGAAAGGCAAGTGTAACGGAAGGAACGGCACGGCAAGGGGAAACAAGGCTAAGGCACGACAACGCACGCTAGGCAATGCACGGCAAGGCAAGGAAAGGGTAACGCCTGGGAAAGCACGGTCAGGCGAGGCAAGGCTAAGGCATGACAACGCAAGGCTAGGCAATGCACGGAAAGCAAGCAAAGAGTAACGGAACGCAAGGAAGGCAAGGGAAAGCAAGGGAAGGCAAGGGTAACGGAAGGAACGGCACGGCAAGGGGTAACAAGGCTAAGGCACGACAACGCAGGGCTAGGTAATGCACGGCAAGGCAAGGAAAGAGTAACGGAAGGAACGGAAGGCAAGGCAAAGCCAGGCAAGGCAAGTGTAACAAAAGGCACGCAACGGCAAGGGGAAACAAGGCTAAGGCTCGGCAACACACGGCTAGGAAATGCACGGCAAGGCAAGGAAAGGGTAACGCAAGGCAAGGCACGGTGAGGCTAGGCAAGGCTAATGCACGACAACGCAACTCTAGGCAATGCACGACAATGCAAGTAAAGCTTAAAGCAAAGGAAGGCACGGTCAGAATTGATAAGGCTAAGGCACGACAACGCAAGGCTAGGCAATGCAGGGAAGGGAAGCAAAGAGTAACGGAAAGTAAGGAAGGCAAAGGAAAGCAAGGAAAGGCAATGGTAACGGAAGGAACGGCACGGCAAGGGGAAACAAGTCTAAGGCACGACAACGCACGCTAGGCAATGCACGGCAAGGGAAGGAAAGGGTAACGCATGGGAAAGAACGGTCAGGGGAGGCAAGGCTAAGGCACGACAACGCAAGGTTTGGCAATGCACGGAAGGCAAGCAAAGAGTAACGGAAGGTAAGGAAGGAAAGGGAAAGCAAGGGAAGGCAAGGGTAACGGAAGGAACGGCACGGCAAGGGGAAACAAGGCTAAGGCACGACAACGCACGGCTAGGAAATGCACGGCAAGGCAAGGAAAGGGTAACGCAAGGCAAGGCACGGTGAGGCTAGGCAAAGTTAATGCACGACAACCCAAGGCTAGGCAATGCACGACAATGCAAGGAAAGCTTAAAGCAAAGGAAGGCACGGTCAGGCGAGATAAGGCTAAGGCACGACAACGCAAGGCTAGGCAATGCACGGAAGGCAAGCAAAGAGTAACGGAAGGTAAGGAAGGCAAGGGAAAGCAAGGAAAGGCAATGGTAACGGAAGAAACGGCACGGCAAGGGGAAACAAGGCTAAGGCACGACAACGCACGCTAGGCAATGCACGGCAAGGCAAGGAAAGGGTAACGCATGGGAAAGCACGGTCAGGCGAGGCAAAGCTAAGGCATGACAACGCAAGGCTAGGCAATGCACGGAAAGCAAGCAAAGAGTAACGGAACGCAAGGAAGGCAAGGGAAAGCAAGGGAAGGCAAGGGTAATGGAAGGAACGGCACGGCAAGGGGAAACAAGGCTAATGCACGAAAACGCAAGGCTAGGCGATGCAGGACAATGCAAGGAAACTTAAAGCAAAGGAAGGCAAGGGCAGGCGAGATAAGGCTAAGGCACGACAAGGCAAGGCTAGGAAATTCAGGGAAGGCAAGCAAAGACTAACGGAAGGTAAGCAAGGCAAGGAAAAGGAAGGAAAGGGCAGGGTAACGGAAGGAACGGCACGGCAAGGGGAAACAAGTCTAAGGCACGACACCGAACGCTAGGCAATGAACGGCAAGGCAAGGAAAGGGTAACGCATTTGAAAGCACGGTCAGGCGAGGCAACGCTAAGGCACGACAACGCAAGGCTAGGCAATGCACGGAAGGCAAGCAAAGAGTAACGGAAGGTAAGGAAGGCAAGGGAAAGGAAGGAAAGGCAAGTGTAACGGAAGGAACGGCACGGCAAGGGGAAACAAGGCTAAGGCACGACAACGCACGGCTAGGAAATGCACGGAAAGGCAAGGAAAGGGTAACGCATGGGAAAGCACGGTCAGCCGATGCAAGGCTAAGGCATGACAACGCAAGGCTAGGCAATGCACGGAAAGCAAGCAAAGATTAACGGAACGCAAGGAAGGCAAGGGAAAGCAAGGGAAGGCTAGGGTAACGGAAGGAACGGCACGGCAAGGGGTAAAAAGGCTAAGGCACGGCAACGCAGGGCTAGGCAATGCACGGCAAGGCAAGGAAAGGGTAATGCAGGGGAAGACACGGTCAGGTGAGGCAAGGATAAGGCACGACAATGCAAGGCTACGCAATGCACGGCAAGGCAAAGAAAGAGTAACGGATGGAAAGGAAGGCAAGTCAAAGCCAGGAAAGGCAAGTGTAACAAAAGGCACGCCACGGCAAGGTGAAACAAGGCTAAGGCACGACAATGCACGGCTAGGCAATGCACGGCAAGGCAAGGAAAGGGTAACGCAAGGCAAGGCACGGTGAGGCTAGGCAAGGCTAATGCACGACAACGCAAGGCTAGGCAATGCACGACAATGCAAGGAAAGCTTAAAGCAAAGGAAGGCACGGTCAGGCGAGATAAGGCTAAGGCACGACAACGCAAGGCTAGGCAATGCAGGGAAGGGAACCAAAGTGTAACGGAAGGTAAGCAAGGCAAGGAAAAGCAAGGAAAGGCAAGGGTAACGGAAGGAACTGCACGGCAAGGGGAAACAAGGCTATTGCACGGCAACGCAGGCTGGGCAATGCACGGCAAGGCAAGGAAAGGGTAACGCATGGGAAAGCACGTTCAGGCGAGGCAAGGCTAAGGCACGACAACGCATGGCTAGGCAATGCACGGAAGGCAAGCAAAGAGTAACGGAAAGTAAGGAAGGCAAGGGAAAGCAAAGAAAGGCAAGTGTAACGGAAGGAACTGCACGGCAAGGGGAAACAAGGCTAAGGCACGACAACGCACGGCTAGGCAATGCACGGCAAGGCAAGCAAAGGGTAACGCAAGGCAAGGCACGGTGAGGCTAGACAAGGCTAATGCACGAAAACGCACGGCTAGGCAATGCACGACAATGCAAGGAAAGCTTAAAGCAAAGGAAGGCAAGCTCAGGCGAGATAAGGCAAAGGCACGACAACGCAAGGCTAGGCAATTCAGGGAAGGCAAGCAAAGAGTAACGGAAGGTAAGCAAGGCAAGGAAAAGCAAGGAAAGGCAAGGGTAACGGAAGGAACGGCACGGCAAGGGGGAACAAGTCTCAGGCACGACACCGAACGTTAGGCAATGAACGGCAAGGCAAGGAAAGGGTAACGCATGGGAAAGCACGGTCAGGCGAGGCAAGGCTAAGGCACGACAACGCAAGGCTAGGCAATGCACGGAAGGCAAGCAAAGAGTAACGGAAGGTAAGGAAGGCAAGGGAAAGCAAGGAAAGGCAAGTGTAACGGAAGGATCGGCACGGCAAGGGGAAACAAGGCTAAGGCACGACAACGCACGCTAGGCAATGCACGGCAAGGCAAGGAAAGGGTAACGCATGGGAAAGCACGGTCAGGCGAGGCAAGGCTAAGGCATGACAACGCAAGGCTAGGCAATGCACGGAAGGCAAGCAAAGAGTAACGGAATGTAAGGAAGGCAAGGGAAAGCAAGGAAAGGCAAGTGTAACGGAAGGAACGGCACGGCAAGGGGAAACAAGGCTAAGACACGACAACGCACGCTAGGCAATGCACGGCAAGGCAAGGAAAGGGTAACGCATGGGAAATCACGGTCAGGCGAGGCAAGGCTAAGGCATGACAACGCAAGGCTAGGCAATGCACGGAAAGCAAGCAAAGAGTAACGGAACGGAAGGAAGACAAGGGAAAGCAAGGGAAGGCAAGGGTAACGGAAGGAAAGGCACGGCAAGGGGAAACAAGGCTAAGGCACGACAACGCAGGGCTAGGCAATGCACGGCAAGGCAAGGAAAGGGTAACGCAGGGGAAGGCACGGTCAGGTGAGGCAAGGATAAGGCACGACAATGCAAGGCTAGGCAATGCACGGCAAGGCAAGGAAAGAGTAACGGATGGAAAGGAAGGCAAGTCAAAGCCAGGAAAGGCAAGTGTAACAAAAGGCACGCCACGGCAAGGTGAAACAAGGCTAAGGCACGACAACGCACGGCTAGGCAATGCACGGCAAGGCAAGGAAAGGGTAACGCAAGGCAAGGCACGGTGAGGCTAGGCAAGGCTAATGCACGACAACGCAAGGCTAGGCAATGCACGACAATGCAAGGAAAGCTTAAAGCAAAGGAAGGCAAGCTCAGGCGAGATAAGGCAAAGGCACGACAACGCAAGGCTAGGCAATTCAGGGAAGGCAAGCAAAGAGTAACGGAAGGTAAGCAAGGCAAGGAAAAGCAAGGAAAGGCAAGGGTAACGGAAGGAACGGCACGGCAAGGGGGAACAAGTCTCAGGCACGACACCGAACGCTAGGCAATGAACGGCAAGGCAAGGAAAGGGTAACGCATGGGAAAGCACGGTCAGGCGAGGCAAGGCTAAGGCACGACAATGCAAGGCTAGGCAATGCACGGAAGGCAAGCAAAGAGTAACGGAAGGTAAGGAAGGCAAGGGAAAGCAAGGAAAGGCAAGTGTAACGGAAGGAACGGCACGGCAAGGGGAAACAAGGCTAAGGCACGACAACGCACGCTAGGCAATGCACGGCAAGGCAAGGAAAGGGTAACGCATGGGAAAGCACGGTCAGGCGAGGCAAGGCTAAGGCATGACAACGCAAGGCTAGGCAATGCACGGAAGGCAACCAAAGAGTAACGGAAGGTAAGGAAGGCAAGGGAAAGCAAGGAAAGGCAAGTGTAACGGAAGGAACGGCACGGCAAGGGGAAACAAGGCTAAGGCACGACAACGCACGCTAGGCAATGCACGGCAAGGCAAGGAAAGGGTAACGCAGGGGAAGGCACGGTCAGGTGAGGCAAGGATAAGGCACGACAATGCAAGGCTAGGCAATGCACGGCAAGGCAAGGAAAGAGTAACGGAAGGAAAGGATTGCAAGGCAAAGCCAGGCAAGGCAAGTGTAACAAAAGGCACGCCACGGCAAGGGGAATCAAGGCTAAGGCACGACAACGCACGGCTAGGCAATGCACGGCAAGGGAAGGAAAGGGTAACGCAAGGCAAGGCACGGTGAGGCCAGGCAAGGCTAATGCACGACAACGCAAGGCTAAGCAATGCACGACAATGCAAGGAAAGCTTAAAGCAAAGCAATGCACGGTCAGGCGAGATAAGGCTAAGGCACGACAAAGCAAGGCTAGGCAATGCACGGAAGGCAAGCAAAGAGTAACGGAACGCAAGGAAGGCAAGGGAAAGCAAGGGAAGGCAAGGGCAACGGAAGGAACGGCACGGCAAGGGGTAACAAGGCTAAGGCACGACAACGCAGGGCTAGGCAATGCACGGCAAGGCAAGGAAAGAGTAACGGAAGGAAAGGAAGGCAAGGCAAAGCCAGGCAAGGCAAGTGTAACAAAAGGCACGCCACGGCAAGGGGAATCAAGGCTAAGGCACGACAACGCACGGCTAGGCAATGCACGGCAAGGCAAGGAAAGGGTAACGGAAGGAACGGCACGGCAAGGGGAAACAAGGCTAAGGCACGACAACGCACGCTAGGCAATGCACGGCAAGGCAAGGAAAGGGTAACGCATGGGAAAGCACGGTCAGGCGAGGCAAGGCTAAGGCATGACAACGCAAGGCTAGGCAATGCACGGAAAGCAAGCAAAGAGTAACGGAACGCAAGGAAGGCAAGGGAAAGCAAGGGAAGGCAAGGGTAATGGAAGGAACGGCACGGCAAGGGGAAACAAGGCTAATGCACGAAAACGCAAGGCTAGGCGATGCACGACAATGCAAGGAAACTTAAAGCAAAGGAAGGCAAGGGCAGGCGAGATAAGGCTAAGGCACGACAAGGCAAGGCTAGGAAATTCAGGGAAGGCAAGCAAAGACTAACGGAAGGTAAGCAAGGCAAGGAAAAGGAAGGAAAGGCCAGGGTAACGGAAGGAACGGCACGGCAAGGGGAAACAAGTCTAAGGCACGACACCGAACGCTAGGCAATGAACGGCAAGGCAAGGAAAGGGTAACGCATTTGAAAGCACGGTCAGGCGAGGCAACGCTAAGGCACGACAACGCAAGGCTAGGCAATGCACGGAAGGCAAGCAAAGAGTAACGGAAGGTAAGGAAGGCAAGGGAAAGCAAGGAAAGGCAAGTGTAACGGAAGGAACGGCACGGCAAGGGGAAACAAGGCTAAGGCACGACAACGCACGCTTGGCAATGCACGGCAAGGCAAGGAAAGGGTAACGCATGGGAAAGCACGGTCAGGCGAGGCAAGGCTAAGGCACGACAACGCAAGGCTGGGCAATGCACGACAATGCAAGGAAAGCTTAAAGCAAAGGAAGGCAAGGTCAGGCGAGATAAGGCAAAGGCACGACAACGCAAGGCTAGGCAATTCAGGGAAGGCAAGCAAAGAGTAACGGAAGGTAAGCAAGGCAAGGAAAAGCAAGGAAAGGCAAGGGTAACGGAAGGAACGGCACGGCAAGGGGGAACAAGTCTCAGGCACGACACCGAACGCTAGGCAATGAACGGCAAGGCAAGGAAAGGGTAACGCATGGGAAAGCACGGTCAGGCGAGGCAAGGCTAAGGCACGACAATGCAAGGCTAGGCAATGCACGGAAGGCAAGCAAAGAGTAACGGAAGGTAAGGAAGGCAAGGGAAAGCAAGGAAAGGCAAGTGTAACGGAAGGAACGGCACGGCAAGGGGAAACAAGGCTAAGGCACGACAACGCACGCTAGGCAATGCACGGCAAGGCAAGGAAAGGGTAACGCATGGGAAAGCACGGTCAGGCGAGGCAAGGGTAAGGCATAACAACGCAAGGCTAGGCAATGCACGGAAGGCAACCAAAGAGTAACGGAAGGTAAGGAAGGCAAGGGAAAGCAAGGAAAGGCAAGTGTAACGGAAGGAATGGCACGGCAAGGGGAAACAAGGCTAAGGCACGACAACGCACGCTAGGCAATGCACGGCAAGGCAAGGAAAGGGTAACGCATGGGAAATCACGGTCAGGCGAGGCAAGGCTAAGGCATGACAACGCAAGGCTATGCAATGCACGGAAAGCAAGCAAAGAGTAACGGAACGGAAGGAAGACAAGGGAAAGCAAGGGAAGGCAAGGGTAACGGAAGGAACGGCACGGCAAGGGGTAAGAAGGCTAAGGCACGACAACGCAGGGCTAGGCAATGCACGGCAAGGCAAGGAAAGGGTAACGCAGGGGAAGGCACGGTCAGGTGAGGCAAGGATAAGGCACGAGAATGCAAGGCTAGGCAATGCACGGCAAGGCAAGGAAAGAGTAACGGAAGGAAAGGATTGCAAGGCAAAGCCAGGCAAGGCAAGTGTAACAAAAGGCACGCCACGGCAAGGGGAATCAAGGCTAAGGCACGACAACGCACGGCTAGGCAATGCACGGCAAGGGAAGGAAAGGGTAACGCAAGGCAAGGCACGGTGAGGCCAGGCAAGGCTAATGCACGACAACGCAAGGCTAGGCAATGCACGACAATGCAAGGAAAGCTTAAAGCAAAGCAATGCACGGTCAGGCGAGATAAGGCTAAGGCACGACAAAGCAAGGCTAGGCAATGCACGGAAGGCAAGCAAAGAGTAACGGAACGCAAGGAAGGCAAGGGAAAGCAAGGGAAGGCAAGGGCAACGGAAGGAACGGCACGGCAAGGGGTAACAAGGCTAAGGCACGACAACGCAGGGCTAGGCAATGCACGGCAAGGCAAGGAAAGAGTAACGGAAGGAAAGGAAGGCAAGGCAAAGCCAGGCAAGGCAAGTGTAACAAAAGGCAAGCCACGGCAAGGGGAATCAAGGCTAAGGCACGACAACGCACGGCTAGGCAATGCACGGCAAGGGAAGGAAAGGGTAACGGAAGGAACGGCACGGCAAGGGGAAACAAGGCTAAGGCACGACAACGCACGCTAGGCAATGTACGGCAAGGCAAGGAAAGGGTAACGCATGGGAAAACACGGTCAGGCGAGGCAAGCCTAAGGCATGACAACGCAAGGCTAGGCAATGCACGGAAAGCAAGCAAAGAGTAACGGAACGCAAGGAAGGCAAGGGAAAGCAAGGGAAGGCAAGGGTAACGGAAGGAACGGCACGGCAAGGGGTAACAAGGCTAAGGCACGACAACGCAGGGCTAGGCAATGCACGGCAAGGCAAGGAAAGAGTAACGGAAGGAACGGAAGGCAAGGCAAAGCCAGGCAAGGCAAGTGTAACAAAAGGCACGCAACGGCAAGGGGAAACAAGGCTAAGGCACGGCAACACACGGCTAGGAAATGCACGGCAAGGCAAGGAAAGGGTAACGCAAGGCAAGGCACGGTGAGGCTAGGCAAGGCTAATGCACGACAACGCAAGGCTAGGCAATGCACGACAATGCAAGTAAAGCTTAAAGCAAAGGAAGGCACGGTCAGAAGAGATAAGGCTACGGCACGACAACGCAAGGCTAGGCAATGCAGGGAAGGCAAGCAAAGAGTAACGGAAGGTAAGGAAGGCAAAGGAAAGCAAGGAAAGGCAATGGTAACGGAAGGAACGGCACGGCAAGGGGAAACAAGTCTAAGGTACGACAACGTACGCTACGCAATGCACGGCAAGGGAAGGAAAGGGTAACGCATGGGAAAGAACGGTCAGGGGAGGCAAGGCTAAGGCACGACAACGCAAGGCTTGGAAATGCACGGAAGGCAAGCAAAGAGTAACGGAAGGTAAGGAAGGCAAGGGAAAACAAAGAAAGGCTAGTGTAACGGAAGGAACGGCACGGCAAGGGGTAACAAGGCTAAGGCACGACATCACACGGCTAGGAAATGCACGGCAAGGCAAGGAAATGGTAACGCAAGGCAAGGCACGGTGAGGCAAGGCAAGGTTAATGCACGAAAACGCAAGGCTAGGCAATGCAGGACAATGGAAGGAAAGCTTAAAGCAAAGGAAGGCACGGTCAGGCGAGATAAGGCTAAGGCACGACAACGCAAGGCTAGGCAATGCACGGAAGGCAAGCAAAGTGTAACGGAAGGTAAGGAAGGCAAGGGAAAGCAAGGAAAGGCAATGGTAACGGAAGAAACGGCACGGCAAGGGGAAACAAGGCTAAGGCACGACAACGCACGCTAGGCAATGCACGGCAAGGCAAGGAAAGGGCAACGCATGGGAAAGCACGGTCAGGCGAGGCAAGGCTAAGGCATGACAACGCAAGGCTAGGCAATGCACGGAAAGCAAGCAAAGAGTAACGGAACGCAAGGAAGGCAAGGGAAAGCAATGGAAGGCAAGGGTAATGGAAGGAACGGCACGGCAAGGGGAAACAAGGCTAAGGCACGGCAACGTAGGCTAGGCAATGCACGGCAAGGCAAGGAAAGGGTAACGCACGTTCAGGCGAGGGAAGGCTAAGGCTCGACAACGCAAGGCTAGGCAATGCACGGAAGGCTAGCAAAGAGTAACGGAAGGTAAGGAAGGCAAGGAAAAGGAAGGAAAGGCCAGGGTAACGGAAGGAACGGCACGGCAAGGGGAAACAAGTCTAAGGCACGACACCGAACGCTACGCAATGAACGGCAAGGCAAGGAAAGGGTAACGCAGGGGAAGGCACGGTCAGGTGAGGCAAGGATAAGGCACGACAATGCAAGGCTAGGCAATGCACGGCAAGGCAAGGAAAGAGTAACGGAAGCAAAGGAAGGCAAGTCAAAGCCAGGAAAGGCAAGTGTAACTAAAGGCACGCCACGGCAAGGGGAATCAAGGCTAAGGCACGACAACGCACGGCTAGGCAATGCACTGCAAGGCAAGGAAAGGGTAACGCAAGGCAAGGCACGGTGAGGCTAGGCAAGGCTAATGCACGACAACGCAAGGCTAGGCAATGCAGGACAGTGCAAGGAAACTTAAAGCAAAGGAAGGCACGGTCAGGCGAGATAAGGCTAAGGCACGACAACGCAAGGCTAGGCAATGCACGGAAGGCAAGCAAAGAGTAACGGAAGGTAAGGAAGGCAAGGGAAAGCAAGGAATGGCAAGTGTAACGGAAGGAACGGCACGGCAAGGGGAAACAAGGCTAAGGCACGACAACGCACGCTAGGCAATGCACGGCAAGGCAAGGAAAGGGTAACGCATGGGAAAGCACGGTCAGGCGAGGAAAGGCTAAGGCACGACAACGCAAGGCTAGGCAATGCACGGAAGGCAAGCAAAGAGTAACGGAAGGTAAGGAAGGCAAGGGAAAGCAAGGAATGGCAAGTGTAACGGAAGGAACGGCACGGCAAGGGGAAACAACGCTAAGGCACGACAACGCACGCTAGGCAATGCACGGCAAGGCAAGGAAAGGGTAACGCATGGGAAAGCACGGTCAGGCGAGGCAAGGCTAAGGCATGACAACGCAAGGCTAGGCAATGCACGGAAAGCAAGCAAAGAGTAACGGAACGCAAGGAAGGCAAGGGAAATCAAGGGAAGGCAAGGGTAACGGAAGGAACGGCACGGCAAGGGGTAACAAGGCTAAGGCACGACAACGCAGGGCTAGGCAATGCACGGCAAGGCAAGGAAAGAGTAACGGAAGGAACGGAAGGCAAGGCAAAGCCAGGCAAGGCAAGTGTAACAAAAGGCACGCAACGGCAAGGGGAAACAAGGCTAAGGCTCGGCAACACACGGCTAGGAAATGCACGGCAAGGCAAGGAAAGGGTAACGCAAGGCAAGGCACGGTGAGGCTAGGCAAGGCTAATGCACGACAACGCAAGGCTAGGCAATGCACGACAATGCAAGTAAAGCTTAAAGCAAAGGAAGGCACGGTCAGAATTGATAAGGCTAAGGCACGACAACGCAAGGCTAGGCAATGCAGGGAAGGGAAGCAAAGAGTAACGGAAAGTAAGGAAGGCAAAGGAAAGCAAGGAAAGGCAATGGTAACGGAAGGAATGGCACGGCAAGGGGAAACATGTCTAAGGCACGACAACGCACGCTAGGCAATGCACGGCAAGGGAAGGAAAGGGTAACGCATGGGAAAGAACGGTCAGGGGAGGCAAGGCTAAGGCACGACAACGCAAGGCTTGGCAATGCACGGAAGGCAAGCAAAGAGTAACGGAAGGTAAGGAAGGAAAGGGAAAGCAAGGGAAGGCAAGGGTAACGGAAGGAACGGCACGGCAAGGGGAAACAAGGCTAAGGCACGACAACGCACGGCTAGGAAATGCACGGCAAGGCAAGGAAAGGGTAACGCAAGGCAAGGCACGGTGAGGCTAGGCAAAGTTAATGCACGACAACCCAAGGCTAGGCAATGCACGACAATGCAAGGAAAGCTTAAAGCAAAGGAAGGCACGGTCAGGCGAGATAAGGCTAAGGCACGACAACGCAAGGCTAGGCAATGCACGGAAGGCAAGCAAAGAGTAACGGAAGGTAAGGAAGGCAAGGGAAAGCAAGGAAAGGCAATGGTAACGGAAGGAACGGCACGGCAAGGGGAAACAAGGCTAAGGCACGACAACGCACGCTAGGCAATGCACGGCAAGGCAAGGAAAGGGTAACGCATGGGAAAGCACGGTCAGGCGAGGCAAGGCTAAGGCATGACAACGCAAGGCTAGGCAATGCACGGAAAGCAAGCAAAGAGTAACGGAACGCAAGGAAGGCAAGGGAAAGCAAGGGAAGGCAAGGGTAATGGAAGGAACGGCACGGCAAGGGGAAACAAGGCTAATGCACGAAAACGCAAGGCTAGGCGATGCACGACAATGCAAGGAAACTTAAAGCAAAGGAAGGCAAGGGCAGGCGAGATAAGGCTAAGGCACGACAAGGCAAGGCTAGGAAATTCAGGGAAGGCAAGCAAAGACTAACGGAAGGTAAGCAAGGCAAGGAAAAGGAAGGAAAGGGCAGGGTAACGGAAGGAACGGCACGGCAAGGGGAAACAAGTCTAAGGCACGACACCGAAGGCTAGGCAATGAACGGCAAGGCAAGGAAAGGGTAACGCATTTGAAAGCACGGTCAGGCGAGGCAACGCTAAGGCACGACAACGCAAGGCTAGGCAATGCACGGAAGGCAAGCAAAGAGTAACGGAAGGTAAGGAAGGCAAGGGAAAGCAAGGAAAGGCAAGTGTAACGGAAGGAACGGCACGGCAAGGGGAAACAAGGCTAAGGCACGACAACGCACGCTTGGCAATGCACGGCAAGGCAAGGAAAGGGTAACGCATGGGAAAGCACGGTCAGGCGAGGCAAGGCTAAGGCACGACAACGCAAGGCTAGGCAATGCACGACAATGCAAGGAAAGCTTAAAGCAAAGGAAGGCAAGCTCAGGCGAGATAAGGCAAAGGCACGACAACGCAAGGCTAGGCAATTCAGGGAAGGCAAGCAAAGAGTAACGGAAGGTAAGCAAGGCAAGGAAAAGCAAGGAAAGGCAAGGGTAACGGAAGGAACGGCACGGCAAGGGGGAACAAGTCTCAGGCACGACACCGAACGCTAGGCAATGAACGGCAAGGCAAGGAAAGGGTAACGCATGGGAAAGCACGGTCAGGCGAGGCAAGGCTAAGGCACGACAATGCAAGGCTAGGCAATGCACGGAAGGCAAGCAAAGAGTAACGGAAGGTAAGGAAGGCAAGGGAAAGCAAGGAAAGGCAAGTGTAACGGAAGGAACGGCACGGCAAGGGGAAACAAGGCTAAGGCACGACAACGCACGCTAGGCAATGCACGGCAAGGCAAGGAAAGGGTAACGCATGGGAAAGCACGGTCAGGCGAGGCAAGGGTAAGGCATAACAACGCAAGGCTAGGCAATGCACGGAAGGCAACCAAAGAGTAACGGAAGGTAAGGAAGGCAAGGGAAAGCAAGGAAAGGCAAGTGTAACGGAAGGAATGGCACGGCAAGGGGAAACAAGGCTAAGGCACGACAACGCACGCTAGGCAATGCACGGCAAGGCAAGGAAAGGGTAACGCATGGGAAATCACGGTCAGGCGAGGCAAGGCTAAGGCATGACAACGCAAGGCTATGCAATGCACGGAAAGCAAGCAAAGAGTAACGGAACGGAAGGAAGACAAGGGAAAGCAAGGGAAGGCAAGGGTAACGGAAGGAACGGCACGGCAAGGGGTAAGAAGGCTAAGGCACGACAACGCAGGGCTAGGCAATGCACGGCAAGGCAAGGAAAGGGTAACGCAGGGGAAGGCACGGTCAGGTGAGGCAAGGATAAGGCACGAGAATGCAAGGCTAGGCAATGCACGGCAAGGCAAGGAAAGAGTAACGGAAGGAAAGGATTGCAAGGCAAAGCCAGGCAAGGCAAGTGTAACAAAAGGCACGCCACGGCAAGGGGAATCAAGGCTAAGGCACGACAACGCACGGCTAGGCAATGCACGGCAAGGGAAGGAAAGGGTAACGCAAGGCAAGGCACGGTGAGGCCAGGCAAGGCTAATGCACGACAACGCAAGGCTAGGCAATGCACGACAATGCAAGGAAAGCTTAAAGCAAAGCAATGCACGGTCAGGCGAGATAAGGCTAAGGCACGACAAAGCAAGGCTAGGCAATGCACGGAAGGCAAGCAAAGAGTAACGGAACGCAAGGAAGGCAAGGGAAAGCAAGGGAAGGCAAGGGCAACGGAAGGAACGGCACGGCAAGGGGTAACAAGGCTAAGGCACGACAACGCAGGGCTAGGCAATGCACGGCAAGGCAAGGAAAGAGTAACGGAAGGAAAGGAAGGCAAGGCAAAGCCAGGCAAGGCAAGTGTAACAAAAGGCAAGCCACGGCAAGGGGAATCAAGGCTAAGGCACGACAACGCACGGCTAGGCAATGCACGGCAAGGGAAGGAAAGGGTAACGGAAGGAACGGCACGGCAAGGGGAAACAAGGCTAAGGCACGACAACGCACGCTAGGCAATGTACGGCAAGGCAAGGAAAGGGTAACGCATGGGAAAACACGGTCAGGCGAGGCAAGCCTAAGGCATGACAACGCAAGGCTAGGCAATGCACGGAAAGCAAGCAAAGAGTAACGGAACGCAAGGAAGGCAAGGGAAAGCAAGGGAAGGCAAGGGTAACGGAAGGAACGGCACGGCAAGGGGTAACAAGGCTAAGGCACGACAACGCAGGGCTAGGCAATGCACGGCAAGGCAAGGAAAGAGTAACGGAAGGAACGGAAGGCAAGGCAAAGCCAGGCAAGGCAAGTGTAACAAAAGGCACGCAACGGCAAGGGGAAACAAGGCTAAGGCACGGCAACACACGGCTAGGAAATGCACGGCAAGGCAAGGAAAGGGTAACGCAAGGCAAGGCACGGTGAGGCTAGGCAAGGCTAATGCACGACAACGCAAGGCTAGGCAATGCACGACAATGCAAGTAAAGCTTAAAGCAAAGGAAGGCACGGTCAGAAGAGATAAGGCTACGGCACGACAACGCAAGGCTAGGCAATGCAGGGAAGGCAAGCAAAGAGTAACGGAAGGTAAAGAAGGCAAAGGAAAGCAAGGAAAGGCAATGGTAACGGAAGGAACGGCACGGCAAGGGGAAACAAGTCTAAGGTACGACAACGTACGCTACGCAATGCACGGCAAGGGAAGGAAAGGGTAACGCATGGGAAAGAACGGTCAGGGGAGGCAAGGCTAAGGCACGACAACGCAAGGCTTGGAAATGCACGGAAGGCAAGCAAAGAGTAACGGAAGGTAAGGAAGGCAAGGGAAAACAAAGAAAGGCTAGTGTAACGGAAGGAACGGCACGGCAAGGGGTAACAAGGCTAAGGCACGACAACACACGGCTAGGAAATGCACGGCAAGGCAAGGAAATGGTAACGCAAGGCAAGGCACGGTGAGGCAAGGCAAGGTTAATGCACGAAAACGCAAGGCTAGGCAATGCACGACAATGGAAGGAAAGCTTAAAGCAAAGGAAGGCACGGTCAGGCGAGATAAGGCTAAGGCACGACAACGCAAGGCTAGGCAATGCACGGAAGGCAAGCAAAGAGTAACGGAAGGTAAGGAAGGCAAGGGAAAGCAAGGAAAGGCAATGGTAACGGAAGGAACGGCACGGCAAGGGGAAACAAGGCTAAGGCACGACAACGCACGCTAGGCAATGCACGGCAAGGCAAGGAAAGGGTAACGCATGGGAAAGCACGATCAGGCGAGGCAAGGCTAAGGCATGACAACGCAAGGCTAGGCAATGCACGGAAAGCAAGCAAAGAGTAACGGAACGCAAGGAAGGCAAGGGAAAGCAATGGAAGGCAAGGGTAATGGAAGGAACGGCACGGCAAGGGGAAACAAGGCTAAGGCACGGCAACGTAGGCTAGGCAATGCACGGCAAGGCAAGGAAAGGGTAACGCACGTTCAGGCGAGGGAAGGCTAAGGCTCGACAACGCAAGGCTAGGCAATGCACGGAAGGCTAGCAAAGAGTAACGGAAGGTAAGGAAGGCAAGGAAAAGGAAGGAAAGGCCAGGGTAACGGAAGGAACGGCACGGCAAGGGGAAACAAGTCTAAGGCACGACACCGAACGCTACGCAATGAACGGCAAGGCAAGGAAAGGGTAACGCAGGGGAAGGCACGGTCAGGTGAGGCAAGGATAAGGCACGACAATGCAAGGCTAGGCAATGCACGGCAAGGCAAGGAAAGAGTAACGGAAGCAAAGGAAGGCAAGTCAAAGCCAGGAAAGGCAAGTGTAACTAAAGGCACGCCACGGCAAGGGGAATCAAGGCTAAGGCACGACAACGCACGGCTAGGCAATGCACGGCAAGGCAAGGAAAGGGTAACGCAAGGCAAGGCACGGTGAGGCTAGGCAAGCCTAATGCACGACAACGCAAGGCTAGGCAATGCAGGACAGTGCAAGGAAACTTAAAGCAAAGGAAGGCACGGTCAGGCGAGATAAGGCTAAGGCACGACAACGCAAGGCTAGGCAATGCACGGAAGGCAAGCAAAGAGTAACGGAAGGTAAGGAAGGCAAGGGAAAGCAAGGAAAGGCAAGTGTAACGGAAGGAACGGCACGGCAAGGGGAAACAAGGCTAAGGCACGACAACGCAAGGCTAGGCAATGCACGGCAAGGCAAGGAAAGGGTAACGCATGGGAAAGCACGGTCAGGCGAGGAAAGGCTAAGGCACGACAACGCAAGGCTAGGCAATGCACGGAAGGCAAGCAAAGAGTAACGGAAGGTAAGGAAGGCAAGGGAAAGCAAGGAAAGGCAAGTGTAACGGAAGGAACGGCACGGCAAGGGGAAACAAGGCTAAGGCACGACAACGCACGCTAGGCAATGCACTGCAAGGCAAGGAAAGGGTAACGCATGGGAAAGCACGGTCAGGCGAGGAAAGGCTAAGGCATGACAACGCAAGGCTAGGCAATGCACGGAAGGCAAGCAAAGAGTAACGGAAGGTAAGGAAGGCAAGGGAAAGCAAGGAAAGGCAAGTGTAACGGAAGGAACGGCACGGCAAGGGGAAACAAAGCTAAGGCACGACAACGCACGCTAGGCAATGCACGGCAAGGCAAGGAAAGGGTAACGCATGGCAAAGCACGGTCAGGCGAGGCAAGGCTAAGGCACGACAACGCAAGGCTAGGCAATGCACGGAAGGCAAGCAAAGAGTAACGGAAGGCAAGGAAGGCAAGGGAAATCAAGGCAAGGCAAGGGTAACGGAAGGAACGGCACGGCAAGGGGTAACAAGGCTAAGGCACGACAACGCAGGGCTAGGCAATGCACGGCAAGGCAAGGAAAGAGTAACGGAAGGAACGGAAGGCAAGGCAAAGCCAGGCAAGGCAAGTGTAACAAAAGGCACGCAACGGCAAGGGGAAACAAGGCTAAGGCTCGGCAACACACGGCTAGGAAATGCACGGCAAGGCAAGGAAAGGGTAACGCAAGGCAAGGCACGGTGAGGCTAGGCAAGGCTAATGCACGACAACGCAAGGCTAGGCAATGCACGACAATGCAAGTAAAGCTTAAAGCAAAGGAAGGCACGGTCAGAATTGATAAGGCTAAGGCACGACAACGCAAGGCTAGGCAATGCAGGGAAGGGAAGCAAAGAGTAACGGAAAGTAAGGAAGGCAAAGGAAAGCAAGGAAAGGCAATGGTAACGGAAGGAATGGCACGGCAAGGGGAAACAAGTCTAAGGCACGACAACGCACGCTAGGCAATGCACGGCAAGGGAAGGAAAGGGTAACGCATGGGAAAGAACGGTCAGGGGAGGCAAGGCTAAGGCACGACAACGCAAGGCTTGGCAATGCACGGAAGGCAAGCAAAGAGTAACGGAAGGTAAGGAAGGAAAGGGAAAGCAAGGGAAGGCAAGGGTAACGGAAGGAACGGCACGGCAAGGGGAAACAAGGCTAAGGCACGACAACGCACGGCTAGGAAATGCACGGCAAGGCAAGGAAAGGGTAACGCAAGGCAAGGCACGGTGAGGCTAGGCAAAGTTAATGCACGACAACCCAAGGCTAGGCAATGCACGACAATGCAAGGAAAGCTTAAAGCAAAGGAAGGCACGGTCAGGCGAGATAAGGCTAAGGCACGACAACGCAAGGCTAGGCAATGCACGGAAGGCAAGCAAAGAGTAACGGAAGGTAAGGAAGGCAAGGGAAAGCAAGGAAAGGCAATGGTAACGGAAGGAACGGCACGGCAAGGGGAAACAAGGCTAAGGCACGACAACGCACGCTAGGCAATGCACGGCAAGGCAAGGAAAGGGTAACGCATGGGAAAGCACGGTCAGGCGAGGCAAGGCTAAGGCATGACAACGCAAGGCTAGGCAATGCACGGAAAGCAAGCAAAGAGTAACGGAACGCAAGGAAGGCAAGGGAAAGCAAGGGAAGGCAAGGGTAATGGAAGGAACGGCACGGCAACGGGAAACAAGGCTAATGCACGAAAACGCAAGGCTAGGCGATGCACGACAATGCAAGGAAACTTAAAGCAAAGGAAGGCAAGGGCAGGCGAGATAAGGCTAAGGCACGACAAGGCAAGGCTAGGAAATTCAGGGAAGGCAAGCAAAGACTAACGGAAGGTAAGCAAGGCAAGGAAAAGGAAGGAAAGGGCAGGGTAACGGAAGGAACGGCACGGCAAGGGGAAACAAGTCTAAGGCACGACACCGAAGGCTAGGCAATGAACGGCAAGGCAAGGAAAGGGTAACGCATTTGAAAGCACGGTCAGGCGAGGCAACGCTAAGGCACGACAACGCAAGGCTAGGCAATGCACGGAAGGCAAGCAAAGAGTAACGGAAGGTAAGGAAGGCAAGGGAAAGCAAGGAAAGGCAAGTGTAACGGAAGGAACGGCACGGCAAGGGGAAACAAGGCTAAGGCACGACAACGCACGCTAGGCAATGCACGGCAAGGCAAGGAAAGGGTAACGCATGGGAAAGCACGGTCAGGCGAGGCAAGGCTAAGGCATGACAACGCAAGGCTAGGCAATGCACGGAAAGCAAGCAAAGAGTAACGGAACGCAAGGAAGGCAAGGGAAATCAAGGGAAGGCAAGGGTAACGGAAGGAACGGCACGGCAAGGGGTAACAAGGCTAAGGCACGACAACGCAGGGCTAGGCAATGCACGGCAAGGCAAGGAAAGGGTAACGCAAGGCAAGGCACGGTGAGGCTAGGCAAGGCTAATGCACGACAACGCAAGGCTAGGCAATGCACGACAATGCAAGTAAAGCTTAAAGCAAAGGAAGGCACGGTCAGAATTGATAAGGCTAAGGCACGACAACGCAAGGCTAGGCAATGCAGGGAAGGGAAGCAAAGAGTAACGGAAAGTAAGGAAGGCAAAGGAAAGCAAGGAAAGGCAATGGTAACGGAAGGAACGGCACGGCAAGGGGAAACAAGTCTAAGGCACGACAACGCACGCTAGGCAATGCACGGCAAGGGAAGGAAAGGGTAACGCATGGGAAAGAACGGTCAGGGGAGGCAAGGCTAAGGCACGACAACGCAAGGCTTGGCAATGCACGGAAGGCAAGCAAAGAGTAACGGAAGGTAAGGAAGGAAAGGGAAAGCAAGGGAAGGCAAGGGTAACGGAAGGAACGGCACGGCAAGGGGAAAGAAGGCTAAGGCACGACAACGCACGGCTAGGAAATGCACGGCAAGGCAAGGAAAGGGTAACGCAAGGCAAGGCACGGTGAGGCTAGGCAAAGTTAATGCACGACAACCCAAGGCTAGGCAATGCACGACAATGCAAGGAAAGCTTAAAGCAAAGGAAGGCACGGTCAGGCGAGATAAGGCTAAGGCACGACAACGCAAGGCTAGGCAATGCACGGAAGGCAAGCAAAGAGTAACGGAAGGTAAGGAAGGCAAGGGAAAGCAAGGAAAGGCAATGGTAACGGAAGGAACGGCACGGCAAGGGGAAACAAGGCTAAGGCACGACAACGCACGCTAGGCAATGCACGGCAAGGCAAGGAAAGGGTAACGCATGGGAAAGCACGGTCAGGCGAGGCAAGGCTAAGGCATGACAACGCAAGGCTAGGCAATGCACGGAAAGCAAGCAAAGAGTAACGGAACGCAAGGAAGGCAAGGGAAAGCAAGGGAAGGCAAGGGTAATGGAAGGAACGGCACGGCAACGGGAAACAAGGCTAATGCACGAAAACGCAAGGCTAGGCGATGCACGACAATGCAAGGAAACTTAAAGCAAAGGAAGGCAAGGGCAGGCGAGATAAGGCTAAGGCACGACAAGGCAAGGCTAGGAAATTCAGGGAAGGCAAGCAAAGACTAACGGAAGGTAAGCAAGGCAAGGAAAAGGAAGGAAAGGGCAGGGTAACGGAAGGAACGGCACGGCAAGGGGAAACAAGTCTAAGGCACGACACCGAAGGCTAGGCAATGAACGGCAAGGCAAGTAAAGGGTAACGCATTTGAAAGCACGGTCAGGCGAGGCAACGCTAAGGCACGACAACGCAAGGCTAGGCAATGCAGGGAAGGCAAGCAAAGAGTAACGGAAGGTAAGGAAGGCAAGGGAAAGGAAGGAAAGGCAAGTGTAACGGAAGGAACGGCACGGCAAGGGGAAACAAGGCTAAGGCACGACAACGCACGGCTAGGCAATGCACGGAAAGGCAAGGAAAGGGTAACGCATGGGAAAGCACGGTCAGCCGATGCAAGGCTAAGGCATGACAACGCAAGGCTAGGCAATGCACGGAAAGCAAGCAAAGATTAACGGAACGCAAGGAAGGCAAGGGAAAGCAAGGGAAGGCAAGGGTAACGGAAGGAATGGCACGGCAAGGGGTAAAAAGGCTAAGGCACGGCAACGCAGGGCTAGGCAATGCACGGCAAGGCAAGGAAAGGGTAACGCAGGGGAAGGCACGGTCAGGTGAGGCAAGGATAAGGCACGACAATGCAAGGCTAGGCAATGCACGGCAAGGCAAAGAAAGAGTAACGGATGGAAAGGAAGGCAAGTCAAAGCCAGGAAAGGCAAGTGTAACAAAAGGCACGCCACGGCAAGGTGAAACAAGGCTAAGGCACGACAACGCACGGCTAGGCAATGCACGGCAAGGCAAGGAAAGGGTAACGCAAGGCAAGGCACGGTGAGGCTAGGCAAGGCTAATTCACGACAACGCAAGGCTAGGCAATGCACGACAATGCAAGGAAAGCTTAAAGCAAAGGAAGGCACGGTCAGGCGAGATAAGGCTAAGGCACGACAACGCAAGGCTAGGCAATGCAGGGAAGGGAAGCAAAGAGTAACGGAATGTAAGGAAGGCAAGGGAAAGCAAAGAAAGGCAAGTGTAACGGAAGGAACGGCACGGCAAGGGGAAACAAGGCTAAGGCACGACAACGCACGCTAGGCAATGCACGGCAAGGCAAGGAAAGGGTAACGCATGGGAAATCACGGTCAGGCGAGGCAAGGCTAAGGCATGACAACGCAAGGCTAGGCAATGCACGGAAAGCAAGCAAAGAGTAACGGAACGGAAGGAAGACAAGGGAAAGCAAGGGAAGGCAAGGGTAACGGAAGGAACCGCACGGCAAGGGGTAAGAAGGCTAAGGCACGACAACGCAGGGCTAGGCAATGCACGGCAAGGCAAGGAAAGGGTAACGCAGGGGAAGGCACGGTCAGGTGAGGCAAGGATAAGGCACGACAATGCAAGGCTAGGCAATGCACGGCAAGGCAAGGAAAGAGTAACGGAAGGAAAGGATTGCAAGGCAAAGCCAGGCAAGGCAAGTGTAACAAAAGGCACGCCACGGCAAGGGGAATCAAGGCTAAGGCACGACAACGCACGGCTAGGCAATGCACGGCAAGGGAAGGAAAGGGTAACGCAAGGCAAGGCACGGTGAGGCCAGGCAAGGCTAATGCACGACAACGCAAGGCTAGGCAATGAACGACAATGCAAGGAAAGCTTAAAGCAAAGCAATGCACGGTCAGGCGAGATAAGGCTAAGGCACGACAAAGCAAGGCTAGGCAATGCACGGAAGGCAAGCAAAGAGTAACGGAACGCAAGGAAGGCAAGGGAAAGCAAGGGAAGGCAAGGGCAACGGAAGGAGCGGCACGGCAAGGGGTAACAAGGCTAAGGCACGACAACGCAGGGCTAGGCAATGCACGGCAAGGCAAGGAAAGAGTAACGGAAGGAAAGGAAGGCAAGGCAAAGCCAGGCAAGGCAAGTGTAACAAAAGGCACGCCACGGCAAGGGGAATCAAGGCTAAGGCACGACAACGCACGGCTAGGCAATGCACGGCAAGGGAAGGAAAGGGTAACGGAAGGAACGGCACGGCAAGGGGAAACAAGGCTAAGGCACGACAACGCACGCTAGGCAATGCACGGCAAGTCAAGGAAAGGGTAACGATTGGGAAAACACGGTCAGGCGAGGCAAGCCTAAGGCATGACAACGCAAGGCTAGGCAATGCACGGAAAGCAAGCAAAGAGTAACGGAACGCAAGGAAGGCAAGGGAAAGCAAGGGGAGGCAAGGGTAACGGAAGGAACGGCACGGCAAGGGGTAACAAGGCTAAGGCACGACAACGCAGGGCTAGGCAATGCACGGCAAGGCAAGGAAAGAGTAACGGAAGGAACGGAAGGCAAGGCAAAGCCAGGCAAGGTAAGTGTAACAAAAGGCACGCAACGGCAAGGGGAAACAAGGCTAAGGCACGGCAACACACGGCTAGGAAATGCACGGCAAGGCAAGGAAAGGGTAACGCAAGGTAAGGCACGGTGAGGCTAGGCAAGGCTAATGCACGACAACGCAAGGCTAGGCAATGCACGACAATGCAAGTAAAGCTTAAAGCAAAGGAAGGCACGGTCAGAAGAGATAAGGCTACGGCACGACAACGCAAGGCTAGGCAATGCAGGGAAGGCAAGCAAAGAGTAACGGAAGGTAAGGAAGGCAAAGGAAAGCAAGGAAAGGCAATGGTAACGGAAGGAACGGCACGGCAAGGGGAAACAAGTCTAAGGTACGACAACGTACGCTACGCAATGCACGGCAAGGGAAGGAAAGGGTAACGCATGGGAAAGAACGGTCAGGGGAGGCAAGGCTAAGGCACGACAACGCAAGGCTTGGAAATGCACGGAAGGCAAGCAAAGAGTAACGGAAGGTAAGGAAGGCAAGGGAAAGCAAAGAAAGGCTAGTGTAACGGAAGGAACGGCACGGCAAGGGGAAAGAAGGCTAAGGCACGACAACGCACGCTAGGCAATGCAGGGCAAGGCAAGGAAAGGGTAACGCATGGGAAAGCACGGTCAGGCGAGGCAAGGCTAAGGAAAGCCAACGCAAGTCTAGGCAATGCACGGTAAGCAAGCAAGGAGTAACGGAATGCAAGGAAGGAAAGGGAAAGCAAGGGAAGGCAAGGGTAACGGAAGGAACGGCAGGGCAAGGGGTAACAAGGCTAAGGCACGACAACACACGGCTAGGAAATGCACGGCAAGGCAAGGAAATGGTAACGCAAGGCAAGGCACGGTGAGGCTAGGCAAGGTTAATGCACGAAAACGCAAGGCTAGGCAATGCACGACAATGCAAGGAAAGCTTAAAGCAAAGGAAGGCACGGTCAGGCGAGATAAGGCTAAGGCACGACAACGCAAGGCTAGGCAATGCACGGAAGGCAAGCAAAGAATAACGGAAGGTAAGGAAGGCAAGGGAAAGCAAGGAAAGGCAATGGTAACGGAAGGAACGGCACGGCAAGGGGAAACAAGGCTAAGGCACGACAACGCACGCTAGGCAATGCACGGCAAGGCAAGGAAAGTGTAACGCATGGGAAAGCACGGTCAGGCGAGGGCTAACGCATGGGAAAGCACGGTCAGGCGAGGCAAGGCTAACGCATGGGAAAGCACGGCAGGCGAGGGCTAACGCATGGGAAAGCACGGTCAGGCGAGGCAAGGCTAACGCATGGGAAAGCACGGTCAGGCGAGGCAAGGCTAAGGCATGACAACGCAAGGCTAGGCAATGCACGGAAAGCAAGCAAAGAGTAACGGAACGCAAGGAAGGCAAGGGAAAGCAAGGGGAGGCAAGGGTAACGGAAGGAACGGCACGGCAAGGGGTAACAAGGCTAAGGCACGACAACGCAGGGCTAGGCAATGCACGGCAAGGCAAGGAAAGAGTAACGGAAGGAACGGAAGGCAAGGCAAAGCCAGGCAAGGCAAGTGTAACAAAAGGCACGCAACGGCAAGGGGAAACAAGGTTAAGGCACGGCAACGCAGGCTGGGCAATGCACGGCAAGGCAAGGAAAGGGTAACGCATGGGAAGGCACGGTGAGGCTAGGCAAGGCTAATGCACGACAACGCAAGGCTAGGCAATGCACGACAATGCAATAAAGCTTAAAGCAAAGGAAGGCACGGTCAGAAGAGATAAGGCTACGGCACGACAACGCAAGGCTAGGCAATGCAGGGAAGGCAAGCAAAGAGTAACGGAAGGTAAGGAAGGCAAAGGAAAGCAAGGAAAGGCAATGGTAACGGAAGGAACGGCACGGCAAGGGGAAACAAGTCTAAGGTACGACAACGTACGCTACGCAATGCACGGCAAGGGAAGGAAAGGGTAACGCATGGGAAAGAACGGTCAGGGGAGGCAAGGCTAAGGCACGACAACGCAAGGCTTGGAAATGCACGGAAGGCAAGCAAAGAGTAACGGAAGGTAAGGAAGGCAAGGGAAAGCAAAGAAAGGCTAGTGTAACGGAAGGAACGGCACGGCAAGGGGAAAGAAGGCTAAGGCACGACAACGCACGCTAGGCAATGCAGGGCAAGGCAAGGAAAGGGTAACGCATGGGAAAGCACGGTCAGGCGAGGCAAGGCTAAGGAAAGCCAACGCAAGTCTAGGCAATGCACGGTAAGCAAGCAAGGAGTAACGGAATGCAAGGAAGGAAAGGGAAAGCAAGGGAAGGCAAGGGTAACGGAAGGAACGGCAGGGCAAGGGTTAACAAGGCTAAGGCACGACAACACACGGCTAGGAAATGCACGGCAAGGCAAGGAAATGGTAACGCAAGGCAAGGCACGGTGAGGCTAGGCAAGGTTAATGCACGAAAACGCAAGGCTAGGCAATGCACGACAATGGAAGGAAAGCTTAAAGCAAAGGAAGGCACGGTCAGGCGAGATAAGGCTAAGGCACGACAACGCAAGGCTAGGCAATGCACGGAAGGCAAGCAAAGAGTAACGGAAGGTAAGGAAGGCAAGGGAAAGCAAGGAAAGGCAATGGTAACGGAAGGAACGGCACGGCAAGGGGAAACAAGGCTAAGGCACGACAACGCACGCTAGGCAATGCACGGCAAGGCAAGGAAAGGGTAACGCATGGGAAAGCACGGTCAGGCGAGGCAAGGCTAAGGCACGACAACGCAAGGCTAGGCAATGCACGGAAGGCTAGCAAAGAGTAACGGAAGGTAAGGAAGGCAAGGAAAAGGAAGGAAAGGCCAGGGTAACGGAAGGAACGGCACGGCAAGGGGAAACAAGTCTAAGGCACGACACCGAACGCTACGCAATGAACGGCAAGGCAAGGAAAGGGTAACGCAGGGGAAAGCACGGTCAGGCGAGGCAAGGCTAAGGCATGACAACGCAAGGCTAGGAAATGCACTGAAAGCAAGCAAAGAGTAACGGAACGCAAGGAAGGCAAGGGAAAGCAAGGGAAGGCAAGGGTAATGGAAGGAACGGCACGGCAAGGGGAAACAAGGCTAAGGCACGGCAACGTAGGCTAGGCAATGCACGGCAAGGCAAGGAAAGGGTAACGCATGGGAAAGTACGTTCAGGCGAGGCAAGGCTAAGGCACGACAACGCAAGGCTAGGCAATGCACGGAAGGCTAGCAAAGAGTAACGGAAGGTAAGGAAGGCAAAGAAAAGGAAGGAAAGGCCAGGGTAACGGAAGGAACGGCACGGCAAGGGGAAACAAGTCTAAGGCACGACACCGAACGCTAGGCAATGAACGGCAAGGCAAGGAAAGGGTAACGCAGGGGAAGGCACGGTCAGGTGAGGCAAGGATAAGGCACGACAATGCAAGGCTAGGCAATGCACGGCAAGGCAAGGAAAGAGTAACGGAAGGAAAGGAAGGCAAGTCAAAGCCAGGAAAGGCAAGTGTAACAAAACGCACGCCACGGCAAGGGGAAACAAGGCTAAGGCACGACAACGCACGGCTAGGCAATGCACGGCAAGGTAAGGAAAGGGTAACGCAAGGCAAGGCACGGTGAGGCTAGGCAAGGCTAATGCACGACAACGCAAGGCTAGGCAATGCACGACAATGCAAGGAAAGCTTAAAGCAAAGGAAGGCACGGTCAGAAGAGATAAGGCTAAGGCACGACAACGCAAGGCTAGGCAATGCAGGGAAGGGAAGCAAAGAGTAACGGAAGGTAAGCAAGGCAAGGAAAAGCAAGGAAAGGCAAGGGTAACGGAAGGAACTGCACGGCAAGGGGAAACAAGGCTAAGGCACGGCAACGCAGGCTGGGCAATGCACGGCAAGGCAAGGAAAGGGTAACGCATGGGAAATCACGTTCAGGCGAGGCAAGGCTAAGGCACGACAACGCAAGGCTAGGCAATGCACGGAAGGCAAGCAAAGAGTAACGGAAGGTAAGGAAGGCAAGGTAAAGCAAAGAAAGGCAAGTGTAACGGAAGGAACGGCACGGCAAGGGGAAACAAGGCTAAGGCACGACAACGCACGGCTAGGCAATGCACGGCAAGGCAAGCAAAGGGTAACGCAAGGCAAGGCACGGTGAGGCTAGACAAGGCTAATGCACGAAAACGCAAGGCTAGGCAATGCACGACAATGCAAGGAAAGCTTAAAGCAAAGGAAGGCAAGGTCAGGCGAGATAAGGCAAAGGCACGACAACGCAAGGCTAGGCAATTCAGGGAAGGCAAGCAAAGAGTAACGGAAGGTAAGCAAGGCAAGGAAAAGCAAGGAAAGGCAAGGGTAACGGAAGAAACGGCACGGCAAGGGGGAACAAGTCTCAGGCACGACACCGAACGCTAGGCAATGAACGGCAAGGCAAGGAAAGGGTAACGCATGGGAAAGCACGGTCAGGCGAGGCAAGGCTAAGGCACGACAACGCAAGGCTAGGCAATGCACGGAAGGCAAGCAAAGAGTAACGGAACGCAAGGAAGGCAAGGGAAAGCAAGGAATGGCAAGTGTAACGGAAGGAACGGCACGGCAAGGTGAAACGAGGCTAAGGCACGACAACGCACGCTAGGCAATGCACGGCAAGGCAAGGAAAGGGTAACGCATGGGAAAGCACGGTCAGGCGAGGAAAGGCTAAAGCATGACAACGCAAGGCTAGGCAATGCACGGAAGGCAACAAAGAGTAACGGAAGGTAAGGAAGGCAAGGGAAAGCAAGGAAAGGCAAGTGTAACGGAAGGAACGGCACGGCAAGGGGAAACAAGGCTAAGGCACGACAACGCACGCTAGGCAATGCACGGCAAGGCAAGGAAAGGGTAACGCCTGGGAAAGCACGGTCAGGCGAGGCAAGGCTAAGGCATGACAACGCAAGGCTAGGCAATGCACGGAAAGCAAGCAAAGAGTAACGGAACGCAAGGAAGGCAAGGGAAAGCAAGGGAAGGCAAGGGTAACGGAAGGAACGGCACGGCAAGGGGTAACAAGGCTAAGGCACGACAACGCAGGGCTAGGTAATGCACGGCAAGGCAAGGAAAGAGTAACGGAAGGAACGGAAGGCAAGGCAAAGCCAGGCAAGGCAAGTGTAACAAAAGGCACGCAACGGCAAGGGGAAACAAGGCTAAGGCTCGGCAACACACGGCTAGGAAATGCACGGCAAGGCAAGGAAAGGGTAACGCAAGGCAAGGCACGGTGTGGCTAGGCAAGGCTAATGCACGACAACGCAACTCTAGGCAATGCACGACAATGCAAGTAAAGCTTAAAGCAAAGGAAGGCACGGTCAGAATTGATAAGGCTAAGGCACGACAACGCAAGGCTAGGCAATGCAGGGAAGGGAAGCAAAGAGTAACGGAAAGTAAGGAAGGCAAAGGAAAGCAAGGAAAGGCAATGGTAACGGAAGGAACGGCACGGCAAGGGGAAACAAGTCTAAGGCACGACAACGCACGCTAGGCAATGCACGGCAAGGGAAGGAAAGGGTAACGCATGGGAAAGAACGGTCAGGGGAGGCAAGGCTAAGGCACGACAACGCAAGGCTAGGCAATGCACGGAAGGCAAGCAAAGAGTAACGGAAGGTAAGGAAGGAAAGGGAAAGCAAGGGAAGGCAAGGGTAACGGAAGGAACGGCACGGCAAGGGGAAACAAGGCTAAGGCACGACAACGCACGGCTACGAAATGCACGGCAAGGCAAGGAAAGGGTAACGCAAGGCAAGGCACGGTGAGGCTAGGCAAAGTTAATGCACGACAACCCAAGGCTAGGCAATGCACGACAATGCAAGGAAAGCTTAAAGCAAAGGAAGGCACGGTCAGGCGAGATAAGGCTAAGGCACGACAACGCAAGGCTAGGCAATGCACGGAAGGCAAGCAAAGAGTAACGGAAGGTAAGGAAGGCAAGGGAAAGCAAGGAAAGGCAATGGTAACGGAAGGAACGGCACGGCAAGGGGAAACAAGGCTAAGGCACGACAACGCACGCTAGGCAATGCACGGCAAGGCAAGGAAAGGGTAACGCATGGGAAAGCACGGTCAGGCGAGGCAAAGCTAAGGCATGACAACGCAAGGCTAGGCAATGCACGGAAAGCAAGCAAAGAGTAACGGAACGCAAGGAAGGCAAGGGAAAGCAAGGGAAGGCAAGGGTAATGGAAGGAACGGCACGGCAAGGGGAAACAAGGCTAATGCACGAAAACGCAAGGCTAGGCGATGCACGACAATGCAAGGAAACTTAAAGCAAAGGAAGGCAAGGGCAGGCGAGGTAAGGCTAAGGCACGACAACGCAAGGCTAGGCAATGCAGGGAAGGCAAGCAAAGAGTAACGGAAGGTAAGGAAGGCAAAGGAAAGCAAGGAAAGGCAATGGTAACGGAAGGAACGGCACGGCAAGGGGAAACAAGTCTAAGGCACGACAACGCACGCTAGGCAATGCACGGCAAGGCAAGGAAAGGGTAACGCATGGGAAAGCACGGTCAGGCGAGGCAAGGCTAAGGAAAGCCAACGCAAGGCTAGCCAATGCACGGTAAGCAAGCAAGGAGTAACGGAATGCAAGGAAGGAAAGGGAAAGCAAGGGAAGGCAAGGGTAACGGAAGGAACAGCACGGCAAGGGGTAACAAGGCTAAGGCACGACAACACACGGCTAGGAAATGCACGGCAAGGCAAGGAAAGGGTAACGCAAGGCAAGGCACGGTAAGGCTAGGCAAGGTTAATGCACGACAACGCAAGGCTAGGCAATGCACGACAATGCAAGGAAAGCTTAAAGCAAAGGAAGGCACGGTCAGGCGAGATAAGGCTAAGGCACGACAACGCAATGCTAGGCAATGCACGGAAGGCAAGCAAAGAGTAACGGAAGGTAAGGAAGGCAAGGGAAAGCAAGGAAAGGCAATGGTAACGGAAGGAACGGCACGGAAAGGGGAAACAAGGCTAAGGCACGACAACGCACGCTAGGCAATGCACGGCAAGGCAAGGAAAGGGTAACGCATGGGAAAGCACGGTCAGGCGAGGCAAGGCTAAGGCATGACAACGCAAGGCTAGGCAATGCACGGAAAGCAAGCAAAGAGTAACGGAACGCAAGGAAGGCAAGGGAAAGCAAGGGAAGGCAAGGGTACCGGAAGGAACGGCACGGCAAGGGGTAACAAGGCTAAGGCACGACAACGCAGGGCTAGGCAATGCACGGAAGGCAAGGAAAGGGTAACGCATGGGAAAGCACGGTCAGGCGAGGCAAGGCTAAGGCATGACAACGCAAGGCTAGGCAATGCACGGAAAGCAAGCAAAGAGTAACGGAACGCAAGGAAGGCAAGGGAAAGCAAGGGAAGGCAAGGGTAATGGAACGAACGGCACGGCAAGGGGAAACAAGCCTAAGGCACGGCAACGTAGGCTAGGCAATGCACGGCAAGGCAAGGAAAGGGTAACGCATGGGAAAGCACGTTCAGGCGAGGCAAGGCTAAGGCACGACAACGCAAGGCTAGGCAATGCACGGAAGGCAAGCAAAGAGTAACGGAAGGTAAGGAAGGCAAGGGAAAGCAAAGAAAGGCAAGTGTAACGGAAGGAACGGCACGGCAAGGGGAAACAAGGCTAAGGCACGACAACGCACGGCTAGGCAATGCACGGCAAGACAAGCAAAATTAACGCAAGGAAAGGCACGGTGAGGCTAGGCAAGGCTAATGCACGAAAACGCAAGGCTAGGCGATGCACGACAATGCAAGGAACCTTAAAGCAAAGGAAGGCAAGGGCAGGCGAGATAAGGCTAAGGCACGACAAGGCAAGGCTAGGAAATTCAGGGAAGGCAAGCAAAGACTAACGGAAGGTAAGCAAGGCAAGGAAATGGAAGGAAAGGCCAGGGTAACGGAAGGAACGGCACGGCAAGGGGAAACAAGTCTAAGGCACGACACCGAACGCTAGGCAATGAACGGCAAGGCAAGGAAAGGGTAACGCATTTGAAAGCACGGTCAGGCGAGGCAACGCTAAGGCTAGGCAATGCACGGAAGGCAAGCAAAGAGTAACGGAAGGTAAGGAAGGCAAGGGAAAGGAAGGAAAGGAAAGTGTAACGGTAGGAACGGCACGGCAAGGGGAAACAAGGCTAAGGCACGACAACGCACGGCTAGGCAATGCACGGAAAGGTAAGGAAAGGGTAACGCATGGGAAAGCACGGTCAGGCGATGCAAGGCTAAGGCATGACAACCCAAGGCTTGGCAATGCACGGAAAGCAAGCAAAGATTAACGGAAAGCAAGGAAGGCAAGGGAAAGCAAGGGAAGGCAAGGGTAACGGAAGGAACGGCACGGCAAGGGGTAAAAAGGCTAAGGCACGACAACGCAAGGCTAGGCAATGCACGGAAGGCAAGGAAAGGGTAACGCAGGGGAAGGCACGGTCAGGTGAGGCAGGCTAATGCACGACAACGCTAGGCTAGGCAATGCACGGCAAGGCAAGGAAAGAGTAACGGATGGAAAGGAAGGCAAGTCAAAGCCAGGAAAGGCAAGTGTAACAAAAGGCACGCCACGGCAAGGGGTAACAAGGCTAAGGCACGACAACGCAGGGCTAGGCAAAGCACGGCAAGGCAAGGAAAGGGTAACGCAAGGCAAGGCACGGTGAGGCTAGGCAAGGCTAATGCACGACAACGCAAGGCTAGGCAATGCACGACAATGCAAGGAAAGCTTAAAGCAAAGGAAGGCACGGTCAGGCGAGATAAGGCTAAGGCACGACAACGCAAGGCTAGGCAATGCACGGAAGGCAAGCAAAGAGTAACGGAAGGTAAGGAAGGCAAGGGAAAGCAAGGAAAGGCAAGGGTAACGGAAGGAACGGCACGGCAAGGGGAAACAAGGCTAAGGCACGGCAACGCAGGCTGGGCAATGCACGGCAAGGCAAGGAAAGGGTAACGCATGGGAAAGCACGTTCAGGCGAGGCAAGGCTAAGGCACGACAACGCAAGGCTAGGCAATGCACGGAAGGCAAGCAAAGAGTAACGGAAGGTAAGGAAGGCAAGGGAAAGCAAAGAAAGGCAAGTGTAACGGAAGGAACTGCACGGCAAGGGGAAACAAGGCTAAGGCACGACAACGCACGGCTAGGCAATGCACGGCAAGGCAAGCAAAGGGTAACGCAAGGCAAGGCACGGTGAGGCTAGACAAGGCTAATGCACGAAAACGCAAGGCTAGGCAATGCACGACAATGCAAGGAAAGCTTAAAGCAAAGGAAGGCAAGGTCAGGCGAGATAAGGCAAAGGCACGACAACGCAAGGGTAGGCAATTCAGGGAAGGCAAGCAAAGAGTAACGGAAAGTAAGCAAGTCAAGGAAAAGCAAGGAAAGGCAAGGGTAACGGAACGAACGGCACGGCAAGGGGAAACAAGTCTCAGGCACGACACCGAACGCTAGGCAATGAACGGCAAGGCAAGGAAAGGGTAACGCATGGGAAAGCACGGTCAGGCGAGGCAAGGCTAAGGCACGACAACGCAAGGCTAGGCAATGCACGGAAGGCAAGCAAAGAGTAACGGAAGGTAAGGAAGGCAAGGGAAAGCAAGGAAAGGCAAGTGTAACGGAAGGATCGGCACGGCAAGGGGAAACAAGGCTAAGGCACGACAACGCACGCTAGGCAATGCACGGCAAGGCAAGGAAAGGGTAACGCATGGGAAAGCACGGTCAGGCGAGGCAAGGCTAAGGCATGACAACGCAAGGCTAGGCAATGCACGGAAGGCAAGCAAAGAGTAACGGAAGGTAAGGAAGGCAAGGGAAAGCAAGGGAAGGCAAGGGTAACGGAAGGAACGGCACGGCAAGGGGAAACAAGGCTAAGACACGACAACGCACGCTAGGCAATGCACGGCAAGGCAAGGAAAGGGTAACGCATGGGAAATCACGGTCAGGCGAGGCAAGGCTAAGGCATGACAACGCAAGGCTAGGCAATGCACGGAAAGCAAGCAAAGAGTAACGGAACGGAAGGAAGGCAAGGGAAAGCAAGGGAAGGCAAGGGTAACGGAAGGAACGGCACGGCAAGGGGTAACAAGGCTAAGGCACGACAACGCAGGGCTAGGCAATGCACGGCAAGGCAAGGAAAGGGTAACGCAGGGGAAGGCACGGTCAGGTGAGTCAAGGATAAGGCACGACAATGCAAGGCTAGGCAATGCACGGCAAGGCAAGGAAAGAGTAACGGAAGGAAAGGATTGCAAGGCAAAGCCAGGCAAGGCAAGTGTAACAAAAGGCACGCCACGGCAAGGGGAAACAAGGCTAAGGCACGACAACGCACGGCTAGGCAATGCACGGCAAGGCAAGGAAAGGGTAACGCAAGGCAAGGCACGGTGAGGCCAGGCAAGGCTAATGCACGACAACGCAAGGCTAGGCAATGCACGACAATGCAAGGAAAGCTTAAAGCAAAGCAATGCACGGTCAGGCGAGATAAGGCTAAGGCACGACAACGCAAGGCTAGGCAATGCACGGAAAGCAAGCAAAGAGTAACGGAACGGAAGGAAGGCAAGGGAAAGCAAGGGAAGGCAAGGGTAACGGAAGGAACGGCACGGCAAGGGGTAACAAGGCTAAGGCACGACAACGCAGGGCTAGGCAATGCACGGCAAGGCAAGGAAAGAGTAACGGAAGGAAAGGAAGGCAAGGCAAAGCCAGGCAAGGCAAGTGTAACAAAAGGCAAGCCACGGCAAGGGGAATCAAGGCTAAGGCACGACAACGCACGGCTAGGCAATGCACGGCAAGGGAAGGAAAGGGTAACGGAAGGAACGGCACGGCAAGGGGAAACAAGGCTAAGGCACGACAACGCACGCTAGGCAATGCACGGCAAGGCAAGGAAAGGGTAACGCATGGGAAAGCACGGTCAGGCGAGGCAAGCCTAAGGCATGACAACGCAAGGCTAGGCAATGCACGGAAAGCAAGCAAAGAGTAACGGAACGCAAGGAAGGCAAGGGAAAGCAAGGGAAGGCAAGGGTAACGGAAGGAACGGCACGGCAAGGGGTAACAAGGCTAAGGCACGACAACGCAGGGCTAGGCAATGCACGGCAAGGCAAGGAAAGAGTAACGGAAGGAACGGAAGGCAAGGCAAAGCCAGGCAAGGCAAGTGTAACAAAAGGCACGCAACGGCAAGGGGAAACAAGGCTAAGGCACGGCAACACACGGCTAGGAAATGCACGGCAAGGCAAGGAAAGGGTAACGCAAGGCAAGGCACGGTGAGGCTAGGCAAGGCTAATGCACGACAACGCAAGGCTAGGCAATGCACGACAATGCAAGTAAAGCTTAAAGCAAAGGAAGGCACGGTCAGAAGAGATAAGGCTACGGCACGACAACGCAAGGCTAGGCAATGCAGGGAAGGCAAGCAAAGAGTAACGGAAGGTAAGGAAGGCAAAGGAAAGCAAGGAAAGGCAATGGTAACGGAAGGAACGGCACGGCAAGGGGAAACAAGTCTAAGGTACGACAACGTACGCTACGCAATGCACGGCAAGGGAAGGAAAGGGTAACGCATGGGAAAGAACGGTCAGGGGAGGCAAGGCTAAGGCACGACAACGCAAGGCTTGGAAATGCACGGAAGGCAAGCAAAGAGTAACGGAAGGTAAGGAAGGCAAGGGAAAGCAAAGAAAGGCTAGTGTAACGGAAGGAACGGCACGGCAAGGGGTAACAAGGCTAAGGCACGACAACGCACGGCTAGGCAATGCACGGCAAGGCAAGGAAATGGTAACGCAAGGCAAGGCACGGTGAGGCAAGGCAAGGTTAATGCACGAAAACGCAAGGCTAGGCAATGCACGACAATGCAAGGAAAGCTTAAAGCAAAGGAAGGCACGGTCAGGCGAGATAAGGCTAAGGCACGACAACGCAAGGCTAGGCAATGCACGGAAGGCAAGCAAAGAGTAACGGAAGGTAAGGAAGGCAAGGGAAAGCAAGGAAAGGCAATGGTAACGGAAGGAACGGCACGGCAAGGGGAAACAAGGCTAAGGCACGACAACGCACGCTAGGCAATGCACGGCAAGGCAAGGAAAGGGCAACGCATGGGAAAGCACGGTCAGGCGAGGCAAGGCTAAGGCATGACAACGCAAGGCTAGGCAATGCACGGAAAGCAAGCAAAGAGTAACGGAACGCAAGGAAGGCAAGGGAAAGCAATGGAAGGCAAGGGTAATGGAAGGAACGGCACGGCAAGGGGAAACAAGGCTAAGGCACGGCAACGTAGGCTAGGCAATGCACGGCAAGGCAAGGAAAGGGTAACGCACGTTCAGGCGAGGGAAGGCTAAGGCTCGACAACGCAAGGCTAGGCAATGCACGGAAGGCTAGCAAAGAGTAACGGAAGGTAAGGAAGGCAAGGAAAAGGAAGGAAAGGCCAGGGTAACGGAAGGAACGGCACGGCAAGGGGAAACAAGTCTAAGGCACGACACCGAACGCTACGCAATGAACGGCAAGGCAAGGAAAGGGTAACGCAGGGGAAGGCACGGTCAGGTTAGGCAAGGATAAGGCACGACAATGCAAGGCTAGGCAATGCACGGCAAGGCAAGGAAAGAGTAACGGAAGCAAAGGAAGGCAAGTCAAAGCCAGGAAAGGCAAGTGTAACTAAAGGCACGCCACGGCAAGGGGAATCAAGGCTAAGGCACGACAACGCACGGCTAGGCAATGCACGGCAAGGCAAGGAAAGGGTAACGCAAGGCAAGGCACGGTGAGGCTAGGCAAGGCTAATGCACGACAACGCAAGGCTAGGCAATGCAGGACAGTGCAAGGAAACTTAAAGCAAAGGAAGGCACGGTCAGGCGAGATAAGGCTAAGGCACGACAACGCAAGGCTAGGCAATGCACGGAAGGCAAGCAAAGAGTAACGGAAGGTAAGGAAGGCAAGGGAAAGCAAGGAAAGGCAAGTGTAACGGAAGGAACGGCACGGCAAGGGGAAACAAGGCTAAGGCACGACAACGCACGGCTAGGCAATGCACGGCAAGGCAAGGAAAGGGTAACGCAAGGCAAAGCACGGTCAGGCGAGGAAAGGCTAAGGCACGACAACGCAAGGCTAGGCAATGCACGGAAGGCAAGCAAAGAGTAACGGAAGGTAAGGAAGGCAAGGGAAAGCAAGGAATGGCAAGTGTAACGGAAGGAACGGCACGGCAAGGGGAAACAAGGCTAAGGCACGACAACGCACGCTAGGCAATGCACGGCAAGGCAAGGAAAGGGTAACGCATGGGAAAGCACGGTCAGGCGAGGAAAGGCTAAGGCACGACAACGCAAGGCTAGGCAATGCACGGAAGGCAAGCAAAGAGTAACGGAAGGTAAGGAAGGCAAGGGAAAGCAAGGCAAGGCAAGTGTAACGGAAGGAACGGCACGGCAAAGGGAAACAAAGCTAAGGCACGACAACGCACGCTAGGCAATGCACGGCAAGGCAAGGAAAGGGTAACGCATGGGAAAGCACGGTCAGGCGAGGCAAGGCTAAGGCACGACAACGCAAGGCTAGGCAATGCACGGGAGGCAAGCAAAGAGTAACGGAAGGCAAGGAAGGCAAGGGAAATCAAGGGAAGGCAAGGGTAACGGAAGGAACGGCACGGCAAGGGGTAACAAGGCTAAGGCACGACAACGCAGGGCTAGGCAATGCACGGCAAGGCAAGGAAAGAGTAACGGAAGGAACGGAAGGCAAGGCAAAGCCAGGCAAGGCAAGTGTAACAAAAGGCACGCAACGGCAAGGGGAAACAAGGCTAAGGCTCGGCAACACACGGCTAGGAAATGCACGGCAAGGCAAGGAAAGGGTAACGCAAGGCAAGGCACGGTGAGGCTAGGCAAGGCTAATGCACGACAACGCAAGGCGAGGCAATGCACGACAATGCAAGTAAAGCTTAAAGCAAAGGAAGGCACGGTCAGAATTGATAAGGCTAAGGCACGACAACGCAAGGCTAGGCAATGCAGGGAAGGGAAGCAAAGAGTAACGGAAAGTAAGGAAGGCAAAGGAAAGCAAGGAAAGGCAATGGTAACGGAAGGAATGGCACGGCAAGGGGAAACATGTCTAAGGCACGACAACGCACGCTAGGCAATGCACGGCAAGGGAAGGAAAGGGTAACGCATGGGAAAGAACGGTCAGGGGAGGCAAGGCTAAGGCACGACAACGCAAGGCTTGGCAATGCACGGAAGGCAAGCAAAGAGTAACGGAAGGTAAGGAAGGAAAGGGAAAGCAAGGGAAGGCAAGGGTAACGGAAGGAACGGCACGGCAAGGGGAAACAAGGCTAAGGCACGACAACGCACGGCTAGGAAATGCACGGCAAGGCAAGGCAAGGGTAACGCAAGGCAAGGCACGGTGAGGCTAGGCAAAGTTAATGCACGACAACCCAAGGCTAGGCAATGCACGACAATGCAAGGAAAGCTTAAAGCAAAGGAAGGCACGGTCAGGCGAGATAAGGCTAAGGCACGACAACGCAAGGCTAGGCAATGCACGGAAGGCAAGCAAAGAGTAACGGAAGGTAAGGAAGGCAAGGGAAAGCAAGGAAAGGCAATGGTAACGGAAGGAACGGCACGGCAAGGGGAAACAAGGCTAAGGCACGACAACGCACGCTAGGCAATGCACGGCAAGTCAAGGAAAGGGTAACGCATGGGAAAGCACGGTCAGCCGAGGCAAGGCTAAGGCATGACAACGCAAGGCTAGGCAATGCACGGAAAGCAAGCAAAGAGTAACGGAACGCAAGGAAGGCAAGGGAAAGCAAGGGAAGGCAAGGGTAACGGAAGGAACGGCACGGCAAGGGGAAACAAGGCTAATGCACGAAAACGCAAGGCTAGGCGATGCACGACAATGCAAGGAAACTTAAAGCAAAGGAAGGCAAGGTCAGGCGAGATAAGGCTAAGGCACGACAAGGCAAGGCTAGGAAATTCAGGGAAGGGAAGCAAAGACTAACGGAAGGTAAGCAAGGCAAGGAAAACGAAGGAAAGGGCAGGGTAACGGAAGGAACGGCACGGCAAGGGGAAACAAGTCTAAGGCACGACACCGAAGGCTAGGCAATGAACGGCAAGGCAAGGAAAGGGTAACGCATTTGAAAGCACGGTCAGGCGAGGCAACGCTAAGGCACGACAACGCAAGGCTAGGCAATGCACGGAAGGCAAGCAAAGAGTAACGGAAGGTAAGGAAGGCAAGGGAAAGCAAGGAAAGGCAAGTGTAACGGAAGGAACGGCACGGCAAGGGGAAACAAGGCTAAGGCACGACAACGCACGCTAGGCAATGCACGGCAAGGCAAGGAAAGGGTAACGCATGGGAAAGCACGGTCAGGCGAGGCAAGGCTAAGGCATGACAACGCAAGGCTAGGCAATGCACGGAAAGCAAGCAAAGAGTAACGGAACGCAAGGAAGGCAAGGGAACGCAAGGGAAGGCAAGGGTAACGGAAGGAACGGCACGGCAAGGGGTAACAAGGCTAAGGCACGACAACGCAGGGCTAGGCAATGCACGGCAAGGCAAGGAAAGGGTAACGCAAGGCAAGGCACGGTGAGGCTAGGCAAGGCTAATGCACGACAACGCAAGGCTAGGCAATGCACGACAATGCAAGTAAAGCTTAAAGCAAAGGAAGGCACGGTCAGAATTGATAAGGCTAAGGCACGACAACGCAAGGCTAGGCAATGCAGGGAAGGGAAGCAAAGAGTAACGGAAAGTAAGGAAGGCAAAGGAAAGCAAGGAAAGGCAATGGTAACGGAAGGAACGGCACGGCAAGGGGAAACAAGTCTAAGGCACGACAACGCACGCTAGGCAATGCACGGCAAGGGAAGGAAAGGGTAACGCATGGGAAAGAACGATCAGGGGAGGCAAGGCTAAGGCACGACAACGCAAGGCTTGGCAATGCACGGAAGGCAAGCAAAGAGTAACGGAAGGTAAGGAAGGCAAGGGAAAGCAAGGAAAGGCAAGGGTAACGGAAGGAACGGCACGGCAAGGGGAAACAAGGCTAAGGCACGACAACGCACGGCTAGGAAATGCACGGCAAGGCAAGGAAAGGGTAACGCAAGGCAAGGCACGGTGAGGCTAGGCAAAGTTAATGCACGACAACCCAAGGCTAGGCAATGCACGACAATGCAAGGAAAGCTTAAAGCAAAGGAAGGCACGGTCAGGCGAGATAAGGCTAAGGCACGACAACGCAAGGCTAGGCAATGCACGGAAGGCAAGCAAAGAGTAACGGAAGGTAAGGAAGGCAAGGGAAAGCAAGGAAAGTCAATGGTAACGGAAGGAACGGCACGGCAAGGGGAAACAAGGCTAAGGCACGACAACGCACGGCTAGGCAATGCACGGAAAGGCAAGGAAAGGGTAACGCATGGGAAAGCACGGTCAGCCGATGCAAGGCTAAGGCATGACAACGCAAGGCTAGGCAATGCACGGAAAGCAAGCAAAGATTAACGGAACGCAAGGAAGGCAAGGGAAAGCAAGGGAAGGCAAGGGTAACGGAAGGAACGGCACGGCAAGGGGTAAAAAGGCTAAGGCACGACAATGCAAGGCTAGGCAATGCACGGCAAGGCAAAGAAAGAGTAACACATGGAAAGGAAGGCAAGTCAAAGCCAGGAAAGGCAAGTGTAACAAAAGGCACGCCACGGCAAGGTGAAACAAGGCTAAGGCACGACAACGCACGGCTAGGCAATGCACGGCAAGGCAAGGAAAGGGTAACGCAAGGCAAGGCACGGTGAGGCTAGGCAAGGCTAATGCACGACAACGCAAGGCTAGGCAATGCACGACAATGCAAGGAAAGCTTAAAGCAAAGGAAGGCACGGTCAGGCGAGATAAGGCTAAGGCACGACAACGCAAGGCTAGGCAATGCACGGAAGGCAAGCAAAGAGTAACGGAATGTAAGGAAGGCAAGGGAAAGCAAGGAAAGGCAAGTGTAACGGAAGGAACGGCACGGCAAGGGGAAACAAGGCTAAGGCACGACAACGCACGCTAGGCAATGCACGGCAAGGCAAGGAAAGGGTAACGCATGGGAAATCACGGTCAGGCGAGGCAAGGCTAAGGCATGACAACGCAAGGCTAGGCAATGCACGGAAAGCAAGCAAAGAGTAACGGAACGGAAGGAAGACAAGGGAAAGCAAGGGAAGGCAAGGGTAACGGAAGGAACGGCACGGCAAGGGGTAAAAAGGCTAAGGCACGACAACGCAGGGCTAGGCAATGCACGGCAAGGCAAGGAAAGGGTAACGCAGGGGAAGGCACGGTCAGGTGAGGCAAGGATAAGGCACGACAATGCAAGGCTAGGCAATGCACGGCAAGGCAAGGAAAGAGTAACGGAAGGAAAGGATTGCAAGGCAAAGCCAGGCAAGGCAAGTGTAACAAAAGGCACGCCACGGCAAGGGGAATCAAGGCTAAGGCACGACAACGCACGGCTAGGCAATGCACGGCAAGGGAAGGAAAGGGTAACGCAAGGCAAGGCACGGTGAGGCCAGGCAAGGCTAATGCACGACAACGCAAGGCTAGGCAATGCACGACAATGCAAGGAAAGCTTAAAGCAAAGCAATGCACGGTCAGGCGAGATAAGGCTAAGGCACGACAAAGCAAGGCTAGGCAATGCACGGAAGGAAAGCAAAGAGTAACGGAACGCAAGGAAGGCAAGGGAAAGCAAGGGAAGGCAAGGGCAACGGAAGGAGCGGCACGGCAAGGGGTAACAAGGCTAAGGCACGACAACGCAGGGCTAGGCAATGCACGGCAAGGCAAGGAAAGAGTAACGGAAGGAAAGGAAGGCAAGGCAAAGCCAGGCAAGGCAAGTGTAACAAAAGGCACGCCACGGCAAGGGGAATCAAGGCTAAGGCACGACAACGCACGGCTAGGCAATGCACGGCAAGGGAAGGAAAGGGTAACGGAAGGAACGGCACGGCAAGGGGAAACAAGGCTAAGGCACGACAACGCACGCTAGGCAATGCACGGCAAGTCAAGGAAAGGGTAACGCATGGGAAAACACGGTCAGGCGAGGCAAGCCTAAGGCATGACAACGCAAGGCTAGGCAATGCACGGAAAGCAAGCAAAGAGTAACGGAACGCAAGGAAGGCAAGGGAAAGCAAGGGGAGGCAAGGGTAACGGAAGGAACGGCACGGCAAGGGGTAACAAGGCTAAGGCACGACAACGCAGGGCTAGGCAATGCACGGCAAGGCAAGGAAAGAGTAACGGAAGGAACGGAAGGCAAGGCAAAGCCAGGCAAGGTAAGTGTAACAAAAGGCACGCAACGGCAAGGGGAAACAAGGCTAAGGCACGGCAACACACGGCTAGGAAATGCACGGCAAGGCAAGGAAAGGGTAAAGCAAGGCAAGGCACGGTGAGGCTAGGCAAGGCTAATGCACGACAACGCAAGGCTAGGCAATGCACGACAATGCAAGTAAAGCTTAAAGCAAAGGAAGGCACGGTCAGAAGAGATAAGGCTACGGCACGACAACGCAAGGCTAGGCAATGCAGGGAAGGCAAGCAAAGAGTAACGGAAGGTAAGGAAGGCAAAGGAAAGCAAGGAAAGGCAATGGTAACGGAAGGAACGGCACGGCAAGGGGAAACAAGTCTAAGGTACGACAACGTACGCTACGCAATGCACGGCAAGGGAAGGAAAGGGTAACGCATGGGAAAGCACGGTCAGGCGAGGCAAGGCTAAGGCACGACAACGCAAGGCTAGGAAATGCACGGAAGGCAAGCAAAGAGTAACGGAAGGTAAGGAAGGCAAGGGAAAGCAAAGAAAGGCTAGTGTAACGGAAGGAACGGCACGGCAAGGGGAAAGAAGGCTAAGGCACGACAACGCACGCTAGGCAATGCAGGGCAAGGCAAGGAAAGGGTAACGCATGGGAAAGCACGGTCAGGCGAGGCAAGGCTAAGGAAAGCCAACGCAAGGCTAGGCAATGCACGGAAAGCAAGCAAGGAGTAACGGAATGCAAGGAAGGAAAGGGAAAGCAAGGGAAGGCAAGGGTAACGGAAGGAACGGCAGGGCAAGGGGTAACAAGGCTAAGGCACGACAACACACGGCTAGGAAATGCACGGCAAGGCAAGGAAATGGTAACGCAAGGCAAGGCACGGTGAGGCTAGGCAAGGTTAATGCACGAAAACGCAAGGCTAGGCAATACACGACAATGGAAGGAAAGCTTAAAGCAAAGGAAGGCACGGTCAGGCGAGATAAGGCTAAGGCACGACAACGCAAGGCTAGGCAATGCACGGAAGGCAAGCAAAGAGTAACGGAAGGTAAGGAAGGCAAGGGAAAGCAAGGAAAGGCAATGGTAACGGAAGGAACGGCACGGCAAGGGGAAACAAGGCTAAGGCACGACAACGCACGCTAGGCAATGCACGGCAAGGCAAGGAAAGTGTAACGCATGGGAAAGCACGGTCAGGCGAGGCAAGGCTAAGGCATGACAACGCAAGGCTAGGCAATGCACGGAAAGCAAGCAAAGAGTAACGGAACGCAAGGAAGGCAAGGGAAAGCAAGGGAAGGCAAGGGTAATGGAAGGAACGGCACGGCAAGGGGAAACAAGGCTAAGGCACGGCAACGTAGGCTAGGCAATGCACGGCAAGGCAAGGAAAGGGTAACGCATGGGAAAGCACGTTCAGGCGAGGCAAGGCTAAGGCACGACAACGCAAGGCTAGGCAATGCACGGAAGGCTAGCAAAGAGTAACGGAAGGTAAGGAAGGCAAGGAAAAGGAAGGAAAGGCCAGGGTAACGGAAGGAACGGCACGGCAAGGGGAAACAAGTCTAAGGCACGACACCGAACGCTACGCAATGAACGGCAAGGCAAGGAAAGGGTAACGCAGGGGAAAGCACGGTCAGGCGAGGCAAGGCTAAGGCATGACAACGCAAGGCTAGGAAATGCACTGAAAGCAAGCAAAGAGTAACGGAACGCAAGGAAGGCAAGGGAAAGCAAGGGAAGGCAAGGGTAATGGAAGGAACTGCACGGCAAGGGGAAACAAGGCTAAGGCACGGCAACGTAGGCTAGGCAATGCACGGCAAGGCAAGGAAAGGGTAACGCATGGGAAAGTACGTTCAGGCGAGGCAAGGCTAAGGCACGACAACGCAAGGCTAGGCAATGCACGGAAGGCTAGCAAAGAGTAACGGAAGGTAAGGAAGGCAAAGAAAAGGAAGGAAAGGCCAGGGTAACGGAAGGAACGGCACGGCAAGGGGAAACAAGTCTAAGGCACGACACCGAACGCTAGGCAATGAACGGCAAGGCAAGGAAAGGGTAACGCAGGGGAAGGCACGGTCAGGTGAGGCAAGGATAAGGCACGACAATGCAAGGCTAGGCAATGCACGGCAAGGCAAGGAAAGAGTAACGGAAGGAAAGGAAGGCAAGTCAAAGCCAGGAAAGGCAAGTGTAACAAAACGCACGCCACGGCAAGGGGAAACAAGGCTAAGGCACGACAACGCACGGCTAGGCAATGCACGGCAAGGTAAGGAAAGGGTAACGCAAGGCAAGGCACGGTGAGGCTAGGCAAGGCTAATGCACGACAACGCAAGGCTAGGCAATGCACGACAATGCAAGGAAAGCTTAAAGCAAAGGAAGGCACGGTCAGAAGAGATAAGGCTAAGGCACGACAACGCAAGGCTAGGCAATGCAGGGAAGGGAAGCAAAGAGTAACGGAAGGTAAGCAAGGCAAGGAAAAGCATGGAAAAGCAAGGGTAACGGAAGGAACTGCACGGCAAGGGGAAACAAGGCTAAGGCACGGCAACGCAGGCTGGGCAATGCACGGCAAGGCAAGGAAAGGGTAACGCATGGGAAAGCACGTTCAGGCGAGGCAAGGCTAAGGCACGACAACGCAAGGCTAGGCAATGCACGGAAGGCAAGCAAAGAGTAACGGAAGGTAAGGAAGGCAAGGTAAAGCAAAGAAAGGCAAGTGTAACGGAAGGAACTGCACGGCAAGGGGAAACAAGGCTAAGGCACGACAACGCACGGCTAGGCAATGCACGGCAAGGCAAGCAAAGGGTAACGCAAGGCAAGGCACGGTGAGGCTAGACAAGGCTAATGCACGAAAACGCAAGGCTAGGCAATGCACGACAATGCAAGGAAAGCTTAAAGCAAAGGAAGGCAAGGTCAGGCGAGATAAGGCAAAGGCACGACAACGCAAGGCTAGGCAATTCAGGGAAGGCAAGCAAAGAGTAACGGAAGGTAAGCAAGGCAAGGAAAAGCAAGGAAAGGCAAGGGTAACGGAAGGAACGGCACGGCAAGGGGGAACAAGTCTCAGGCACGACACCGAACGCTAGGCAATGAACGGCAAGGCAAGGAAAGGGTAACGCATGGGAAAGCACGGTCAGGCGAGGCAAGGCTAAGGCACGACAACGCAAGGCTAGGCAATGCACGGAAGGCAAGCAAAGAGTAACGGAAGGAAAGGAAGGCAAGGGAAAGCAAGGAAAGGCAAGTGTAACGGAAGGAACGGCACGGCAAGGTGAAACAAGGCTAAGGCACGACAACGCACGCTAGGCAATGCACGGCAAGGCAAGGAAAGGGTAACGCATGGGAAAGCACGGTCAGGCGAGGAAAGGCTAAGGCATGACAACGCAAGGCTAGGCAATGCACGGAAGGCAAGCAAAGAGTAACGGAAGGTAAGGAAGGCAAGGGAAAGCAAGGAAAGGCAAGTGTAACGGAAGGAACGGCACGGCAAGGGGAAACAAGGCTAAGGCACGACAACGCACGCTAGGCAATGCACGGCAAGGCAAGGAAAGGGTAACGCCTGGGAAAGCACGGTCAGGCGAGGCAAGGCTAAGGCATGACAACGCAAGGCTAGGCAATGCACGGAAAGCAAGCAAAGAGTAACGGAACGCAAGGAAGGCAAGGGAAAGCAAGGGAAGGCAAGGGTAACGGAAGGAACGGCACGGCAAGGGGTAACAAGGCTAAGGCACGACAACGCAGGGCTAGGTAATGCACGGCAAGGCAAGGAAAGAGTAACGGAAGGAACGGAAGGCAAGGCAAAGCTAGGCAAGGCAAGTGTAACAAAAGGCACGCAACGGCAAGGGGAAACAAGGCTAAGGCTCGGCAACACACGGCTAGGAAATGCACGGCAAGGCAAGGAAAGGGTAACGCAAGGCAAGGCACGGTGAGGCTAGGCAAGGCTAATGCACGACAACGCAACTCTAGGCAATGCACGACAATGCAAGTAAAGCTTAAAGCAAAGGAAGGCACGGTCAGAATTGATAAGGCTAAGGCACGACAACGCAAGGCTAGGCAATGCAGGGAAGGGAAGCAAAGAGTAACGGAAAGTAAGGAAGGCAAAGGAAAGCAAGGAAAGGCAATGGTAACGGAAGGAACGGCACGGCAAGGGGAAACAAGTCTAAGGCACGACAACGCACGCTAGGCAATGCACGGCAAGGGAAGGAAAGGGTAACGCATGGGAAAGAACGGTCAGGGGAGGCAAGGCTAAGGCACGACAACGCAAGGTTTGGCAATGCACGGAAGGCAAGCAAAGAGTAACGGAAGGTAAGGAAGGAAAGGGAAAGCAAGGGAAGGCAAGGGTAACGGAAGGAACGGCACGGCAAGGGGAAACAAGGCTAAGGCACGACAACGCACGGCTAGGAAATGCACGGCAAGGCAAGGAAAGGGTAACGCAAGGCAAGGCACGGTGAGGCTAGGCAAAGTTAATGCACGACAACCCAAGGCTAGGCAATGCACGACAATGCAAGGAAAGCTTAAAGCAAAGGAAGGCACGGTCAGGCGAGATAAGGCTAAGGCACGACAACGCAAGGCTAGGCAATGCACGGAAGGCAAGCAAAGAGTAACGGAAGGTAAGGAAGGCAAGGGAAAGCAAGGAAAGGCAATGGTAACGGAAGGAACGGCACGGCAAGGGGAAACAAGGCTAAGGCACGACAACGCACGCTAGGCAATGCACGGCAAGGCAAGGAAAGGGTAACGCATGGGAAAGCACGGTCAGGCGAGGCAAAGCTAAGGCATGACAACGCAAGGCTAGGCAATGCACGGAAAGCAAGCAAAGAGTAACGGAACGCAAGGAAGGCAAGGGAAAGCAAGGGAAGGCAAGGGTAACGGAAGGAACGGCACGGCAAGGGGAAACAAGTCTAATGCACGAAAACGCAAGGCTAGGCGATGCACGACAATGCAAGGAAACTTAAAGCAAAGGAAGGCAAGGGCAGGCGAGGTAAGGCTAAGGCACGACAAGGCAAGGCTAGGCAATGCAGGGAAGGCAAGCAAAGAGTAACGGAAGGTAAGGAAGGCAAAGGAAAGCAAGGAAAGGCAATGGTAACGGAAGGAACGGCACGGCAAGGGGAAACAAGTCTAAGGCACGACAACGCACGCTAGGCAATGCACGGCAAGGCAAGGAAAGGGTAACGCATGGGAAAGCACGGTCAGGCGAGGCAAGGCTAAGGAAAGCCAACGCAAGGCTAGCCAATGCACGGTAAGCAAGCAAGGAGTAACGGAATGCAAGGAAGGAAAGGGAAAGCAAGGGAAGGCAAGGGTAACGGAAGGAACGGCACGGCAAGGGGTAACAAGGCTAAGGCACGACAACACACGGCTAGGAAATGCACGGCAAGGCAAGGAAAGGGTAACGCAAGGCAAGGCACGGTGAGGCTAGGCAAGGTTAATGCACGACAACGCAAGGCTAGGCAATGCACGACAATGCAAGGAAAGCTTAAAGCAAAGGAAGGCACGGTCAGGCGAGATAAGGCTAAGGCACGACAACGCAATGCTAGGCAATGCACGGAAGGCAAGCAAAGAGTAACGGAAGGTAAGGAAGGCAAGGGAAAGCAAGGAAAGGCAATGGTAAGGGAAGGAACGGCACGGAAAGGGGAAAAAAGGCTAAGGCACGACAACGCACGCTAGGCAATGCACGGCAAGGCAAGGAAAGGGTAACGCATGGGAAAGCACGGTCAGGCGAGGCAAGGCTAAGGCATGACAACGCAAGGCTAGGCAATGCACGGAAAGCAAGCAAAGAGTAACGGAACGCAAGGAAGGCAAGGGAAAGCAAGGGAAGGCAAGGGTAACGGAAGGAACGGCACGGCAAGGGGTAACAAGGCTAAGGCACGACAACGCAGGGCTAGGCAATGCACGGAAGGCAAGCAAAGAGAAACGGAAGGTAAGGAAGGAAAGGGAAAGCAAAGAAAGGCAAGTGTAACCGAAGGAACGGCACGGCAAGGGGAAACAAGGCTAAGGCACGACAACGCACGGCTAGGCAATGCACGGCAAGGCAAGCAAAGGGTAACGCAAGGAAAGGCACGGTGAGGCTAGGCAAGGCTAATGCACGAAAACGCAAGGCTAGGCGATGCACGACAATGCAAGGAAAGCTTAAAGCAAAGGAAGGCAAGGTCAGGCGAGATAAGGCTAAGGCACGACAACGCAAGGCTAGGAAATTCAGGGAAGGCAAGCAAACAGTAACGGAAGGTAAGCAAGGCAAGGAAAAGGAAGGAAAGGCCAGGGTAACGGAAGGAACGGCACGGCAAGGGGAAACAAGTCTAAGGCACGACACCGAACGCTAGGCAATGAACGGCAAGGCAAGGAAAGGGTAACGCATTTGAAAGCACGGTCAGGCGAGGCAACGCTAAGGCACGACAACGCAAGGCTAGGCAATGCACGGAAGGCAAGCAAAGAGTAACGGAAGGTAAGGAAGGCAAGGGAAAGGAAGGAAAAGCAAGTGTAACGGAAGGAACGGCACGGCAAGGGGAAACAAGGCTAAGGCACGACAACGCACGGCTAGGCAATGCACGGAAAGGCAAGGAAAGGGTAACTCATGGGAAAGCACGGTCAGGCGATGCAAGCCTAAGGCATGACAACGCAAGGCTAGGCAATGCACGGAAAGCAAGCAAAGAGTAACTGAACGCAAGGAAGGCAAGGGAAAGCAAGGGAAGGCAAGGGTAACGGAAGGAACGGCACGGCAAGGGGTAACAAGGCTAAGGCACGACAACGCAGGGCTAGGCAATGCACGGCAAGGCAAGGAAAGGGTAACGCAGGGGAAGGCACGGTCAGGTGAGGCAAGGATAAGGCACGACAATGCAAGGCTAGGCAATGCACGGCAAGGCAAGGAAAGAGTAACGGAAGGAAAGGAAGGCAAGTCAAAGCCAGGAAAGGCAAGTGTAACAAAAGGCACGCCACGGCAAGGGGAAACAAGGCTAAGGCACGACAACGCACGGCTAGGCAATGCACGGCAAGGCAAGGAAAGGGTAAAGAAAGGCAAGGCACGGTGAGGCTAGGCAAGGCTAATGCACGACAACGCAAGGCTAGGCAATGTACGACAATGCAAGGAAAGCTTAAAGCAAAGGAAGGCACGGTCAGGCGAGATAAGGCTAAGGCACGACAACGCAAGGCTAGGCAATGCAGGGAAGGGAAGCAAAGAGTAACGGAAGGTAAGGAAGGCAAGGAAAAGCAAGGAAAGGCAAGGGTAACGGAAGGAACTGCACGGCAAGGGGGAACAAGGCTAAGGCACGGCAACGCAGGCTGGGCAATGCACGGCAAGGCAAGGAAAGGGTAACGCATGAGAAAGCACGTTCAGGCGAGGCAAGGCTAAGGCACGACAACGCAAGGCTAGGCAATGCACGGAAGGCAAGCAAAGAGTAACGGAAGGTAAGGAAGGCAAGGGAAAGCAAATAAAGGCAAGTGTAACGGAAGGAACTGCACGGCAAGGGGAAACAAGGCTAAGGTACTACAACGCACGGCTAGGCAATGCACGGCAAGGCAAGCAAAGGGTAACGCTAGGCAAGGCACGGTGAGGCTAGGCAAGGCTAATGCACGGAAAAGCAAGGCTAGGCTATGCACGACAATGCAAGGAAAGCTTAAAGCAAAGGAAGGCACGGTCAGGCGAGATAAGGCTAAGGCACGACAACGCAAGGCTAGGCAATGCACGGAAGGCAAGAAACGAGTAACGGAAGGTAAGGAAGGCAAGGGAAAGCAAAGAAAGGCAAGTGTAACGGAAGGAACGGCACGGCAAAGGGAAACAAGGCTAAGGCACGACAACGCACGCTAGGCAATGCACGGCAAGGCAAGGAAAGGGTAACGCAGGGGAAGGCACGGTCAGGTGAGGCAAGGATAAGGCACGACAATGCAAGGCTAGGCAATGCACGGCAAGGCAAGCAAACAGTAACGGAAGGCAAGGAAGGCACGGGAAAGCAAGGAAAGGCAAGTGTAACAAAAGGTACGCCACGGCAAGGGGAAACAAGGCTAAGGCACGACAAAGCACGGCTAGGCAATGCACGGCAAGGCAAGGAAAGGGTAAAGAAAGGCAAGGCACGGTGAGGCTAGGCAAGGCTAATGCACGACAACGCAAGGCTAGGCAATGTACGACAATGCAAGGAAAGCTTAAAGCAAAGGAAGGCACGGTCAGGCGAGATAAGGCTAAGGCACGACAACGCAAGGCTAGGCAATGCAGGGAAGGGAAGCAAAGAGCAACGGAAGGTAAGCAAGGCAAGGAAAAGCAAGGAAAGGCAAGGGTAACGGAAGGAACTGCACGGCAAGGGGGAACAAGGCTAAGGCACGGCAACGCAGGCTGGGCAATGCACGGCAAGGCAAGGAAAGGGTAACGCATGAGAAAGCACGTTCAGGCGAGGCAAGGCTAAGGCACGACAACGCAAGGCTAGGCAATGCACGGAAGGCAAGCAAAGAGTAACGGAAGGTAAGGAAGGCAAGGGAAAGCAAATAAAGGCAAGTGTAACGGAAGGAACTGCACGGCAAGGGGAAACAAGGCTAAGGTACTACAACGCACGGCTAGGCAATGCACGGCAAGGCAAGCAAAGGGTAACGCTAGGCAAGGCACGGTGAGGCTAGGCAAGGCTAATGCACGGAAAAGCAAGGCTAGGCTATGCACGACAATGCAAGGAAAGCTTAAAGCAAAGGAAGGCACGGTCAGGCGAGATAAGGCTAAGGCACGACAACGCAAGGCTAGGCAATGCACGGAAGGCAAGCAAAGAGTAACGGAAGGTAAGGAACGCAAGGGAAAGCAAAGAAAGGCAAGTGTAACGGAAGGAACGGCACGGCAAAGGGAAACAAGGCTAAGGCACGACAACGCACGCTAGGCAATGCACGGCAAGGCAAGGAAAGGGTAACGCATGGGAAAGCACGGTCAGGCGAGGCAAGCCTAAGGCATGACAACGCAAGGCTAGGCAATGCACGGAAAGCAAGCAAAGAGTAATGGAACGCAAGGAAGGCAAGGGAAAGCAAGGGAAGGCAAGGGTAACGGAAGGAACGGCACGGCAAGGGGAAACAAGGCTAAGGCACGACAACGCACGCTAGGCAATGCACGGCAAGGCAAGGAAAGGGTAACGCATGGGAAAGCACGGTCAGGCGAGGCAAGGCTAAGGCACGACAACGCAAGGCTAGGCAATGCAGGGAAGGCAAGCAAAGAGTAACGCATGGGAAAGCACGGTCAGGGGAGGCAAGTCTAAGGCACGACAACGCAAGGCTTGGCAATGCACGGAAGGCAAGCAAAGAGTAACGGAAGGTAAGGAAGGCAAGGGAAAGCAAAGAAAGGCAAGTGTAACGGAAGGAACGGCACGGCAAGGGGAAACAAGGCTAAGGCACGACAACGCACGCTAGGCAATGCACGGCAAGGGAAGGAAAGGGTAACGCATGGGAAAGAACGGTCAGGGGAGGCAAGGCTAAGGCACGACAACGCAAGGCTTGGCAATGCACGGAAGGCAAGCAAAGAGTAACGGAATGTAAGGAAGGCAAGGGAAAGCAAAGAAAGGCAAGTGTAACGGAAGGAACGGCACGGCAAGGGGAAACAAGGCTAAGGCACGAAAACGCACGCTAGGCAATGCACGGCAAGGCAAGGAAAGGGTAACGCATGGGAAAGCACGGTCAGGCGAGGCAAGGCTAAGGAAAGCCAACGCAAGGCTAGGCAATGCACGGTAAGCAAGCAAGGAGTAACGGAATGCAAGGAAGGAAAGGGAAATCAAGGGAAGGCAAGGGTAACGGAAGGAACGGCACGGCAAGGGGTAACAAGGCTAAGGCACGACAACACACGGCTAGGAAATGCACGACAAGGCAAGGAAAAGGTAACGCAAGGCAAGGCACGGTGAGGCTAGGCAAGGTTAATGCTCGACAACGCAAGGCTAGGCAATGCACGACAATGCAAGGAAAGCTTAAAGCAAAGGAAGGCACGGTCAGGCGAGATAAGGCTAAGGCACGACAACGCAAGGCTAGGCAATGCACGGAAGGCAAGCAAAGAGTAACGGAAGGTAAGGAAGGCAAGGGAAAGCAAGGAAAGGCAAAGGTAACGTAAGGAACGGCACGGCAAGGGGAAACAAGGCTAAGGCACGACAACGCACGCTAGGCAATGCACGACAAGGCAAGGAAAGGGTAACGCATGGGAAAGCACGGTCAGGCGAGGCAAGGCTAAGGCATGACAACGCAAGGCTAGGCAATGCACGGAAAGCAAGCAAAGAGTAACGGAACGCAAGGAAGGCAAGGGAAAGCAAGGGAAGGCAAGGGTAACGGAAGGAACGGCACGGCAAGGGGTAACAAGGCTAAGGCACGACAACGCAGGGCTAGGCAATGCACGGCAATGCAAGCAGAGAGTAACGGAAGGAAAGGAAGGCAAGGCAAAGCCAGGCAAGGCAAGTGTAACAAAAGGCACGCAACGGCAAGGGGAAACAAGGCTAAGGCACGACAACACACGGCTAGGAAATGCACGGCAAGGCAAGGAAAGGGTAACGCAAGGCAAGGCACGGTGAGGCTAGGCAAGGCTAATGCACGACAACGCAAGGCTAGGCAATGCACGACAATGCAAGGAAAGCTTAAAGCAAAGGGAGCCACAGTCAGGCGAGATAAGGCTAAGGCACGACAACGGAAGGCTAGGCAATGCAGGGAAGGGAAGCAAAGAGTAACGGAAGGTAAGCAAGGCAAGGAAAAGCAAGGAAAGTCAAGGGAAACAAAAGGAACGGCACGGCAAGGGGAAACAAGGCTAAGGCACGGCAACGCAGGCTCGGCAATGCACGGCAAGGGAAGGAAAGGGTAACGCAGGGGAAGGCACGGTCAGGTGAGGCAACGCTAATGCACGACAACGCAAGGCTAGGCAATGCACGACAATGCAAGGAAAGCTTAAAGCAAAGGAAGGCACGGTCAGGCGAGATAAGGCTAAGGCACGACAACGCAAGGCAAGGCAATGCAGGGAAGGGAAGCAAAGAGTAACGGAAGGTAAGCAAGGCAAGGAAAAGCAAGGAAAGGCAAGTGTAACGGAAGGAACGGCAGGCAAGGGGAAACAAGGCTAAGGCACGACAACACACGGCTAGGAAATGCACGGCAAGGCAAGGAAAGGGTAACGCAAGGCAAGGCACGGTGAGGCTAGGCAAGGTTAATGCACGACAACGCAAGTCTAGGCAATGCACGACAATGCAAGGAAAGCTTAAAGCAAAGGAAGGCACGGTCAGGCGAGATAAGGCTAAGGCACGACAACGCAAGGCTAGGCAAATCACGGAAGGCAAGCAAAGAGTAACGGAAGGTAAGGAAGGCAAGGGAAAGCAAGGAAAGTCAATGGTAACGGAAGGAACGGCACGGCAAGGGGAAACAAGGCTAAGGCACGACAACGCACGCTAGGCAATGCACGGCAAGGCAAGGAAAGGGTAACGCATGGGAAAGCACGGTCTGGCGAGGCAAGGCTAAGGCACGACAACGCAAGGCTAGGCAATGCACGGAAGGCAAGCAAAGAGTAACGGAAGATAAGCAAGGAAAGGGAAAGCAAAGAAAGGCAAGTGTAACGGAATGAACGGCACGGCAAGGGGAAACAAGGCTAAGGCACGACAACGCACGGCTAGGCAATGCACGGCAAGGCAAGCAAAAAGTAACGCAAGGAAAGGCACGGTGAGGCTAGGCAAGGCTAATGCACGAAAACGCAAGGCTAGGCGATGCACGACAATGCAAGGAAAGCTTAAAGCAAAGGAAGGCAAGGTCAGGCGAGATAAGGCTAAGGCACGACAACGCAGGGCTAGGCAATGCACGGAAGGCAAGCAAAGAGTAACGGAAGGTAAGGAAGGAAAGGGAAAGCAAAGAAAGGCAAGTGTAACGGAAGGAACGGCACGGCAAGGGGAAACAAGGCTAAGGCACGACAACGCACGGCTAGGCAATGCACCGCAAGGCAAGCAAAGGGTAACGCAAGGAAAGGCACGGTGAGGCTAGGCAAGGCTAATGCACGAAAACGCAAGGCTAGGCGATGCACGACAATGCAAGGAAAGCTTAAAGCAAAGGAAGGCAAGGTCAGGCGAGATAAGCCTAAGGCACGACAACGCAAGGCTCGGAAATTCAGGGAAGGCAAGCAAAGAGTAACGGAAGGTAAGCAAGGCAAGGAAAAGGAAGGAAAGGCCAGGGTAACGGAAGGAACGGCACGGCAAGGGGAAACAAGTCTAAGGCACGACACCGAACGCTAGGCAATGAACGGCAAGGCAAGGAAAGGGTAACGCATTTGAAAGCACGGTCAGGCGAGGCAACGCTAAGGCACGACAACGCAAGGCTAGGCAATGCACGGAAGGCAAGCAAAGAGTAACGGAAGGTAAGGAAGGCAAGGGAAAGGAAGGAAAGGCAAGTGTAACGGAAGGAACGGCACGGCAAGGGGAAACAAGGCTAAGGCACGACAACGCACGGCTAGGCAATGCACGGAAAGGCAAGGAAAGGGTAACGCATGGGAAAGCACGGTCAGGCGATGCAAGGCTAAGGCATGACAACGCAAGGCTAGGCAATGCACGGAAAGCAAGCAAAGAGTAACTGAACGCAAGGAAGGCAAGGGAAAGCAAGGGAAGGCAAGGGTAACGGAAGGAACGGCACGGCAAGGGGTAACAAGGCTAAGGCACGGCAACGCAGGGCTAGGCAATGCACGGCAAGGCAATGAAAGGGTAACGCAGGGGAAGGCACGGTCAGGTGAGGCAAGGATAAGGCACGACAATGCAAGGCTAGGCAATGCACGGCAAGGCAAGGAAAGAGTAACGGAAGGAAAGGAAGGCAAGTCAAAGCCAGGAAAGGCAAGTGTAACAAAAGGCACGCCACGGCAAGGGGAAACAAGGCTAAGGCACGACAACGCACGGCTAGGCAATGCACGGCAAGGCAAGGAAAGGGTAAAGAAAGGCAAGGCACGGTGAGGCTAGGCAAGGCTAATGCACGACAACGCAAGGCTAGGCAATGTACGACAATGCAAGGAAAGCTTAAAGCAAAGGAAGGCACGGTCAGGCGAGATAAGGCTAAGGCACGACAACGCAAGGCTAGGCAATGCAGGGAAGGGAAGCAAAGAGTAACGGAAGGTAAGCAAGGAAAGGAAAAGCAAGGAAAGGCAAGGGTAACGGAAGGAACTGCACGGCAAGGGGGAACAAGGCTAAGGCACGGCAACGCAGGCTGGGCAATGCACGGCAAGGCAAGGAAAGGGTAACGCATGAGAAAGCACGTTCAGGCGAGGCAAGGCTAAGGCACGACAACGCAAGGCTAGGCAATGCACGGAAGGCAAGCAAAGAGTAACGGAAGGTAAGGAAGGCAAGGGAAAGCAAATAAAGGCAAGTGTAACGGAAGGAACTGCACGGCAAGGGGAAACAAGGCTAAGGTACTACAACGCACGGCTAGGCAATGCACGGCAAGGCAAGCAAAGGGTAACGCTAGGCAAGGCACGGTGAGGCTAGGCAAGGCTAATGCACGGAAAAGCAAGGCTAGGCTATGCACGACAATGCAAGGAAAGCTTAAAGCAAAGGAAGGCACGGTCAGGCGAGATAAGGCTAAGGCACGACAACGCAAGGCTAGGCAATGCACGGAAGGCAAGAAACGAGTAACGGAAGGTAAGGAAGGCAAGGGAAAGCAAAGAAAGGCAAGTGTAACGGAAGGAACGGCACGGCAAAGGGAAACAAGGCTAAGGCACGACAACGCACGCTAGGCAATGCACGGCAAGGCAAGGAAAGGGTAACGCAGGGGAAGGCACGGTCAGGTGAGGCAAGGATAAGGCACGACAATGCAAGGCTAGGCAATGCACGGCAAGGCAAGGAAAGAGTAACGGAAGGAAAGGAAGGCAAGTCAAAGCCAGGAAAGGCAAGTGTAACAAAAGGCACGCCACGGCAAGGGGAAACAAGGCTAAGGCACGACAAAGCACGGCTAGGCAATGCACGGCAAGGCAAGGAAAGGGTAAAGAAAGGCAAGGCACGGTGAGGCTAGGCAAGGCTAATGCACGACAACGCAAGGCTAGGCAATGTACGACAATGCAAGGAAAGCTTAAAGCAAAGGAAGGCACGGTCAGGCGAGATAAGGCTAAGGCACGACAACGCAAGGCTAGGCAATGCAGGGAAGGGAAGCAAAGAGCAACGGAAGGTAAGCAAGGCAAGGAAAAGCAAGGAAAGGCAAGGGTAACGGAAGGAACTGCACGGCAAGGGGGAACAAGGCTAAGGCACGGCAACGCAGGCTGGGCAATGCACGGCAAGGCAAGGAAAGGGTAACGCATGAGAAAGCACGTTCAGGCGAGGCAAGGCTAAGGCACGACAACGCAAGGCTAGGCAATGCACGGAAGGCAAGCAAAGAGTAACGGAAGGTAAGGAAGGCAAGGGAAAGCAAATAAAGGCAAGTGTAACGGAAGGAACTGCACGGCAAGGGGAAACAAGGCTAAGGTACTACAACGCACGGCTAGGCAATGCACGGCAAGGCAAGCAAAGGGTAACGCTAGGCAAGGCACGGTGAGGCTAGGCAAGGCTAATGCACGGAAAAGCAAGGCTAGGCTATGCACGACAATGCAAGGAAAGCTTAAAGCAAAGGAAGGCACGGTCAGGCGAGATAAGGCTAAGGCACGACAACGCAAGGCTAGGCAATGCACGGAAGGCAAGCAAAGAGTAACGGAAGGTAAGGAACGCAAGGGAAAGCAAAGAAAGGCAAGTGTAACGGAAGGAACGGCACGGCAAAGGGAAACAAGGCTAAGGCACGACAACGCACGCTAGGCAATGCACGGCAAGGCAAGGAAAGGGTAACGCATGGGAAAGCACGGTCAGGCGAGGCAAGCCTAAGGCATGACAACGCAAGGCTAGGCAATGCACGGAAAGCAAGCAAAGAGTAATGGAACGCAAGGAAGGCAAGGGAAAGCAAGGGAAGGCAAGGGTAACGGAAGGAACGGCACGGCAAGGGGAAACAAGGCTAAGGCACGACAACGCACGCTAGGCAATGCACGGCAAGGCAAGGAAAGGGTAACGCATGGGAAAGCACGGTCAGGCGAGGCAAGGCTAAGGCACGACAACGCAAGGCTAGGCAATGCAGGGAAGGCAAGCAAAGAGTAACGCATGGGAAAGCACGGTCAGGGGAGGCAAGTCTAAGGCACGACAACGCAAGGCTTGGCAATGCACGGAAGGCAAGCAAAGAGTAACGGAAGGTAAGGAAGGCAAGGGAAAGCAAAGAAAGGCAAGTGTAACGGAAGGAACGGCACGGCAAGGGGAAACAAGGCTAAGGCACGACAACGCACGCTAGGCAATGCACGGCAAGGGAAGGAAAGGGTAACGCATGGGAAAGAACGGTCAGGGGAGGCAAGGCTAAGGCACGACAACGCAAGGCTTGGCAATGCACGGAAGGCAAGCAAAGAGTAACGGAAGGTAAGGAAGGCAAGGGAAAGCAAGGAAAGGCAAGTGTAACGGAAGGAACGGCACGGCAAGGGGAAACAAGGCTAAGGCACGAAAACGCACGCTAGGCAATGCACGGCAAGGCAAGGAAAGGGTAACGCATGGGAAAGCACGGTCAGGCGAGGCAAGGCTAAGGAAAGCCAACGCAAGGCTAGGCAATGCACGGTAAGCAAGCAAGGAGTAACGGAATGCAAGGAAGGAAAGGGAAATCAAGGGAAGGCAAGGGTAACGGAAGGAACGGCACGGCAAGGGGTAACAAGGCTAAGGCACGACAACACACGGCTAGGAAATGCACGACAAGGCAAGGAAAAGGTAACGCAAGGCAAGGCACGGTGAGGCTAGGCAAGGTTAATGCTCGACAACGCAAGGCTAGGCAATGCACGACAATGCAAGGAAAGCTTAAAGCAAAGGAAGGCACGGTCAGGCGAGATAAGGCTAAGGCACGACAACGCAAGGCTAGGCAATGCACGGAAGGCAAGCAAAGAGTAACGGAAGGTAAGGAAGGCAAGGGAAAGCAAGGAAAGGCAATGGTAACGTAAGGAACGGCACGGCAAGGGGAAACAAGGCTAAGGCACGACAACGCACGCTAGGCAATGCACGACAAGGCAAGGAAAGGGTAACGCATGGGAAAGCACGGTCAGGCGAGGCAAGGCTAAGGCATGACAACGCAAGGCTAGGCAATGCACGGAAAGCAAGCAAAGAGTAACGGAACGCAAGGAAGGCAAGGGAAAGCAAGGGAAGGCAAGGGTAACGGAAGGAACGGCACGGCAAGGGGTAACAAGGCTAAGGCACGACAACGCAGGGCTAGGCAATGCACGGCAATGCAAGCAGAGAGTAACGGAAGGAAAGGAAGGCAAGGCAAAGCCAGGCAAGGCAAGTGTAACAAAAGGCACGCAACGGCAAGGGGAAACAAGGCTAAGGCACGACAACACACGGCTAGGAAATGCACGGCAAGGCAAGGAAAGGGTAACGCAAGGCAAGGCACGGTGAGGCTAGGCAAGGCTAATGCACGACAACGCAAGGCTAGGCAATGCACGACAATGCAAGGAAAGCTTAAAGCAAAGGGAGCCACAGTCAGGCGAGATAAGGCTAAGGCACGACAACGGAAGGCTAGGCAATGCAGGGAAGGGAAGCAAAGAGTAACGGAAGGTAAGCAAGGCAAGGAAAAGCAAGGAAAGTCAAGGGAAACAAAAGGAACGGCACGGCAAGGGGAAACAAGGCTAAGGCACGGCAACGCAGGCTCGGCAATGCACGGCAAGGGAAGGAAAGGGTAACGCAGGGGAAGGCACGGTCAGGTGAGGCAACGCTAATGCACGACTACGCAAGGCTAGGCAATGCACGACAATGCAAAGAAAGCTTAAAGCAAAGGAAGGCACGGTCAGGCGAGATAAGGCTAAGGCACGACAACGCAAGGCAAGGCAATGCAGGGAAGGGAAGCAAAGAGTAACGGAAGGTAAGCAAGGCAAGGAAAAGCAAGGAAAGGCAAGTGTAACGGAAGGAACGGCAGGCAAGGGGAAACAAGGCTAAGGCACGACAACACACGGCTAGGAAATGCACGGCAAGGCAAGGAAAGGGTAACGCAAGGCAAGGCACGGTGAGGCTAGGCAAGGTTAATGCACGACAACGCAAGTCTAGGCAATGCACGACAATGCAAGGAAAGCTTAAAGCAAAGGAAGGCACGGTCAGGCGAGATAAGGCTAAGGCACGACAACGCAAGGCTAGGCAAATCACGGAAGGCAAGCAAAGAGTAACGGAAGGTAAGGAAGGCAAGGGAAAGCAAGGAAAGTCAATGGTAACGGAAGGAACGGCACGGCAAGGGGAAACAAGGCTAAGGCACGACAACGCACGCTAGGCAATGCACGGCAAGGCAAGGAAAGGGTAACGCATGGGAAAGCACGGTCTGGCGAGGCAAGGCTAAGGCACGACAACCCAAGGCTAGGCAATGCACGGAAGGCAAGCAAAGAGTAACCGAAGATAAGGAAGGAAAGGGAAAGCAAAGAAAGGCAAGTGTAACGGAATGAACGGCACGGCAAGGGGAAACAAGGCTAAGGCACGACAACGCACGGCTATTCAATGCACGGCAAGGCAAGCAAAAAGTAACGCAAGGAAAGGCACGGTGAGGCTAGGCAAGGCTAATGCACGAAAACGCAAGGCTAGGCGATGCACGACAATGCAAGGAAAGCTTAAAGCAAAGGAAGGCAAGGTCAGGCGAGATAAGGCTAAGGCACGACAACGCAAGGCTAGGAAATTCAGGGAAGGCAAGCAAAGAGTAACGGAATGTAAGGAAGGCAAGGGAAAGCAAGGAAAGGCAAGTGTAACGGAAGGAACGGCACGGCAAGGGGAAACAAGGCTAAGGCACGACAACGCACGGCTAGGCAATGCACGGCAAGGCAAGGAAAGCTTAAAGCAAAGGAAGGCAAGGTCAGGCGAGATAAGGCAAAGGCACGACAACGCAAGGCTAGGCAATCCAGGGAAGGCAAGCAAAGAGTAACGGAAGGTAAGCAAGGCAAGGAAAAGCAAGGAAAGGCAAGGGTAACGGAAGGAACGGCACGGCAAGGGGGAACAAGTCTCAGGCACGACACCGAACGCTAGGCAATGAACGGCAAGGCAAGGAAAGGGTAACGCATGGGAAAGCACGGTCAGGCGAGGCAAGGCTAAGGCACGACAACGCAAGGCTAGGCAATGCACGGAAGGCAAGCAAAGAGTAACGGAAGGTAAGGAAGGCAAGGGAAAGCAAGGAAAGGCAAGTGTAACGGAAGGAACGGCACGGCAAGGGGAAACAAGGCTAAGGCACGACAACGCAAGCTAGGCAATGCACGGCAAGGCAAGGAAAGGGTAACGCATGGGAAAGCACGGTCAGGCGAGGCAAGGCTAAGGCATGACAACGCAAGGCTAGGCAATGCACGGAAAGCAAGCAAAGAGTAACGGAACGCAAGGAAGGCAAGGTAAAGCAAGGGAAGACAAGGGTAACGGAAGGAACGGCACGGCAAGGGGTAAGAAGGCTAAGGCACGACAACGCAGGGCTAGGCAATGCACGGCAAGGCAAGGAAAGGGTAACGGAAGGCAAGGCACGGCAAGGCAAGGCAAGGCTAAGGCACGACAACGCAAGGCTAGGCAATGCAGGACAATGCAAGGAAAGCTTAAAGCAAAGGAAGGCACGGTCAGGCGAGATAAGGCTAAGGCACGACAACGCAAGGCTAGGCAATGCACGGAAGGCAAGCAAAGAGTAACGGAAGGTAAGGAAGGCAAGGGAAAGCAAGGAAAGGCAAGTGTAACGGAAGGAACGGCACGGCAAGGGGAAACAAGGCTGAGGCACGACAACGCACGCTAGGCAATGCACGGCAAGGCAAGGAAAGGGTAACGCATGGGAAAGCACGGTCAGGCGAGGCAAGCCTAAGGCATGACAACACAAGGCTAGGCAATGCACGGAAAGCAAGCAAAGAGTAACGGAACGCAAGGAAGGCAAGGGAAAGCAAGGGAAGGCAAGTGTAACAAAAGGCACGCCACGGCAAGGGGAATCAAGGCTAAGGCACGACAACCCACGGCTAGGCAATGCACGGCAAGGCAAGGAAAGTGTAACGAAGCAAGGCAAGGCAAGGCAAGGCCAAGGCAAGGCAAGGCTAAGGCACGAAAACGCAAGGCTAGGCAATGCAGGACAATGCAAGGAAAGCTTAAAGCAAAGGAAGGCACGGTCAGGCGAGATAAGGCTAAGGCACGACAACGCAAGGCTAGGCAATGCACGGAAGGCAAGCAAAGAGTAACGGAAGGTAAGGAAGGCAAGGGAAAGCAAGGAAAGGTAAGTGTAACGGAAGGAACGGCACGGCAAGGGGTAAAAAGGCTAAGGCACGAAAACGCAGGGCTAGGCAATGCACGGCAAGGCAAGGAAAGAGTAACGGAAGGAACGGAAGGCAAGGCAAAGCCAGGCAAGGCAAGTGTAACAAAAGGCACGCAACGGCAAGGGGAAACAAGGCTAAGGCACGACAACACACGGCTAGGAAATGCACGGCAAGGCAAGGAAAGGGTAATGCAAGGCAAGGCACGGTGAGGCTAGGCAAGGCTAATGCACGACAACGCAAGGCTAGGCAATGCACGACAATGCAAGTAAAGCTTAAAGCAAAGGAAGGCACGGTCAGAAGAGATAAGGCTAAGTCACGACAACGCAAGGCTAGGCAATGCAGGGAAGGCAAGCAAAGAGTAACGGAAGGTAAGGAAGGCAAAGGAAAGCAAGGAAAGGCAATGGTAACGGAAGGAACGGCACGGCAAGGGGAAACAAGTCTAAGGCACTACAACGCACGCTAGGCAATGCACGGCAAGGGAAGGAAAGGGTAACGCATGGGAAAGAACGGTCAGGGGAGGCAAGGCTAAGGCACGACAACGCAAGGCTTGGAAATGCACGGAAGGCAAGCAAAGTGTAACGGAAGGTAAGGAAGGCAAGGGAAAGCAAAGAAAGGCAAGTGTAACGGAAGGAACGGCACGGCAAGGGGAAAGAAGGGTAAGGCACGACAACGCACGCTAGGCAATGCACGGCAAGGCAAGGAAAGGGTAACGCATGGGAAAGCACGGTCAGGCGAGGCAACGCTAAGGAAAGCCAACGCAAGGCTAGGCAATGCACGGTAAGCAAGCAAGGAGTAACGGAATGCCAGGAAGGAAAGGGAAAGCAAGGGAAGGCAAGGGTAACGGAAGGAACGGCACGGCAAGGGGTAACAAGGCTAAGGCACGACAACACACGGCTAGGAAATGCACGGCAAGGCAAGGAAAGGGTAACGCAAGGCAAGGCACGGTGAGGCTAGGCAAGGTTAATGCACGACAACGCAAGGCTAGGCAATGCACGACAATGCAAGGAAAGCTTAAAGCAAAGGAAGGCACTGTCAGGCGAGATAAGGCTAAGGCACGACAACGCAAGGCTAGGCAATGCACGGAAGGCAAGCAAAGAGTAACGGAACGCAAGGAAGGCAAGGGAAAGCAAGGGAAGGCAAGGGTAATGGAAGGAACGGCACGGCAAGGGGAAACAAGGCTAAGGCACGGCAACGTAGGCTAGGCAATGCACGGCAAGGCAAGGAAAGGGTAACGCATGGGAAAGCACGTTCAGGCCAGGCAAGGCTAAGGCACGACAACGCAAGGCTAGGCAATGCACGGAAGGCTAGCAAAGAGTAAAGGAAGGTAAGGAAGGCAAGGGAAAGCAAGGAAAGGCAAGTGTAACGGAAGGAACGGCACGGCAAGGGGAAACAAGGCTAAGGCACGACAACACACGGCTAGGAAATGCACGGCAAGGCAAGGAAAGGGTAACGCAAGGCAAGGCACGGTGAGGCTAGGCAAGGTTAATGCACGACAACGCAAGGCTAGGCAATGCACGACAATGCAAGGAAAGCTTAAAGCAAAGGAAGGCACGGTCAGGCGAGATAAGGCTAAGGCACGACAACGCAAGGCTAGGCAAATCACGGAATGCAAGCAAAGAGTAACGGAAGGTAAGGAAGGCAAGGGAAAGCAAGGAAAGGCAAGTGTAACGGAAGGAACGGCACGGCAAGGGGAAACAAGGCTAAGGCACGACAACGCACGCTAGGCAATGCACGGCAAGGCAAGGAAAGGGTAACGCATGGGAAAGCACGGTCAGGCGAGGCAAGGCTAAGGCATGACAACGCAAGGCTAGGCAATGCACGGAAAGCAAACAAAGAGTAACGGAACACAAGGAAGTCAAGGGAAAGCCAGGGAAGGCAAGGGTAACGGAAGGAACGGCACGACAAGGGGTAAGAAGGCTAAGGCACGACAACGCAGGGCTAGGCAATGCACGGCAAGGCAAGGAAAGGGTAACGCAGGGGAAGGCACGTTCAGGTGAGGGAAGGATAAGGCACGACAATGCAAGGCTAGGCAATGCACGGCAAGGCAAGGAAAGAGTAACGGAAGGAAAGGAAGGCAAGGCAAAGCCAGGCAAGGCAAGTGTAACAAAAGGCACGCAACGGCAAGGGGAATCAAGGCTAAGGCACGACAACGCACTTCTAGGCAATGCACGGCAAGGCAAGGAAAGGGTAACGCAAGGCAAGGCACGGTGAGGCTAGGCAAGGCTAATGCACGACAACGCAAGGCTAGGCAATGCACGGCAAGGCAAGGAAAGCTTAAAGCAAAGGAAGGCACGGTCAGGCGAGATAAGGCTAAGGCACGACAACGCAAGGCTAGGCAATGCACGGAAGGCAAGCAAAGAGTAACGGAAGGTAAGGAAAGCAAGGGAAAGCAAAGAATGGCAAGTGTAATGGAAGGAACGGCACGGCAAGGGGAAACAAGGCTAAGGCACGACAACGCACGCTAGGCAATGCACGGCAAGGCAAGGAAAGGGTAACGCATGGGAAAGCACGGTCAGGCGAGGCAAGCCTAAGGCATGACAACGCAAGGCTAGGCAATGCACGGAAAGCAAGCAAAGAGTAACGGAACGCAAGGAGGGCAAGGGAAAGCAAGCGAAGGCAAGGGTAACGGAAGGAATGGCACGGCAAGGGGAAACAAGGCTAAGGCACGACAACGCACACTAGGCAATTCACGGCAAGGCAAGGAAAGGGTAACGCATGGGAAAGCACGGTCAGGCGAGGCAAGGCTAAGGCACGACAACGCAAGGCTAGGCAATGCAGGGAAGGCAAGCAAAGAGTAACGCATGGGAAAGCACGGTCAGGGGAGGCAAGGCTAAGGCACGACAACGCAAGGCTTGGCAATGCACGGAAGGCAAGCAAAGAGTAACGGAAGGTAAGGAAGGCAAGGGAAAGCAAAGAAAGGCAAGTGTAACGGAAGGAACGGCACGGCAAGGGGAAACAAGGCTAAGGCACGACAACGCACGCTAGGCAATGCACGGCAAGGCAAGGAAAGGGTAACGCATGGGAAAGCACGGTCAGGCGAGGCAAGGCTAAGGAAAGCCAACGCAAGGCTAGGCAATGGACGGAAAGCAAGCAAGGAGTAACGGAATGCAAGGAAGGAACGGGAAAGCAAGGGAAGGCAAGGGTAACGGAAGGAACGGCACGGCAAGGGGTAACAAGGCTAAGGCACGACAACACACGGCTAGGAAACGCACGGCAAGGCAAGGAAAGGGTAACACAAGGCAAGGCACGGTGAGGCTAGGCAACGTTAATGCACGACAACGCAAGGCTAGGCAATGCACGACAATGCAAGGAAACCTTAAAGCAAAGGAAGGCACGGTCAGGCGAGATAAGGCTAAGGCACGACAACGCAAGGCTAGGCAATGAACGGAAGGCAAGCAAAGAGTAACGGAAGGTAAGGAAGGCAAGGGAAAGCAAGGAAAGGCAATGGTAACGGAAAGAACGGCACGGCAAGGGGAAACAAGGCTAAGTCACGACAACGCACGCTAGGCAATGCACGGCAAGGCAAGGAAAGGGTAACGCATGGGAAAGCACGGTCAGGCGAGGCAAGGCTAAGGCACGACAACCCAAGGCTAGGCAATGCACGGAAGGCAAGCAAAGAGAAACGGAAGGTAAGGAAGGAAAGGGAAAGCAAAGAAAGGCAAATGTAACGGAAGGAACGGCACGGCAAGGGGAAACAAGGCTAAGGCACGACAACGCACGGCTAGGCAATGCACGGCAAGGCAAGCAAAGGGTAACGCAAGGAAAGGCACGGTGAGGCTAGGCAAGGCTAATGCACGAAAACGCAGGGCTAGGCGATGCACGACAATGCAAGGAATGCTTAAAGCAAAGGAAGGCAAGGTCAGGCGAGATAAGGCTAAGGCACGACAACGCAAGGCTAGGCAATTCAGGGAAGGCAAGCAAAGAGTAACGGAAGGTAAGCAAGGCAAGGAAAAGGAAGGAAAGGCCAGGGTAACGGAAGGAACGGCACGGCAAGGGGAAACAAGGCTAAGGCACGGCAACGTAGGCTAGGCAATGCACGGCAAGGCAAGGAAAGGGTAACGCATGGGAAAGCACGTTCAGGCGAGGCAAGGCTAAGTCACAACAACGCAAGGCTAGGCAATGCACGGAAGGCAAGCAAAGAGTAACGGAAGGTAAGGAAGGCAAGGGAAAGGAAGGAAAGGCAAGTGTAACGGAAGGAACGGCACGGCAAGGGGAAACAAGGCTAAGGCACGACAACACACGGCTAGGAAATGCACGGCAAGGCAAGGAAAGGGTAACACAAGGCAAGGCACGGTGAGGCTAGGCAAGGTTAATGCACGACAACGCAAGGCTAGGCAATGCACGACAATGCAAGGAAACCTTAAAGCAAAGGAAGGCACGGTCAGGCGAGATAAGGCTAAGGCACGACAACGCAAGGCTAGGCAATGAACGGAAGGCAAGCAAAGAGTAACGGAAGGTAAGGAAGGCAAGGGAAAGCAAGGAAAGGCAATGGTAACGGAAAGAACGGCACGGCAAGGGGAAACAAGGCTAAGTCACGACAACGCACGCTAGGCAATGCACGGCAAGGCAAGGAAAGGGTAACGCATGGGAAAGCACGGTCAGGCGAGGCAAGGCTAAGGCACGACAACCCAAGGCTAGGCAATGCACGGAAGGCAAGCAAAGAGAAACGGAAGGTAAGGAAGGAAAGGGAAAGCAAAGAAAGGCAAATGTAACGGAAGGAACGGCACGGCAAGGGGAAACAAGGCTAAGGCACGACAACGCACGGCTAGGCAATGCACGGCAAGGCAAGCAAAGGGTAACGCAAGGAAAGGCACGGTGAGGCTAGGCAAGGCTAATGCACGAAAACGCAGGGCTAGGCGATGCACGACAATGCAAGGAATGCTTAAAGCAAAGGAAGGCAAGGTCAGGCGAGATAAGGCTAAGGCACGACAACGCAAGGCTAGGAAATTCAGGGAAGGCAAGCAAAGAGTAACGGAAGGTAAGCAAGGCAAGGAAAAGGAAGGAAAGGCCAGGGTAACGGAAGGAACGGCACGGCAAGGGGAAACAAGGCTAAGGCACGGCAACGTAGGCTAGGCAATGCACGGCAAGGCAAGGAAAGGGTAACGCATGGGAAAGCACGTTCAGGCGAGGCAAGGCTAAGTCACAACAACGCAAGGCTAGGCAATGCACGGAAGGCAAGCAAAGAGTAACGGAAGGTAAGGAAGGCAAGGGAAAGGAAGGAAAGGCAAGTGTAACGGAAGGAACGGCACGGCAAGGGGAAACAAGGCTAAGGCACGACAACGCACGGCTAGGCAATGCACGGCAAGGCAAGGAAAGGGTAACGCAGGGGAAGGCACTGTCAGGTGAGGCAAGGATAAGACACGACAATGCAAGGCTAGGCAATGCACGGCAAGGCAAGGAAAGAGTAACGGAAGGAAAGGAAGGCAAGTCAAAGCCAGTCAAGGCAAGTGTAACAAAAGGCACGCCACGGCAAGGGGAAACAAGGCTAAGGCACGACAACACATGGCTAGGAAATGCACGGCAAGGCAAGGAAAGGGTAACGCAAGGCATGGCACGGTGAGGCTAGGCAAGGTTAATGCACGACAACGCAAGGCTAGGCAATGCACGACAATGCAAGGAAAGCTTAAAGCAAAGGAAGGCAAGGTCAGGTGAGATAAGGCTAAGGCACGACAACGCAAGGCTAGGAAATTCAGGGAAGGCAAGCAAAGAGTAACGGAATGTAAGGAAGGGAAGGGAAAGCAAGGAAAGGAAAGTGTAACGGAAGGAACGGCACGGCAAGGCGAAACAAGGCTAAGGCACGACAACGCACGGCTAGGCAATGCACGGCAAGGCAATGAAAGGGTAACGCATGGGAAAGCACGGTCAGGGGAGGCAAGGCTAAGGCATGACAACGCAAGGCTAGGCAATGCACGGAAAGCAAGCAAAGAGTAACGGAACGCAAGGAAGGCAAGGGAAAGAAAGGAAAGGCAAGTGTAACGGAAGGAACGGCAGGGCAAGGGGAAACAAGGCTAAGGCACGACAACGCACGGCTAGGCAATGCACGGCAAGGCAAGGAAAGCTTAAAGCAAAGGAAGGCAAGGTCAGGCGAGATAAAGCAAAGGCACGACAACGCAAGGCTAGGCAATGCACCGCAAGGGAAGCAAAGGGTAACGCAAGGAAAGGCACGGTGAGGCTAGGCAAGGCTAAGGCACGACAACGCACGGCTAGGCAATGCACGGCAAGGCAAGCAAAGGGTAACGCTAGGCAAGGAACGGTGAGGCTAGGCAAGGCAAATGCACGGAAACGCAAGGCTAGGCAATGCACGAAATGCAAGGAAAGCTTAAAGCAAAGGAAGGCAAGGTCAGGCGAGATAAGGCAAAGGCACGACAACGCAAGGCTAGGCAATTCAGGGAAGGCAAGCAAAGAGTAACGGAAGGTAAGGAAGGCAAGGAAAAGCAAGGAAAGGCAAGGGTAACGGAAGGAACGGCACGGCAAGGGGGAACAAGTCTAAGGCACGACACCGAACCCTAGGCAATGAACGGCAAGGCAAGGAAAGGGTAACGCATGGGAAAGCACGGTCAGGCGAGGCAAGGCTAAGGCACGACAACGCAAGGCTAGGCAATGCACGGAAGGCAAGCAAAGAGTAACGGAAGGTAAGGAAGGCAAGGGAAAGCAAGGAAAGGCAAGTGTAACGGAAGGAACGGCACGGCAAGGGGAAACAAGGCTAAGGCACGACAACGCACGCTAGGCAATGCACGGCAAGGCAAGGAAAGGGTAACGCATGGGAAAGCACGGTCAGGCGAGGCAAGGCTAAGGCATGACAACGCAACGCTAGGCAATGCACGGAAAGCAAGCAAAGAGTAACGGAACGCAAGGAAAGTAAGGGAAAGCAAGGGAAGGCAAGGGTAACGGAAGGAACGGCACGGCAAGGGGTAAGAAGGCTAAGGCACGACAACGCAGGGCTAGGCTATGCACGGCAAGGCAAGGAAAGAGTAACGGAAGGAAAGGAAGGCAAGGCAAAGCCAGGCAAGGCAAGTGTAACAAAAGGCACGCCACGGCAAGGGGAATCAAGGCTAAGGCACGACAACGCACGGCTAGGCAATGCACGGCAAGGCAAGGAAAGTGTAACGCAAGGCAAGGCACGGTGAGGCTAGGCAAGGCTAATGCACGACAACGCAAGGCTAGGCAATGCACGACAATGCAAGGAAAGCTTAAAGCAAAGGAAGGCACGGTCAGGCGAGATAAGGCTAAGGCACGACAACGCAAGGCTAGGCAATGCACGGAAAGCAAGCAAAGAGTAACGGAAGGTAAGGAAGGCAAGGGAAAGCAAAGAAAGGCAAGTGTAACGGAAGGAACGGCACGGCAAGGGGAAACAAGGTTAAGGCACGACAACGCACGCTAGGCAATGCACGGCAAGGCAAGGAAAGGGTAACGCATGGGAAAGCACGGTCAGGCGAGGCAAGCCTAAGGCATGACAACGCAAGGCTAGACAATGCACGGAAAGCAAGCAAAGAGTAACGGAACGCAAGGAGGGCAAGGGAAAGCAAGGGAAGGCAACGGTAACGGAAGGAACTGCACGGCAAGGGGAAAGAAGCCTAAGGCACGGCAACGCAGGCTGGGCAATGCACGGCAAGGCAAGGAAAGGGTAACGCATGGGAAAGCACGGTCAGGGGAGGCAAGGCTAAGGCACGACAACGCAGGGCTAGGCAATGCACGGAAGGCAAGCAAAGAGTAACGGAAGGTAAGGAAGGAAGGGAAAGCAAAGAAAGGCAAGTGTAACGGAAGGAACGGCACGGCAAGGGGAAACAAGGCTAAGGCACGACAACGCACGGCTAGGAAATGCACGGCAAGGCAAGGAAAGGGTAAGGCAAGGCAAGGCACGGTGAGGCTAGGCAAGGTTAATGCACGACAACGCAAGGCTAGGCAATGCACGACAATGCAAGGAAAGCTTAAAGCAAAGGAAGGCACGGTCAGGCGAGATAAGGCTAAGGCACGACAACGCAAGGCTAGGAAATTCACGGAAGGCAAGCAAAGAGTAACGGAAGGTAAGGAAGGCAAGGGAAAGCAAGGAAAGGCAAGTGTAACGGAAGGAACGGCACGGCAAGGCGAAACAAGGCTAAGGCACGACAACGCACGGCTAGGCAATGCACGGCAAGGCAAGGAAAGGGTAACGCATGGGAAAGCACGGTCAGGGGAGGCAAGGCTAAGGCATGACAACGCAAGGCTAGGCAATGCACGGAAAGCAAGCAAAGAGTAACGGAACGCAAGGAAGGCAAGGGAAAGCAAGGAAAGGCAAGTGTAACGGAAGGAACGGCACGGCAAGGGGAAACAAGGCTAAGGCACGACAACGCACGGCTAGGCAATGCACGGCAAGGCAAGGAAAGGGTAACGCATGGGAAAGCACGTTCAGGCCAGGCAAGGCTAAGGCACGACAACGCAAGGCTAGGCAATGCACGGAAGGCTAGCAAAGAGTAAAGGAAGGTAAGGAAGGCAAGGGAAAGCAAAGAAAGGCAAGTGTAACGGAAGGAACGGCACGGCAAGGGGAAACAAGGCTAAGGCACGACAACACACGGCTAGGAAATGCACGGCAAGGCAAGGAAAGGGTAACGCAAGGCAAGGCACGGTGAGGCTAGGCAAGGTTAATGCACGACAACGCAAGGCTAGGCAATGCACGACAATGCAAGGAAAGCTTAAAGCAAAGGAAGGCACGGTCAGGCGAGATAAGGCTAAGGCACGACAACGCAAGTCTAGGCAAATCACGGAAGGCAAGCAAAGAGTAACGGAAGGTAAGGAAGGCAAGGGAAAGCAAGGAAAGTCAATGGTAACGGAAGGAACGGCACGGCAAGGGGAAACAAGGCTAAGGCACGACAACGCACGCTAGGCAATGCACGGCAAGGCAAGGAAAGGGTAACGCATGGGAAAGCACGGTCAGGCGAGGCAAGGCTAAGGCATGACAACGCAAGGCTAGGCAATGCACGGAAAGCAAACAAAGAGTAACGGAACGCAAGGAAGGCAAGGGAAAGCCAGGGAAGGCAAGGGTAACGGAAGGAACGGCACGACAAGGGGTAAGAAGGCTAAGGCACGACAACGCAGGGCTAGGCAATGCACGGCAAGGCAAGGAAAGGGTAACGCAGGGGAAGGCACGTTCAGGTGAGGGAAGGATAAGGCACGACAATGCAAGGCTAGGCAATGCACGGCAAGGCAAGGAAAGAGTAACGGAAGGAAAGGAAGGCAAGGCAAAGCCAGGCAAGGCAAGTGTAACAAAAGGCACGCAACGGCAAGGGGAATCAAGGCTAAGGCACGACAACGCACGGCTAGGCAATGCACGGCAAGGCAAGGAAAGGGTAACGCAAGGCAAGGCACGGTGAGGCTAGGCAAGGCTAATGCACGACAACGCAAGGCTAGGCAATGCACGACAATGCAAGGAAAGCTTAAAGCAAAGGAAGGCACGGTCAGGCGAGATAAGGCTAAGGCACGACAACGCAAGGCTAGGCAATGCACGGAAGGTAAGCAAAGAGTAACGGAAGGTAAGGAAGGCAAGGGAAAGCAAAGAATGGCAAGTGTAATGGAAGGAACGGCACGGCAAGGGGAAACAAGGCTAAGGCACGACAACGCACGCTAGGCAATGCACGGCAAGGCAAGGAAAGGGTAACGCATGGGAAAGCACGGTCAGGCGAGGCAAGCCTAAGGCATGACAACGCAAGGCTAGGCAATGCACGGAAAGCAAGCAAAGAGTAACGGAACGCAAGGAGGGCAAGGGAAAGCAAGCGAAGGCAAGGGTAACGGAAGGAATGGCACGGCAAGGGGAAACAAGGCTAAGGCACGACAACGCACGCTAGGCAATTCACGGCAAGGCAAGGAAAGGGTAACGCATGGGAAAGCACGGTCAGGCGAGGCAAGGCTAAGGCACGACAACGCAAGGCTAGGCAATGCAGGGAAGGCAAGCAAAGAGTAACGCATGGGAAAGCACGGTCAGGGGAGGCAATGCTAAGGCACGACAACGCAAGGCTTGGCAATGCACGGAAGGCAAGCAAAGAGTAACGGAAGGTAAGTAAGGCAAGGGAAAGCAAAGAAAGGCAAGTGTAACGGAAGGAACGTCACGGCAAGGGGAAACAAGGCTAAGGCACGACAACGCACGCTAGGCAATGCACGGCAAGGCAAGGAAAGGGTAACGCATGGGAAAGCACGGTCAGGCGAGGCAAGGCTAAGGAAAGCCAACGCAAGGCTAGGCAATGCACGGAAAGCAAGCAAGGAGTAACGGAATGCAAGGAAGGAAAGGGAAAGCAAGGGAAGGCAAAGGTAACGGAAGGAACGGCACGGCAAGGGGTAACAAGGCTAAGGCACGACAACACACGGCTAGGAAATGCACGGCAAGGCAAGGAAAGGGTAACACAAGGAAAGGCACGGTGAGGCTAGGCAACGTTAATGCACGACAACGCAAGGCTAGGCAATGCACGACAATGCAAGGAAAGCTTAAAGCAAAGGAAGGCACGGTCAGGCGAGATAAGGCTAAGGCACGACAACGCAAGGCTAGGCAATGAACGGAAGGCAAGCAAAGAGTAACGGAAGGTAAGGAAGGCAAGGGAAAGCAAGGAAAGGCAATGGTAACGGAAAGAACGGCACGGCAAGGGGAAACAAGGCTAAGTCACGACAACGCACGCTAGGCAATGCACGGCAAGGCAAGGAAAGGGTAACGCATGGGAAAGCACGGTCAGGCGAGGCAAGGCTAAGGCACGACAACCCAAGGCTAGGCAATGCACGGAAGGCAAGCAAAGAGAAACGGAAGGTAAGGAAGGAAAGGGAAAGCAAAGAAAGGCAAATGTAACGGAAGGAACGGCACGGCAAGGGGAAACAAGGCTAAGGCACGACAACGCACGGCTAGGCAATGCACGGCAAGGCAAGCAAAGGGTAACGCAAGGAAAGGCACGGTGAGGCTAGGCAAGGCTAATGCACGAAAACGCAAGGCTAGGCGATGCACGACAATGCAAGGAATGCTTAAAGCAAAGGAAGGCAAGGTCAGGCGAGATAAGGCTAAGGCACGACAACGCAAGGCTAGGAAATTCAGGGAAGGCAAGCAAAGAGTAACGGAAGGTAAGCAAGGCAAGGAAAAGGAAGGAAAGGCCAGGGTAACGGAAGGAACGGCACGGCAAGGGGAAACAAGGCTAAGGCACGGCAACGTAGGCTAGGCAATGCACGGCAAGGCAAGGAAAGGGTAACGCATGGGAAAGCACGTTCAGGCGAGGCAAGGCTAAGTCACAACAACGCAAGGCTAGGCAATGCACGGAAGGCAAGCAAAGAGTAACGGAAGGTAAGGAAGGCAAGGGAAAGGAAGGAAAGGCAAGTGTAACGGAAGGAACGGCACGGCAAGGGGAAACAAGGCTAAGGCACGACAACGCACGGCTAGGCAATGCACGGCAAGGCAAGGAAAGGGTAACGCATGGGAAAGCACGGTCAGGCGATGCAAGGCTAAGGCATGACAACGCAAGGCTAGGCAATGCACGGAAAGCAAGCAAAGAGTAAGGGAACGCAAGGAAGGCAAGGGAAAGCAAGGGAAGGCAAGGGTAACGGAAGGAAAGGACGGCAAGGGGTAACAAGGCTAAGGCACGGCAACGCAGGGTTAGGCAATGCACGGCAAGGCAAGGAAAGGGTAACGCAGGGGAAGGCACGGTCAGGTGAGGCAAGGATAAGGCACGACAATGCAAGGCTAGGCAATGCACGGCAAGGCAAGGAAAGAGTAACGGAAGGAAAGGAAGGCAGGTCAAAGCCAGTCAAGGCAAGTGTAACAAAAGGCACGCCACGGCAAGGGGAAACAAGGCTAAGGCACGACAACACATGGCTAGGAAATGCACGGCAAGGCAAGGAAAGGGTAACGCAAGGCAAGGCACGGTGAGGCTAGGCAAGGCTAATGCACGACAACGCAAGGCTAGGCAATGCACGACAATGCAAGGAAAGCTTAAAGCAAAGGAAGGCACGGTCAGGCGAGATAAGGCTAAGGCACGACAACGCAAGGCTAGGCAATGCACGGAAGGCAAGCAAAGAGTAACGGAAGGTAAGGAAGGCAAGGGAAAGCAAAGAAAGGCAAGTGTAATGGAAGGAACGGCACGGCAAGGGGAAACAAGGCTAAGGCACGACAACGCACGCTAGGCAATGCACGGCAAGGCAAGGAAAGGGTAACGCATGGGAAAGCACGGTCAGGCGAGGCAAGCCTAAGGCAAGACAACGCAAGGCTAGGCAATGCACGGAAAGCAAGCAAAGAGTAACGGAACGCAAGGAGGGCAAGGGAAAGCAAGCGAAGGCAAGGGTAACGGAAGGAATGGCACGGCAAGGGGAAACAAGGCTAAGGCACGACAACGCACGGCTAGGCAATTCACGGCAAGGCAAGGAAAGGGTAACGCATGGGAATGCACGGTCAGGCGAGGCAAGGTTAAGGCACGACAACGCAAGGCTAGGCAATGCAGGGAAGGCAAGCAAAGAGTAACGCATGGGAAAGCACGGTCAGGGGAGGCAAGGCTAAGGCACGACAACGCAAGGCTTGGCAATGCACGGAAGGCAAGCAAAGAGTAACGGAAGGTAAGTAAGACAAGGGAAAGCAAAGAAAAATCAAGTGTAACGGAAGGAACGTCACGGCAAGGGGAAACAAGGCTAAGGCACGACAACGCACGCTAGGCAATGCACGGCAAGGCAAGGAAAGGGTAACGCATGGGAAAGCACGGTCAGGCGAGGCAAGGCTAAGGAAAGCCAACGCAAGGCTAGGCAATGCACGGAAAGCAAGCAAGGAGTAACGGAATGCAAGGAAGGAAAGGGAAAGCAAGGGAAGGCAAGGGTAACGGAAGGAAAGGCACGGCAAGGGGTAACAAGGCTAAGGCACGACAACACACGGCTAGGAAATGCACGGCAAGGCAAGGAAAGGGTAACACAAGGCAAGGCACGGTGAGGCTAGGCAAGGTTAATGCACGACAACGCAAGGCTAGGCAATGCACGACAATGCAAGGAAAGCTTAAAGCAAAGGAAGGCACGGTCAGGCGAGATAAGGCTAAGGCACGACAACGCAAGGCTAGGCAATGAACGGAAGGCAAGCAAAGAGTAACGGAAGGTAAGGAAGGCAAGGGAAAGCAAGGAAAGGCAATGGTAACGGAAAGAACGGCACGGCAAGGGGAACCAAGGCTAAGTCACGACAACGCACGCTAGGCAATGCACGGCAAGGCAAGGAAAGGGTAACGCATGGGAAAGCACGGTCAGGCGAGGCAAGGCTAAGGCACGACAACCCAAGGCTAGGCAATGCACGGAAGGCAAGCAAAGAGAAACGGAAGGTAAGGAAGGAAAGGGAAAGCAAAGAAAGGCAAATGTAACGGAAGGAACGGCACGGCAAGGGGAAACAAGGCTAAGGCACGACAACGCACGGCTAGGCAATGCACGGCAAGGCAAGCAAAGGGTAACGCAAGGAAAGGCACGGTGAGGCTAGGCAAGGCTAATGCACGAAAACGCAAGGCTAGGCGATGCACGACAATGCAAGGAATGCTTAAAGCAAAGGAAGGCAATGTCAGGCGAGATAAGGCTAAGGCACGACAACGCAAGGCTAGGAAATTCAGGGAAGGCAAGCAAAGAGTAACGGAAGGTAAGCAAGGCAAGGAAAAGGAAGGAAAGGCCAGGGTAACGGAAGGAACGGCACGGCAAGGGGAAACAAGGCTAAGGCACGGCAACGTAGGCTAGGCAATGCACGGCAAGGCAAGGAAAGGGTAACGCATGGGAAAGCACGTTCAGGCGAGGCAAGGCTAAGTCACAACAACGCAAGGCTAGGCAATGCACGGAAGGCAAGCAAAGAGTAACGGAAGGTAAGGAAGGCAAGGGAAAGGAAGGAAAGGCAAGTGTAACGGAAGGAACGGCACGGCAAGGGGAAACAAGGCTAAGGCACGACAACGCACGGCTAGGCAATGCACGGCAAGGCAAGGAAAGGGTAACGCATGGGAAAGCACGGTCAGGCGATGCAAGGCTAAGGCATGACAACGCAAGGCTAGGCAATGCACGGAAAGCAAGCAAAGAGTAAGGGAACGCAAGGAAGGCAAGGGAAAGCAAGGGAAGGCAAGGGTAACGGAAGGAAAGGACGGCAAGGGGTAACAAGGCTAAGGCACGGCAACGCAGGGTTAGGCAATGCACGGCAAGGCAAGGAAAGGGTAACGCAGGGGAAGGCACGGTCAGGTGAGGCAAGGATAAGGCACGACAATGCAAGGCTAGGCAATGCACGGCAAGGCAAGGAAAGAGTAACGGAAGGAAAGGAAGGCAAGTCAAAGCCAGTCAAGGCAAGTGTAACAAAAGGCACGCCACGGCAAGGGGAAACAAGGCTAAGGCACGACAACACATGGCTAGGAAATGCACGGCAAGGCAAGGAAAGGGTAACGCAAGGCATGGCACGGTGAGGCTAGGCAAGGTTAATGCACGACAACGCAAGGCTAGGCAATGCACGACAATGCAAGGAAAGCTTAAAGCAAAGGAAGGCAAGGTCAGGTGAGATAAGGCTAAGGCACGACAACGCAAGGCTAGGAAATTCAGGGAAGGCAAGCAAAGAGTAACGGAATGTAAGGAAGGGAAGGGAAAGCAAGGAAAGGCAAGTGTAACGGAAGGAACGGCACGGCAAGGCGAAACAAGGCTAAGGCACGACAACGCACGGCTAGGCAATGCACGGCAAGGCAATGAAAGGGTAACGCATGGGAAAGCACGGTCAGGGGAGGCAAGGCTAAGGCATGACAACGCAAGTCTAGGCAATGCACGGAAAGCAAGCAAAGAGTAACGGAACGCAAGGAAGGCAAGGGAAAGAAAGGAAAGGCAAGTGTAACGGAAGGAACGGCAGGGCAAGGGGAAACAAGGCTAAGGCACGACAACGCACGGCTAGGCAATGCACGGCAAGGCAAGGAAAGCTTAAAGCAAAGGAAGGCAAGGTCAGGCGAGATAAAGCAAAGGCACGACAACGCAAGGCTAGGCAATGCACCGCAAGGGAAGCAAAGGGTAACGCAAGGAAAGGCACGGTGAGGCTAGGCAAGGCTAAGGCACGACAACGCACGGCTAGGCAATGCACGGCAAGGCAAGCAAAGGGTAACGCTAGGCAAGGAACGGTGAGGCTAGGCAAGGCAAATGTACGGAAACGCAAGGCTAGGCAATGCACGAAATGCAAGGAAAGCTTAAAGCAAAGGAAGGCAAGGTCAGGCGAGATAAGGCAAAGGCACGACAACGCAAGGCTAGGCAATTCAGGGAAGGCAAGCAAAGAGTAACGGAAGGTAAGGAAGGCAAGGAAAAGCAAGGAAAGGCAAGGGTAACGGAAGGAACGGCACGGCAAGGGGGAACAAGTCTAAGGCACGACACCGAACGCTAGGCAATGAACGGCAAGGCAAGGAAAGGGTAACGCATGGGAAAGCACGGTCAGGCGAGGCAAGGCTAAGGCACGACAACGCAAGGCTAGGCAATGCACGGAAGGCAAGCAAAGAGTAACGGAAGGTAAGGAAGGCAAGGGAAAGCAAGGAAAGGCAAGTGTAACGGAAGGAACGGCACGGCAAGGGGAAACAAGGCTAAGGCACGACAACGCACGCTAGGCAATGCACGGCAAGGCAAGGAAAGGGTAACGCATGGGAAAGCACGGTCAGGCGAGGCAAGGCTAAGGCATGACAACGCAACGCTAGGCAATGCACGGAAAGCAAGCAAAGAGTAACGGAACGCAAGGAAAGTAAGGGAAAGCAAGGGAAGGCAAGGGTAACGGAAGGAACGGCACGGCAAGGGGTAAGAAGGCTAAGGCACGACAACGCAGGGCTAGGCTATGCACGGCAAGGCAAGGAAAGAGTAACGGAAGGAAAGGAAGGCAAGGCAAAGCCAGGCAAGGCAAGTGTAACAAAAGGCACGCCACGGCAAGGGGAATCAAGGCTAAGGCACGACAACGCACGGCTAGGCAATGCACGGCAAGGCAAGGAAAGGGTAACGCAAGGCAAGGCACGGTGAGGCTAGGCAAGGCTAATGCACGACAACGCAAGGCTAGGCAATGCACGACAATGCAAGGAAAGCTTAAAGCAAAGGAAGGCACGGTCAGGCGAGATAAGGCTAAGGCACGACAACGCAAGGCTAGGCAATGCACGGAAAGCAAGCAAAGAGTAACGGAAGGTAAGGAAGGCAAGGGAAAGCGAAGAAAGGCAAGTGTAACGGAAGGAACGGCACGGCAAGGGGAAACAAGGCTAAGGCACGACAACGCACGCTAGGCAATGCACGACAAGGCAAGGAAAGGGTAACGCATGGGAAAGCACGGTCAGTCGAGGCAAGCCTAAGGCATGACAACGCAAGGCTAGACAATGCACGGAAAGCAAGCAAAGAGTAACGGAACGCAAGGAGGGCAAGGGAAAGCAAGGGAAGGCAACGGTAACGGAAGGAACTGCACGGCAAGGGGAAAGAAGCCTAAGGCACGGCAACGCAGGCTGGGCAATGCACGGCAAGGCAAGGAAAGGGTAACGCATGGGAAAGCACGGTCAGGGGAGGCAAGGCTAAGGCACGACAACGCAAGGCTTGGCAATGCACGGAAGGCAAGCAAAGAGTAACGGAAGGTAAGGAAGGCAAGGGAAAGCAAAGAAAGGCAAGTGTAACGGAAGGAACGGCACGGCAAGGGGAAACAAGGCTAAGGCACGACAACACACGGCTAGGAAATGCACGGCAAGGCAAGGAAAGGGTAACGCAAGGCAAGGCACGGTGAGGCTAGGCAAGGTTAATGCACGACAACGCAAGGCTAGGCAATGCACGACAATGCAAGGAAAGCTTAAAGCAAAGGAAGGCACGGTCAGGCGAGATAAGGCTAAGGCACGACAACGCAAGGCTAGGAAATTCACGGAAGGCAAGCAAAGAGTAACGGAATGTAAGGAAGGCAAGGGAAAGCAAGGAAAGGCAAGTGTAACGGAAGGAACGGCACGGCAAGGCGAAACAAGGCTAAGGCACGACAACGCACGGCTAGGCAATGCACGGCAAGGCAAGGAAAGGGTAACGCATGGGAAAGCACGGTCAGGGGAGGCAAGGCTAAGGCATGACAACGCAAGTCTAGGCAATGCACGGAAAGCAAGCAAAGAGTAACGGAACGCAAGGAAGGCAAGGGAAAGCAAGGAAAGGCAAGTGTAACGGAAGGAACGGCACGGCAAGGGGAAACAAGGCTAAGGCACGACAACGCAGGGCTAGGCAATGCACGGCAAGGCAAGGAAAGCTTAAAGCAAAGGAAGGCAAGGTCAGGCGAGATAAGGCAAAGGCACAACAACGCAAGGCTAGGCAATTCAGGGAAGGCAAGCAAAGAGTAACGGAAGGTAAGCAAGGCAAGGAAAAGCAAGGAAAGTCAAGGGTAACGGAAGGAACGGCACGGCAAGGGGAAACAAGGCTAAGGCACGACAACGCACGCTAGGCAATGCACGGCAAGGCAAGGAAAGGGTAACGCATGGGAAAGCACGGTCAGGCGGGCAAGGCTAAGGCACGACAACGCAAGGCTAGGCAATGCACGGAATGCAAGCAAAGAGTAACGGAAGGTAAGGAAGGCAAGGGAAAGGAAGGAAAGGCAAGTGTAACGGAAGGAACGGCACGGCAAGGGGTAACAAGGCTAAGGCACGGCAACGCAGGGTTCGGCAATGCACGGCAAGGCAAGGAAAGGGTAACGCAGGGGAAGGCACGGTCAGGTGAGGCAAGGATAAGGCACGACAATGCAAGGCTAGGCAATGCACGGCAAGGCAAGGAAAGAGTAACGGAAGGAAAGGAAGGCAAGTCAAAGCCAGGCAAGGCAAGTGTAACAAAAGGCACGCCACGGCAAGGGGAAACAAGGCTAAGGCACGACAACGCACGGCTAGGCAATGCACGGCAAGGCAAGGAAAGGGTAACGCAAGGCAAGGCACGGTGAGGCTAGGCAAGGTTAATGCACGAAAACGCAAGGCTAGGCAATGCACGACAATGCAAGGAAAGCTTAAAGCAAAGGAAGGCACGGTCAGGCGAGATAAGGCTAAGGCACGACAACGCAAGGCTAGGAAATTCAGGGAAGGCAAGCAAAGAGTAACGGAAGGTAAGCAAGGCAAGGAAAAGGAAGGAAAGGCCAGGGTAACGGAAGGAACGGCACGGCAAGGGGAAACAAGGCTAAGGCACGGCAACGTAGGCTAGGCAATGCACGGCAAGGCAAGGAAAGGGTAACGCATGGGAAAGCACGTTCAGGCGAGGCAAGGCTAAGTCACAACAACGCAAGGCTAGGCAATGCACGGAAGGCAAGCAAAGAGTAACGGAAGGTAAGGAAGGCAAGGGAAAGGAAGGAAAGGCAAGTGTAACGGAAGGAACGGCACGGCAAGGGGAAACAAGGCTAAGGCACGACAACGCACGGCTAGGCAATGCACGGCAAGGCAAGGAAAGGGTAACGCATGGGAAAGCACGGTCAGGCGATGCAAGGCTAAGGCATGACAACGCAAGGCTAGGCAATGCACGGAAAGCAAGCAAAGAGTAAGGGAACGCAAGGAAGGCAAGGGAAAGCAAGGGAAGGCAAGGGTAACGGAAGGAAAGGACGGCAAGGGGTAACAAGGCTAAGGCACGGCAACGCAGGGTTAGGCAATGCACGGCAAGGCAAGGAAAGGGTAACGCAGGGGAAGGCACGGTCAGGTGAGGCAAGGATAAGGCACGACAATGCAAGGCTAGGCAATGCACGGCAAGGCAAGGAAAGAGTAACGGAAGGAAAGGAAGGCAAGTCAAAGCCAGTCAAGGCAAGTGTAACAAAAGGCACGCCACGGCAAGGGGAAACAAGGCTAAGGCACGACAACACATGGCTAGGAAATGCACGGCAAGGCAAGGAAAGGGTAACGCAAGGCAAGGCACGGTGAGGCTAGGCAAGGCTAATGCACGACAACGCAAGGCTAGGCAATGCACGACAATGCAAGGAAAGCTTAAAGCAAAGGAAGGCACGGTCAGGCGAGATAAGGCTAAGGCACGACAACGCAAGGCTAGGCAATGCACGGAAGGCAAGCAAAGAGTAACGGAAGGTAAGGAAGGCAAGGGAAAGCAAAGAATGGCAAGTGTAATGGAAGGAACGGCACGGCAAGGGGAAACAAGGCTAAGGCACGACAACGCACGCTAGGCAATGCACGGCAAGGCAAGGAAAGGGTAACGCATGGGAAAGCACGGTCAGGCGAGGCAAGCCTAAGGCATGACAACGCAAGGCTAGGCAATGCACGGAAAGCAAGCAAAGAGTAACGGAACGCAAGGAGGGCAAGGGAAAGCAAGCGAAGGCAAGGGTAACGGAAGGAATGGCACGGCAAGGGGAAACAAGGCTAAGGCACGACAACGCACGCTAGGCAATTCACGGCAAGGCAAGGAAAGGGTAACGCATGGGAAAGCACGGTCAGGCGAGGCAAGGCTAAGGCACGACAACGCAAGGCTAGGCAATGCAGGGAAGGCAAGCAAAGAGTAACGCATGGGAAAGCACGGTCAGGGGAGGCAAGGCTAAGGCACGACAACGCAAGGCTTGGCAATGCACGGAAGGCAAGCAAAGAGTAACGGAAGGTAAGTAAGGCAAGGGAAAGCAAAGAAAGGCAAGTGTAACGGAAGGAACGTCACGGCAAGGGGAAACAAGGCTAAGGCACGACAACGCACGCTAGGCAATGCACGGCAAGGCAAGGAAAGGGTAACGCATGGGAAAGCACGGTCAGGCGAGGCAAGGCTACGGAAAGCCAACGCAAGGCTAGGCAATGCACGGAAAGCAAGCAAGGAGTAACGGAATGCAAGGAAGGAAAGGGAAAGCAAGGGAAGGCAAGGGTAACGGAAGGAACGGCACGGCAAGGGGTAACAAGGCTAAGGCACGACAACACACGGCTAGGAAATGCACGGCAAGGCAAGGAAAGGGTAACACAAGGCAAGGCACGGTGAGGCTAGGCAACGTTAATGCACGACAACGCAAGGCTAGGCAATGCACGACAATGCAAGGAAAGCTTAAAGCAAAGGAAGGCACGGTCAGGCGAGATAAGGCTAAGGCACGACAACGCAAGGCTAGGCAATGAACGGAAGGCAAGCAAAGAGTAACGGAAGGTAAGGAAGGCAAGGGAAAGCAAGGAAAGGCAATGGTAACGGAAAGAACGGCACGGCAAGGGGAAACAAGGCTAAGTCACGACAACGCACGCTAGGCAATGCACGGCAAGGCAAGGAAAGGGTAACGCATGGGAAAGCACGGTCAGGCGAGGCAAGGCTAAGGCACGACAACGCAAGGCTAGGAAATTCAGGGAAGGCAAGCAAAGAGTAACGGAAGGTAAGCAAGGCAAGGAAAAGGAAGGAAAGGCCAGGGTAACGGAAGGAACGGCACGGCAAGGGGAAACAAGGCTAAGGCACGGCAACGTAGGCTAGGCAATGCACGGCAAGGCAAGGAAAGGGTAACGCATGGGAAAGCACGTTCAGGCGAGGCAAGGCTAAGTCACAACAACGCAAGGCTAGGCAATGCACGGAAGGCAAGCAAAGAGTAACGGAAGGTAAGGAAGGCAAGGGAAAGGAAGGAAAGGCAAGTGTAACGGAAGGAACGGCACGGCAAGGGGAAACAAGGCTAAGGCACGACAACGCACGGCTAGGCAATGCACGGCAAGGCAAGGAAAGGGTAACGCATGGGAAAGCACGGTCAGGCGATGCAAGGCTAAGGCATGACAACGCAAGGCTAGGCAATGCACGGAAAGCAAGCAAAGAGTAAGGGAACGCAAGGAAGGCAAGGGAAAGCAAGGGAAGGCAAGGGTAACGGAAGGAAAGGACGGCAAGGGGTAACAAGGCTAAGGCACGGCAACGCAGGGTTAGGCAATGCACGGCAAGGCAAGGAAAGGGTAACGCAGGGGAAGGCACGGTCAGGTGAGGCAAGGATAAGGCACGACAATGCAAGGCTAGGCAATGCACGGCAAGGCAAGGAAAGAGTAACGGAAGGAAAGGAAGGCAAGTCAAAGCCAGTCAAGGCAAGTGTAACAAAAGGCACGCCACGGCAAGGGGAAACAAGGCTAAGGCACGACAACACATGGCTAGGAAATGCACGGCAAGGCAAGGAAAGGGTAACGCAAGGCAAGGCACGGTGAGGCTAGGCAAGCCTAAGGCATGACAACGCAAGGCTAGGCAATGCACGGAAAGCAAGCAAAGAGTAACGGAACGCAAGGAAGGCAAGGGAAAGCAAGGGAAGGCAAGGGTAACGGAAGGAATGGCACGGCAAGGGGAAACAAGGCTAAGGCACGACAACGCACGCTAGGCAATTCACGGCAAGGCAAGGAAAGGGTAACGCATGGGAAAGCACGGTCAGGCGAGGCAAGGCTAAGGCACGACAACGCAAGGCTAGGCAATGCAGGGAAGGCAAGCAAAGAGTAACGCATGGGAAAGCACGGTCAGGGGAGGCAAGGCTAAGGCACGACAACGCAAGGCTTGGCAATGCACGGAAGGCAAGCAAAGAGTAACGGAAGGTAAGTAAGACAAGGGAAAGCAAAGAAAAATCAAGTGTAACGGAAGGAACGTCACGGCAAGGGGAAACAAGGCTAAGGCACGACAACGCACGCTAGGCAATGCACGGCAAGGCAAGGAAAGGGTAACGCATGGGAAAGCACGGTCAGGCGAGGCAAGGCTAAGGAAAGCCAACGCAAGGCTAGGCAATGCACGGAAAGCAAGCAAGGAGTAACGGAATGCAAGGAAGGAAAGGGAAAGCAAGGGAAGGCAAGGGTAACGGAAGGAAAGGCACGGCAAGGGGTAACAAGGCTAAGGCACGACAACACACGGCTAGGAAATGCACGGCAAGGCAAGGAAAGGGTAACACAAGGCAAGGCACGGTGAGGCTAGGCAACGTTAATGCACGACAACGCAAGGCTAGGCAATGCACGACAATGCAAGGAAAGCTTAAAGCAAAGGAAGGCACGGTCAGGCGAGATAAGGCTAAGGCACGACAACGCAAGGCTAGGCAATGAACGGAAGGCAAGCAAAGAGTAACGGAAGGTAAGGAAGGCAAGGGAAAGCAAGGAAAGGCAATGGTAACGGAAAGAACGGCACGGCAAGGGGAAACAAGGCTAAGTCACGACAACGCACGCTAGGCAATGCACGGCAAGGCAAGGAAAGGGTAACGCATGGGAAAGCACGGTCAGGCGAGGCAAGGCTAAGGCACGACAACCCAAGGCTAGGCAATGCACGGAAGGCAAGCAAAGAGAAACGGAAGGTAAGGAAGGAAAGGGAAAGCAAAGAAAGGCAAATGTAACGGAAGGAACGGCACGGCAAGGGGAAACAAGGCTAAGGCACGACAACGCACGGCTAGGCAATGCACGGCAAGGCAAGCAAAGGGTAACGCAAGGAAAGGCACGGTGAGGCTAGGCAAGGCTAATGCACGAAAACGCAAGGCTAGGCGATGCACGACAATGCAAGGAATGCTTAAAGCAAAGGAAGGCAAGGTCAGGCGAGATAAGGCTAAGGCACGACAACGCAAGGCTAGGAAATTCAGGGAAGGCAAGCAAAGAGTAACGGAAGGTAAGCAAGGCAAGGAAAAGGAAGGAAAGGCCAGGGTAACGGAAGGAACGGCACGGCAAGGGGAAACAAGGCTAAGGCACGGCAACGTAGGCTAGGCAATGCACGGCAAGGCAAGGAAAGGGTAACGCATGGGAAAGCACGTTCAGGCGAGGCAAGGCTAAGTCACAACAACGCAAGGCTAGGCAATGCACGGAAGGCAAGCAAAGAGTAACGGAAGGTAAGGAAGGCAAGGGAAAGGAAGGAAAGGCAAGTGTAACGGAAGGAACGGCACGGCAAGGGGAAACAAGGCTAAGGCACGACAACGCACGGCTAGGCAATGCACGGCAAGGCAAGGAAAGGGTAACGCATGGGAAAGCACGGTCAGGCGATGCAAGGCTAAGGCATGACAACGCAAGGCTAGGCAATGCACGGAAAGCAAGCAAAGAGTAAGGGAACGCAAGGAAGGCAAGGGAAAGCAAGGGAAGGCAAGGGTAACGGAAGGAAAGGACGGCAAGGGGTAACAAGGCTAAGGCACGGCAACGCAGGGTTAGGCAATGCACGGCAAGGCAAGGAAAGGGTAACGCAGGGGAAGGCACGGTCAGGTGAGGCAAGGATAAGGCACGACAATGCAAGGCTAGGCAATGCACGGCAAGGCAAGGAAAGAGTAACGGAAGGAAAGGAAGGCAAGTCAAAGCCAGTCAAGGCAAGTGTAACAAAAGGCACGCCACGGCAAGGGGAAACAAGGCTAAGGCACGACAACACATGGCTAGGAAATGCACGGCAAGGCAAGGAAAGGGTAACGCAAGGCATGGCACGGTGAGGCTAGGCAAGGTTAATGCACGACAACGCAAGGCTAGGCAATGCACGACAATGCAAGGAAAGCTTAAAGCAAAGGAAGGCAAGGTCAGGTGAGATAAGGCTAAGGCACGACAACGCAAGGCTAGGAAATTCAGGGAAGGCAAGCAAAGAGTAACGGAATGTAAGGAAGGGAAGGGAAAGCAAGGAAAGGCAAGTGTAACGGAAGGAACGGCACGGCAAGGCGAAACAAGGCTAAGGCACGACAACGCACGGCTAGGCAATGCACGGCAAGGCAATGAAAGGGTAACGCATGGGAAAGCACGGTCAGGGGAGGCAAGGCTAAGGCATGACAACGCAAGTCTAGGCAATGCACGGAAAGCAAGCAAAGAGTAACGGAACGCAAGGAAGGCAAGGGAAAGAAAGGAAAGGCAAGTGTAACGGAAGGAACGGCAGGGCAAGGGGAAACAAGGCTAAGGCACGACAACGCACGGCTAGGCAATGCACGGCAAGGCAAGGAAAGCTTAAAGCAAAGGAAGGCAAGGTCAGGCGAGATAAAGCAAAGGCACGACAACGCAAGGCTAGGCAATGCACCGCAAGGGAAGCAAAGGGTAACGCAAGGAAAGGCACGGTGAGGCTAGGCAAGGCTAAGGCACGACAACGCACGGCTAGGCAATGCACGGCAAGGCAAGCAAAGGGTAACGCTAGGCAAGGAACGGTGAGGCTAGGCAAGGCAAATGTACGGAAACGCAAGGCTAGGCAATGCACGAAATGCAAGGAAAGCTTAAAGCAAAGGAAGGCAAGGTCAGGCGAGATAAGGCAAAGGCACGACAACGCAAGGCTAGGCAATTCAGGGAAGGCAAGCAAAGAGTAACGGAAGGTAAGGAAGGCAAGGAAAAGCAAGGAAAGGCAAGGGTAACGGAAGGAACGGCACGGAAAGGGGGAACAAGTCTAAGGCACGACACCGAACGCTAGGCAATGAACGGCAAGGCAAGGAAAGGGTAACGCATGGGAAAGCACGGTCAGGCGAGGCAAGGCTAAGGCACGACAACGCAAGGCTAGGCAATGCACGGAAGGCAAGCAAAGAGTAACGGAAGGTAAGGAAGGCAAGGGAAAGCAAGGAAAGGCAAGTGTAACGGAAGGAACGGCACGGCAAGGGGAAACAAGGCTAAGGCACGACAACGCACGCTAGGCAATGCACGGCAAGGCAAGGAAAGGGTAACGCATGGGAAAGCACGGTCAGGCGAGGCAAGGCTAAGGCATGACAACGCAACGCTAGGCAATGCACGGAAAGCAAGCAAAGAGTAACGGAACGCAAGGAAAGTAAGGGAAAGCAAGGGAAGGCAAGGGTAACGGAAGGAACGGCACGGCAAGGGGTAAGAAGGCTAAGGCACGACAACGCAGGGCTAGGCTATGCACGGCAAGGCAAGGAAAGAGTAACGGAAGGAAAGGAAGGCAAGGCAAAGCCAGGCAAGGCAAGTGTAACAAAAGGCACGCCACGGCAAGGGGAATCAAGGCTAAGGCACGACAACGCACGGCTAGGCAATGCACGGCAAGGCAAGGAAAGGGTAACGCAAGGCAAGGCACGGTGAGGCTAGGCAAGGCTAATGCACGACAACGCAAGGCTAGGCAATGCACGACAATGCAAGGAAAGCTTAAAGCAAAGGAAGGCACGGTCAGGCGAGATAAGGCTAAGGCACGACAACGCAAGGCTAGGCAATGCACGGAAAGCAAGCAAAGAGTAACGGAAGGTAAGGAAGGCAAGGGAAAGCGAAGAAAGGCAAGTGTAACGGAAGGAACGGCACGGCAAGGGGAAACAAGGCTAAGGCACGACAACGCACGCTAGGCAATGCACGGCAAGGCAAGGAAAGGGTAACGCATGGGAAAGCACGGTCAGTCGAGGCAAGCCTAAGGCATGACAACGCAAGGCTAGACAATGCACGGAAAGCAAGCAAAGAGTAACGGAACGCAAGGAGGGCAAGGGAAAGCAAGGGAAGGCAACGGTAACGGAAGGAACTGCACGGCAAGGGGAAAGAAGCCTAAGGCACGGCAACGCAGGCTGGGCAATGCACGGCAAGGCAAGGAAAGGGTAACGCATGGGAAAGCACGGTCAGGGGAGGCAAGGCTAAGGCACGACAACGCAAGGCTTGGCAATGCACGGAAGGCAAGCAAAGAGTAACGGAAGGTAAGGAAGGCAAGGGAAAGCAAAGAAAGGCAAGTGTAACGGAAGGAACGGCACGGCAAGGGGAAACAAGGCTAAGGCACGACAACACACGGCTAGGAAATGCACGGCAAGGCAAGGAAAGGGTAACGCAAGGCAAGGCACGGTGAGGCTAGGCAAGGTTAATGCACGACAACGCAAGGCTAGGCAATGCACGACAATGCAAGGAAAGCTTAAAGCAAAGGAAGGCACGGTCAGGCGAGATAAGGCTAAGGCACGACAACGCAAGGCTAGGAAATTCACGGAAGGCAAGCAAAGAGTAACGGAATGTAAGGAAGGCAAGGGAAAGCAAGGAAAGGCAAGTGTAACGGAAGGAACGGCACGGCAAGGCGAAACAAGGCTAAGGCACGACAACGCACGGCTAGGCAATGCACGGCAAGGCAAGGAAAGGGTAACGCATGGGAAAGCACGGTCAGGGGAGGCAAGGCTAAGGCATGACAACGCAAGTCTAGGCAATGCACGGAAAGCAAGCAAAGAGTAACGGAACGCAAGGAAGGCAAGGGAAAGCAAGGAAAGGCAAGTGTAACGGAAGGAACGGCACGGCAAGGGGAAACAAGGCTAAGGCACGACAACGCACGCTAGGCAATGCACGGCAAGGCAAGGAAAGGGTAACGCATGGGAAAGCACGGTCAGGCGAGGCAAGGCTAAGGCATGACAACGCAACGCTAGGCAATGCACGGAAAGCAAGCAAAGAGTAACGGAACGCAAGGAAAGTAAGGGAAAGCAAGGGAAGGCAAGGGTAACGGAAGGAACGGCACGGCAAGGGGTAAGAAGGCTAAGGCACGACAACGCAGGGCTAGGCTATGCACGGCAAGGCAAGGAAAGAGTAACGGAAGGAAAGGAAGGCAAGGCAAAGCCAGGCAAGGCAAGTGTAACAAAAGGCACGCCACGGCAAGGGGAATCAAGGCTAAGGCACGACAACGCACGGCTAGGCAATGCACGGCAAGGCAAGGAAAGGGTAACGCAAGGCAAGGCACGGTGAGGCTAGGCAAGGCTAATGCACGACAACGCAAGGCTAGGCAATGCACGACAATGCAAGGAAAGCTTAAAGCAAAGGAAGGCACGGTCAGGCGAGATAAGGCTAAGGCACGACAACGCAAGGCTAGGCAATGCACGGAAAGCAAGCAAAGAGTAACGGAAGGTAAGGAAGGCAAGGGAAAGCGAAGAAAGGCAAGTGTAACGGAAGGAACGGCACGGCAAGGGGAAACAAGGCTAAGGCACGACAACGCACGCTAGGCAATGCACGACAAGGCAAGGAAAGGGTAACGCATGGGAAAGCACGGTCAGTCGAGGCAAGCCTAAGGCATGACAACGCAAGGCTAGACAATGCACGGAAAGCAAGCAAAGAGTAACGGAACGCAAGGAGGGCAAGGGAAAGCAAGGGAAGGCAACGGTAACGGAAGGAACTGCACGGCAAGGGGAAAGAAGCCTAAGGCACGGCAACGCAGGCTGGGCAATGCACGGCAAGGCAAGGAAAGGGTAACGCATGGGAAAGCACGGTCAGGGGAGGCAAGGCTAAGGCACGACAACGCAAGGCTTGGCAATGCACGGAAGGCAAGCAAAGAGTAACGGAAGGTAAGGAAGGCAAGGGAAAGCAAAGAAAGGCAAGTGTAACGGAAGGAACGGCACGGCAAGGGGAAACAAGGCTAAGGCACGACAACACACGGCTAGGAAATGCACGGCAAGGCAAGGAAAGGGTAACGCAAGGCAAGGCACGGTGAGGCTAGGCAAGGTTAATGCACGACAACGCAAGGCTAGGCAATGCACGACAATGCAAGGAAAGCTTAAAGCAAAGGAAGGCACGGTCAGGCGAGATAAGGCTAAGGCACGACAACGCAAGGCTAGGAAATTCACGGAAGGCAAGCAAAGAGTAACGGAATGTAAGGAAGGCAAGGGAAAGCAAGGAAAGGCAAGTGTAACGGAAGGAACGGCACGGCAAGGCGAAACAAGGCTAAGGCACGACAACGCACGGCTAGGCAATGCACGGCAAGGCAAGGAAAGGGTAACGCATGGGAAAGCACGGTCAGGGGAGGCAAGGCTAAGGCATGACAACGCAAGTCTAGGCAATGCACGGAAAGCAAGCAAAGAGTAACGGAACGCAAGGAAGGCAAGGGAAAGCAAGGAAAGGCAAGTGTAACGGAAGGAACGGCACGGCAAGGGGAAACAAGGCTAAGGCACGACAACGCACGGCTAGGCAATGCACGGCAAGGCAAGGAAAGCTTAAAGCAAAGGAAGGCAAGGTCAGGCGAGATAAGGCAAAGGCACAACAACGCAAGGCTAGGCAATTCAGGGAAGGCAAGCAAAGAGTAACGGAAGGCAAGCAAAGGCAAGGAAAAGCAAGGAAAGTCAAGGGTAACGGAAGGAACGGCACGGCAAGGGGAAACAAGTCTAAGGCACGACACCGAACGCTAGGCAATGAACGGCAAGACAAGGAAAGGGTTTTGCATGGGAAAGCACGGTCAGGCGAGGCAAGGCTAAGGCATGATAACGCAAGGCTAGGCAATGCACGGAATGCAAGCAAAGAGTAACGGAAGGTAAGGAAGGCAAGGGAAAGCAAGGAAAGGCAAGTGTAACGGAAGGAACGGCACGGCAAGGGGAAACAAGGCTAAGGCACGACAACGGACGGCTAGGCAACGCATGGCAAGGCAAGGAAAGGGTAACGCAAGGCAAGGCACGGTGAGGATATGCAAGGCTAATGCACGACAACGCAAGGCTAGGCAATGCACGGAAAGCAAGCAAAGAGTAACGGAACGCAAGGAAGGCAAGGGAAAGCAAGGGAAGGCAAGGGTAACGGAAGGAAAGGCACGGCAAGGGGTAACAAGGCTAAGGCACGACAACGCAGGGCTAGGCAATGCACGGCAAGGCAAGGAAAGGGTAACGCAGGGGAAGGCACGGTCAGGTGAGGCAAGGATAAGGCACGACAATGCAAGGCTAGGCAATGCACGGCAAGGCAAGGAAAGAATAACGGAAGGAAAGGAAGGCAAGTCAAAGCCAGGCAAGGCAAGTGTAACAAAAGGCACGCCACGGCAAGGGGAAACAAGGCTAAGGCACGACAACGCACGGCTAGGCAATGCACGGCAAGGCAAGGAAAGGGTAACAAAAGGCAAGGCACGGTGAGGCTAGGCAAGGCTAATGCACGACAACGCAAGGCTAGGCAATGCACGACAATGCAAGGAATGCTTAAAGCAAAGGAAGGCACGGTCAGGCGAGATAAGGCTAAGGCACGACAACGCAAGGCTAGGAAATTCAGGGAAGGCAAGCAAAGAGTAACGGAAGGTAAGCAAGGCAAGGAAAAGGAAGGAAAGGCCAGGGTAACGGAAGGAACGGCACGGCAAGGGGAAACAAGGCTAAGGCACGGCAACGTAGGCTAGGCAATGCACGGCAAGGCAAGGAAAGGGTAACGCATGGGAAAGCACGTTCAGGCGAGGCAAGGCTAAGTCACAACAACGCAAGGCTAGGCAATGCACGGAAGGCAAGCAAAGAGTAACGGAAGGTAAGGAAGGCAAGGGAAAGGAAGGAAAGGCAAGTGTAACGGAAGGAACGGCACGGCAAGGGGAAACAAGGCTAAGGCACGACAACGCACGGCTAGGCAATGCACGGCAAGGCAAGGAAAGGGTAACGCATGGGAAAGCACGGTCAGGCGATGCAAGGCTAAGGCATGACAACGCAAGGCTAGGCAATGCACGGAAAGCAAGCAAAGAGTAACGGAAGGCAAGGAAGGCAAGGGAAAGCAAGGCAAGGCAACGGTAACGGAAGGAAAGACACGGCAAGGGGAAACAAGGCTAAGGCACGGCAACGCAGGGTTAGGCAATGCACGGCAAGGCAAGGAAAGGGTAACGCAGGGGAAGGCACGGTCAGGTGAGGCAAGGATAAGGCACGACAATGCAAGGCTAGGCAATGCACGGCAAGGCAAGGAAAGAGTAACGGAAGGAAAGGAAGGCAAGTCAAAGCCAGTCAAGGCAAGTGTAACAAAAGGCACGCCACGGCAAGGGGAAACAAGGCTAAGGCACGACAACACATGGCTAGGAAATGCACGGCAAGGCAAGGAAAGGGTAACGCAAGGCAAGGCACGGTGAGGCTAGGCAAGGCTAATGCACGACAACGCAAGGCTAGGCAATGCACGACAATGCAAGGAAAGCTTAAAGCAAAGGAAGGCACGGTCAGGCGAGATAAGGCTAAGGCACGACAACGCAAGGCTAGGCAATGCACGGAAGGCAAGCAAAGAGTAACGGAAGGTAAGGAAGGCAAGGGAAAGCAAAGAAAGGCAAGTGTAACGGAAGGAACGGCACGGAAAGGGGAAACAAGGCTAAGGCACGACAACGCACGCTAGGCAATGCACGGCAAGGCAAGGAAAGGGTAACGCATGGGAAAGCACGGTCAGGCGAGGCAAGCCTAAGGCATGACAACGCAAGGCTAGGCAATGCACGGAAAGCAAGCAAAGAGTAACGGAACGCAAGGAAGGCAAGGGAAAGCAAGGGAAGGCAAGGGTAACGGAAGGAACGGCACGGCAAGGGGAAACAAGGCTAAGGCACGACAACGCACGCTAGGCAATTCACGGCAAGGCAAGGAAAGGGTAACGCATGGGAAAGCACGGTCAGGCGAGGCAAGGCTAAGGCACGACAACGCAAGGCTAGGCAATGCAGGGAAGGCAAGCAAAGAGTAACGCATGGGAAAGCACGGTCAGGGGAGGCAAGGCTAAGGCACGACAACGCAAGGCTTGGCAATGCACGGAAGGCAAGCAAAGAGTAACGGAAGGTAAGTAAGGCAAGGGAAAGCAAAGAAAGGCAAGTGTAACGGAAGGAACGTCACGGCAAGGGGAAACAAGGCTAAGGCACGACAACGCACGCTAGGCAATGCACGGCAAGGCAAGGAAAGGGTAACGCATGGGAAAGCACGGTCAGGCGAGGCAAGGCTACGGAAAGCCAACGCAAGGCTAGGCAATGCACGGAAAGCAAGCAAGGAGTAACGGAATGCAAGGAAGGAAAGGGAAAGCAAGGGAAGGCAAGGGTAACGGAAGGAACGGCACGGCAAGGGGTAACAAGGCTAAGGCACGACAACACACGGCTAGGAAATGCACGGCAAGGCAAGGAAAGGGTAACACAAGGCAAGGCACGGTGAGGCTAGGCAACGTTAATGCACGACAACGCAAGGCTAGGCAATGCACGACAATGCAAGGAAAGCTTAAAGCAAAGGAAGGCACGGTCAGGCGAGATAAGGCTAAGGCACGACAACGCAAGGCTAGGCAATGAACGGAAGGCAAGCAAAGAGTAACGGAAGGTAAGGAAGGCAAGGGAAAGCAAGGAAAGGCAATGGTAACGGAAAGAACGGCACGGCAAGGGGAAACAAGGCTAAGTCACGACAACGCACGCTAGGCAATGCACGGCAAGGCAAGGAAAGGGTAACGCATGGGAAAGCACGGTCAGGCGAGGCAAGGCTAAGGCACGACAACCCAAGGCTAGGCAATGCACGGAAGGCAAGCAAAGAGTAACGGAAGGTAAGGAAGGCAAGGGAAAGGAAGGAAAGGCAAGTGTAACGGAAGGAACGGCACGGCAAGGGGAAACAAGGCTAAGGCACGACAACGCACGGCTAGGCAATGCACGGCAAGGCAAGGAAAGGGTAACGCATGGGAAAGCACGGTCAGGCGATGCAAGGCTAAGGCATGACAACGCAAGGCTAGGCAATGCACGGAAAGCAAGCAAAGAGTAAGGGAACGCAAGGAAGGCAAGGGAAAGCAAGGGAAGGCAAGGGTAACGGAAGGAAAGGACGGCAAGGGGTAACAAGGCTAAGGCACGGCAACGCAGGGTTAGGCAATGCACGGCAAGGCAAGGAAAGGGTAACGCAGGGGAAGGCACGGTCAGGTGAGGCAAGGATAAGGCACGACAATGCAAGGCTAGGCAATGCACGGCAAGGCAAGGAAAGAGTAACGGAAGGAAAGGAAGGCAAGTCAAAGCCAGTCAAGGCAAGTGTAACAAAAGGCACGCCACGGCAAGGGGAAACAAGGCTAAGGCACGACAACACACGGCTAGGAAATGCACGGCAAGGCAAGGAAAGGGTAACGCAAGGCAAGGCACGGTGAGGCTAGGCAAGGTTAATGCACGACAACGCAAGGCTAGGCAATGCACGACAATGCAAGGAAAGCTTAAAGCAAAGGAAGGCAAGGTCAGGTGAGATAAGGCTAAGGCACGACAACGCAAGGCTAGGAAATTCAGGGAAGGCAAGCAAAGAGTAACGGAATGTAAGGAAGGGAAGGGAAAGCAAGGAAAGGCAAGTGTAACGGAAGGAACGGCACGGCAAGGCGAAACAAGGCTAAGGCACGACAACGCACGGCTAGGCAATGCACGGCAAGGCAATGAAAGGGTAACGCATGGGAAAGCACGGTCAGGGGAGGCAAGGCTAAGGCATGACAACGCAAGGCTAGGCAATGCACGGAAAGCAAGCAAAGAGTAACGGAACGCAAGGAAGGCAAGGGAAAGAAAGGAAAGGCAAGTGTAACGGAAGGAACGGCAGGGCAAGGGGAAACAAGGCTAAGGCACGACAACGCACGGCTAGGCAATGCACGGCAAGGCAAGGAAAGCTTAAAGCAAATGAAGGCAAGGTCAGGCGAGATAAAGCAAAGGCACGACAACGCAAGGCTAGGCAATGCACCGCAAGGGAAGCAAAGGGTAATGCAAGGAAAGGCACGGTGAGGCTAGGCAAGGCTAAGGCACGACAACGCACGGCTAGGCAATGCACGGCAAGGCAAGCAAAGGGTAACGCTAGGCAAGGAACGGTGAGGCTAGGCAAGGCAAATGTACGGAAACGCAAGGCTAGGCAATGCACGAAATGCAAGGAAAGCTTAAAGCAAAGGAAGGCAAGGTCAGGCGAGATAAGGCAAAGGCACGACAACGCAAGGCTAGGCAATTCAGGGAAGGCAAGCAAAGAGTAACGGAAGGTAAGGAAGGCAAGGAAAAGCAAGGAAAGGCAAGGGTAACGGAAGGAACGGCACGGCAAGGGGGAACAAGTCTAAGGCACGACACCGAACGCTAGGCAATGAACGGCAAGGCAAGGAAAGGGTAACGCATGGGAAAGCACGGTCAGGCGAGGCAAGGCTAAGGCACGACAACGCAAGGCTAGGCAATGCACGGAAGGCAAGCAAAGAGTAACGGAAGGTAAGGAAGGCAAGGGAAAGCAAGGAAAGGCAAGTGTAACGGAAGGAACGGCACGGCAAGGGGAAACAAGGCTAAGGCACGACAACGCACGCTAGGCAATGCACGGCAAGGCAAGGAAAGGGTAACGCATGGGAAAGCACGGTCAGGCGAGGCAAGGCTAAGGCATGACAACGCAACGCTAGGCAATGCACGGAAAGCAAGCAAAGAGTAACGGAACGCAAGGAAAGTAAGGGAAAGCAAGGGAAGGCAAGGGTAACGGAAGGAACGGCACGGCAAGGGGTAAGAAGGCTAAGGCACGACAACGCAGGGCTAGGCTATGCACTGCAAGGCAAGGAAAGAGTAACGGAAGGAAAGGAAGGCAAGGCAAAGCCAGGCAAGGCAAGTGTAACAAAAGGCACGCCACGGCAAGGGGAATCAAGGCTAAGGCACGACAACGCACGGCTAGGCAATGCACGGCAAGGCAAGGAAAGGGTAACGCAAGGCAAGGCACGGTGAGGCTAGGCAAGGCTAATGCACGACAACGCAAGGCTAGGCAATGCACGACAATGCAAGGAAAGCTTAAAGCAAAGGAAGGCACGGTCAGGCGAGATAAGGCTAAGGCACGACAACGCAAGGCTAGGCAATGCACGGAAAGCAAGCAAAGAGTAACGGAAGGTAAGGAAGGCAAGGGAAAGCGAAGAAAGGCAAGTGTAACGGAAGGAACGGCACGGCAAGGGGAAACAAGGCTAAGGCACGACAACGCACGCTAGGCAATGCACGGCAAGGCAAGGAAAGGGTAACGCATGGGAAAGCACGGTCAGGCGAGGCAAGCCTAAGGCATGACAACGCAAGGCTAGACAATGCACGGAAAGCAAGCAAAGAGTAACGGAACGCAAGGAGGGCAAGGGAAAGCAAGGGAAGGCAACGGTAACGGAAGGAACTGCACGGCAAGGGGAAAGAAGCCTAAGGCACGGCAACGCAGGCTGGGCAATGCACGGCAAGGCAAGGAAAGGGTAACGCATGGGAAAGCACGGTCAGGGGAGGCAAGGCTAAGGCACGACAACGCAAGGCTTGGCAATGCACGGAAGGCAAGCAAAGAGTAACGGAAGGTAAGGAAGGCAAGGGAAAGCAAAGAAAGGCAAGTGTAACGGAAGGAACGGCACGGCAAGGGGAAACAAGGCTAAGGCACGACAACACACGGCTAGGAAATGCACGGCAAGGCAAGGAAAGGGTAACGCAAGGCAAGGCACGGTGAGGCTAGGCAAGGTTAATGCACGACAACGCAAGGCTAGGCAATGCACGACAATGCAAGGAAAGCTTAAAGCAAAGGAAGGCACGGTCAGGCGAGATAAGGCTAAGGCACGACAACGCAAGGCTAGGAAATTCACGGAAGGCAAGCAAAGAGTAACGGAATGTAAGGAAGGCAAGGGAAAGCAAGGAAAGGCAAGTGTAACGGAAGGAACGGCACGGCAAGGCGAAACAAGGCTAAGGCACGACAACGCACGGCTAGGCAATGCACGGCAAGGCAAGGAAAGGGTAACGCATGGGAAAGCACGGTCAGGGGAGGCAAGGCTAAGGCATGACAACGCAAGGCTAGGCAATGCACGGAAAGCAAGCAAAGAGTAACGGAACGCAAGGAAGGCAAGGGAAAGCAAGGAAAGGCAAGTGTAACGGAAGGAACGGCACGGCAAGGGGAAACAAGGCTAAGGCACGACAACGCACGGCTAGGCAATGCACGGCAAGGCAAGGAAAGCTTAAAGCAAAGGAAGGCAAGGTCAGGCGAGATAAGGCAAAGGCACAACAACGCAAGGCTAGGCAATTCAGGGAAGGCAAGCAAAGAGTAACGGAAGGTAAGCAAGGCAAGGAAAAGCAAGGAAAGTCAAGGGTAACGGAAGGAACGGCACGGCAAGGGGAAACAAGTCTAAGGCACGACACCGAACGCTAGGCAATGAACGGCAAGGCAAGGAAAGGGTTTTGCATGGGAAAGCACGGTCAGGCGAGGCAAGGCTAAGGCACGATAACGCAAGGCTAGGCAATGCACGGAATGCAAGCAAAGAGTAACGGAAGGTAAGGAAGGCAAGGGAAAGGAAGGAAAGGCAAGTGTAACGGAAGGAACGGCACGGCAAGGGGAAACAAGGCTAAGGCACGACAACGCACGGCTAGGCAACGCACGGCAAGGCAAGGAAAGGGTAACGCATGGGAAAGCACGGTCAGGCGATGCAAGGCTAAGGCATGACAACGCAAGGCTAGGCAATGCACGGAAAGCAAGCAAAGAGTAACGGAACGCAAGGAAGGCAAGGGAAAGCAAGGGAAGGCAAGGGTAACGGAAGGAAAGGCACGGCAAGGGGTAACAAGGCTAAGGCACGGCAACGCAGGGTTCGGCAATGCACGGCAAGGCAAGGAAAGGGTAACGCAGGGGAAGGCACGGTCAGGTGAGGCAAGGATAAGGCACGACAATGCAAGGCTAGGCAATGCACGGCAAGGCAAGGAAAGAATAACGGAAGGAAAGGAAGGCAAGTCAAAGCCAGGCAAGGCAAGTGTAACAAAAGGCACGCCAAGGCAAGGGGAAACAAGGCTAAGGCACGACAACGCACGGCTAGGCAATGCACGGCAAGGCAAGGAAAGGGTAACAAAAGGCAAGGCACGGTGAGGCTAGGCAACGCTAATGCACGACAACGCAAGGCTAGGCAATGCACGACAATGCAAGGAAAGCTTAAAGGAAAGGAAGGCACGGTCAGGCGAGATAAGGCTAAGGCACGACAACGCAAGGCTAGGCAATGCAGGGAAGGCAAGCAAAGAGTAACGGAAGGTAAGCAAGGCAAGGAAAAGCAAGGAAAGGCAAGGGTAACGGAAGGAACTGCACGGCAAGGGGAAACAAGGCTAAGGCACGGCAACGCAGGCTGGGCAATGCACGGCAAGGCAAGGAAAGGGTAACGCATGGGAAAGCACGGTCAGGGGAGGCAAGGCTAAGGCACGACAACGCAAGGCTTGGCAATGCACGGAAGGCAAGCAAAGAGTAACGGAAGGTAAGGAAGGCAAGGGAAAGCAAGGAAAGGCAAGTGTAACGGAAGGAACGGCACGGCAAGGGGAAACAAGGCTAAGGCACGACAACGCACGCTAGGCAATGCACGGCAAGGCAAGGAAAGGGTAACGCATGGGAAAGCACGGTCAGGCGAGGCAAGGCTAAGGCATGACAACGCAACGCTAGGCAATGCACGGAAAGCAAGCAAAGAGTAACGGAACGCAAGGAAAGTAAGGGAAAGCAAGGGAAGGCAAGGGTAACGGAAGGAACGGCACGGCAAGGGGTAAGAAGGCTAAGGCACGACAACGCAGGGCTAGGCTATGCACGGCAAGGCAAGGAAAGAGTAACGGAAGGAAAGGAAGGCAAGGCAAAGCCAGGCAAGGCAAGTGTAACAAAAGGCACGCCACGGCAAGGGGAATCAAGGCTAAGGCTCGACAACGCACGGCTAGGCAATGCACGGCAAGGCAAGGAAAGGGTAACGCAAGGCAAGGCACGGTGAGGCAAGGCAAGGCTAATGCACGACAACGCAAGGCTAGGCAATGCACGACAATGCAAGGAAAGCTTAAAGCAAAGGAAGGCACGGTCAGGCGAGATAAGGATAAGGCACGACAACGCAAGGCTAGGCAATGCACGGAAAGCAAGCAAAGAGTAACGGAAGGTAAGGAAGGCAAGGGAAAGCGAAGAAAGGCAAGTGTAACGGAAGGAACGGCACGGCAAGGGGAAACAAGGCTAAGGCACGACAACGCACGCTAGGCAATGCACGGCAAGGCAAGGAAAGGGTAACGCATGGGAAAGCACGGTCAGGCGAGGCAAGCCTAAGGCATGACAACGCAAGGCTAGACAATGCACGGAAAGCAAGCAAAGAGTAACGGAACGCAAGGAGGGCAAGGGAAAGCAAGAGAAGGCAACGGTAACGGAAGGAACTGCACGGCAAGGGGAAAGAAGCCTAAGGCACGGCAACGCAGGCTGGGCAATGCACGGCAAGGCAAGGAAAGGGTAACGCATGGGAAAGCACGGTCAGGGGAGGCAAGGCTAAGGCACGACAACGCAAGGCTTGGCAATGCACGGAAGGCAAGCAAAGAGTAACGGAAGGTAAGGAAGGCAAGGGAAAGCAAAGAAAGGCAAGTGTAACGGAAGGAACGGCACGGCAAGGGGAAACAAGGCTAAGGCACGACAACACACGGCTAGGAAATGCACGGCAAGGCAAGGAAAGGGTAACGCAAGGCAAGGCACGGTGAGGCTAGGCAAGGTTAATGCACGACAACGCAAGGCTAGGCAATGCACGACAATGCAAGGAAAGCTTAAAGCAAAGGAAGGCACGGTCAGGCGAGATAAGGCTAAGGCACGACAACGCAAGGCTAGGAAATTCACGGAAGGCAAGCAAAGAGTAACGGAATGTAAGGAAGGCAAGGGAAAGCAAGGAAAGGCAAGTGTAACGGAAGGAACGGCACGGCAAGGCGAAACAAGGCTAAGGCACGACAACGCACGGCTAGGCAATGCACGGCAAGGCAAGGAAAGGGTAACGCATGGGAAAGCACGGTCAGGGGAGGCAAGGCTAAGGCATGACAACGCAAGTCTAGGCAATGCACGGAAGGCAAGCAAAGAGTAACGGAAGGTAAGGAAGGCAAGGGAAAGCAAAGAAAGGCAAGTGTAACGGAAGGAACGGCACGGCAAGGGGAAACAAGGCTAATGCACGACAACGCAAGGCTAGGCAATGCACGACAATGCAAGGAAAGCTTAAAGCAAAGGAAGGCACGGTCAGGCGAGATAAGGCAAAGGCACAACAACGCAAGGCTAGGCAATTCAGGGAAGGCAAGCAAAGAGTAACGGAAGGTAAGCAAGGCAAGGAAAAGCAAGGAAAGTCAAGGGTAACGGAAGGAACGGCACGGCAAGGGGAAACAAGTCTAAGGCACGACACCGAACGCTAGGCAATGAACGGCAAGGCAAGGAAAGGGTAACGCATGGGAACGCACGGTCAGGCGAGGCAAGGCTAAGGCACGACAACGCAAGGCTAGGCAATGCACGGAAGGCAAGCAAAGAGTAACGGAAGGTAAGGAAGGCAAGGGAAAGGAAGGAAAGGCAAGTGTAACGGAAGGAACGGCACGGCAAGGGGAAACAAGGCTAAGGCACGACAACGCACGGCTAGGCAACGCACGGCAAGGCAAGGAAAGGGTAACGCATGGGAAAGCACGGTCAGGCGATGCAAGGCTAAGGCATGACAACGCAAGGCTAGGCAATGCACGGAAAGCAAGCAAAGAGTAACGGAACGCAAGGAAGGCAAGGGAAAGCAAGGGAAGGCAAGGGTAACGGAAGGAAAGGCACGGCAAGGGGTAACAAGGCTAAGGCACGGCAACGCAGGGTTCGGCAATGCACGGCAAGGCAAGGAAAGGGTAACGCAGGGGAAGGCACGGTCAGGTGAGGCAAGGATAAGGCACGACAATGCAAGGCTAGGCAATGCACGGCAAGGCAAGGAAAGAATAACGGAAGGAAAGGAAGGCAAGTCAAAGCCAGGCAAGGCAAGTGTAACAAAAGGCACGCCACGGCAAGGGGAAACAAGGCTAAGGCACGACAACGCACGGCTAGGCAATGCACGGCAAGGCAAGGAAAGGGTAACAAAAGGCAAGGCACGGTGAGGCTAGGCAACGCTAATGCACGACAACGCAAGGCTAGGCAATGCACGACAATGCAAGGAAAGCTTAAAGCAAAGGAAGGCACGGTCAGGCGAGATAAGGCTAAGGCACGACAACGCAAGGCAAGGCAATGCAGGGAAGGGAAGCAAAGAGTAACGGAAGGTAAGCAAGGCAAGGAAAAGCAAGGAAAGGCAAGGGTAACGGAAGGAACTGCACGGCAAGGGGAAACAAGGCTAAGGCACGGCAACGCAGGCTGGGCAATGCACGGCAAGGCAAGGAAAGGGTAACGCATGGGAAAGCACGGTCAGGGGAGGCAAGGCTAAGGCACGACAACGCAAGGCTTGGCAATGCACGGAAGGCAAGCAAAGAGTAACGGAAGGTAAGGAAGGCAAGGGAAAGCAAAGAAAGGCAAGTGTAACGGAAGGAACGGCACGGCAAGGGGAAACAAGGCTAAGGCACGACAACACACGGCTAGGAAATGCACGGCAAGGCAAGGAAAGGGTAACGCAAGGCAAGGCACGGTGAGGCTAGGCAAGGTTAATGCACGACAACGCAAGGCTAGGCAAAGCACGACAATGCAAGGAAAGCTTAAAGCAAAGGAAGGCACGGTCAGGCGAGATAAGGCTAAGGCACGACAACGCAAGGCTAGGCAAATCACGGAATGCAAGCAAAGAGTAACGGAAGGTAAGGAAGGCAAGGGAAAGCAAGGAAAGTCAATGGTAACGGAAGGAACGGCACGGCAAGGGGAAACAAGGCTAAGGCACGACAACGCACGCTAGGCAATGCACGGCAAGGCAAGGAAAGGGTAACGCATGGGAAAGCACGGTCAGGCGAGGCAAGGCTAAGGCACGACAACCCAAGGCTAGGCAATGCACGGAAGGCAAGCAAAGAGTAACGGAAGATAAGGAAGTAAAGGGAAAGCAAAGAAAGGCAAGTGTAACGGAATGAACGGCACGGCAAGGGGAAAAAAGGCGAAGGCACGACAACGCAAGGATAGGCAATGCACGGCAAGGCAAGCAAAAAGTAACGCAAGGAAAGGCACGGTGAGGCTAGGCAAGGCTAATGCACGAAAACGCAAGGCTAGGCGATGCACGACAATGCAAGGAAAGTTTAAAGCAAAGGAAGGCAAGGTCAGGCGAGATAAGGCTAAGGCACGACAACGCAAGGCTAGGAAATTCAGGGAAGGCAAGCAAAGAGTAACGGAATGTAAGGAAGGCAAGGGAAAGCAAGGAAAGGCAAGTGTAACGGAAGGAACGGCACGGCAAGGCGAAACAAGGCTAAGGCACGACAACGCACGGCTAGGCAATGCACGGCAAGGCAAGGAAAGGGTAACGCATGGGAAAGCACGGTCAGGCGAGGCAAGGCTAAGGCATGACAACGCAAGGCTAGGCAATGCACGGAAAGCAAGCAAAGAGTAACGGAACGCAAGGAAGGCAAGGGAAAGCAAGGAAAGGCAAGTGTAACGGAAGGAACGGCACGGCAAGGGGAAACAAGGCTAAGGCACGACAACGCACGGCTAGGCAATGCACGGCAAGGCAAGGAAAGCTTAAAGCAAAGGAAGGCAAGGTCAGGCGAGATAAGGCAAAGGCACAACAACGCAAGGCTAGGCAATTCAGGGAAGGCAAGCAAAGAGTAACGGAAGGTAAGCAAGGCAAGGAAAAGCAAGGAAAGTCAAGGGTAACGGAAGGAACGGCACGGCAAGGGGAAACAAGTCTAAGGCACGACACCGAACGCTAGGCAATGAACGGCAAGGCAAGGAAAGGGTTTTGCATGGGAAAGCACGGTCAGGCGAGGCAAGGCTAAGGCACGATAACGCAAGGCTAGGCAATGCACGGAATGCAAGCAAAGAGTAACGGAAGGTAAGGAAGGCAAGGGAAAGGAAGGAAAAGCAAGTGTAACGGAAGGAACGGCACGGCAAGGGGAAACAAGGCTAAGGCACGACAACGCACGGCTAGGCAACGCACGGCAAGGCAAGGAAAGGGTAACGCATGGGAAAGCACGGTCAGGCGATGCAAGGCTAAGGCATGACAACGCAAGGCTAGGCAATGCACGGAAAGCAAGCAAAGAGTAACGGAACGCAAGGAAGGCAAGGGAAAGCAAGGGAAGGCAAGGGTAACGGAAGGAAAGGCACGGCAAGGGGTAACAAGGCTAAGGCACGGCAACGCAGGGTTCGGCAATGCACGGCAAAGCAAGGAAAGGGTAACGCAGGGGAAGGCACGGTCAGGTGAGGCAAGGATAAGGCACGACAATGCAAGGCTAGGCAATGCACGGCAAGGCAAGGAAAGAATAACGGAAGGAAAGGAAGGCAAGTCAAAGCCAGGCAAGGCAAGTGTAACAAAAGGCACGTCACGGCAAGGGGAAACAAGGCTAAGGCACGACAACGCACGGCTAGGCAATGCACGGTAAGGCAAGAAAAGGGTAACGCAAGGTAAGGCACGGTTAGGCTAGGCAACGCTAATGCACGACAACGCAAGGCTAGGCAATGCACGACAATGCAAGGAAAGCTTAAAGCAAAGGAAGGCACGGTCAGGCGAGATAAGGCTAAGGCACGACAACGCAAGGCAAGGCAATGCAGGGAAGGGAAGCAAAGAGTAACGGAAGGTAAGCAAGGCAAGGAAAAGCAAGGAAAGGCAAGGGTAACGGAAGGAACTGCACGGCAAGGGGAAACAAGGCTAAGGCACGGCAACGCAGGCTGGGCAATGCACGGCAAGGCAAGGAAAGGGTAACGCATGGGAAAGCACGGTCAGGGGAGGCAAGGCTAAGGCACGACAACGCAAGGCTTGGCAATGCACGGAAGGCAAGCAAAGAGTAACGGAAGGTAAGGAAGGCAAGGGAAAGCAAAGAAAGGCAAGTGTAACGGAAGGAACGGCACGGCAAGGGGAAACAAGGCTAAGGCATGACAACACACGGCTAGGAAATGCACGGCAAGGCAAGGAAAGGGTAACGCAAGGCAAGGCACGGTGAGGCTAGGCAAGGCTAATGCACGACAACGCAAGGCTAGGCAATGCACGACAATGCAAGGAAAGCTTAAAGCAAAGGAAGGCACGGTCAGGCGAGATAAGGCTAAGGCACGACAACGCAAGGCTAGGCAATTCACGGAAGGCAAGCAAAGAGTAACGGAAGGTAAGGAAGGCAAGGGAAAGCAAGGAAAGTCAATGGTAACGGAAGGAACGGCACGGCAAGGGGAAACAAGGCTAAGGCACGACAACGCACGCTAGGCAATGCACGGCAAGGCAAGGAAAGGGTAACGCATGGGAAAGCACGGTCAGGCGAGGCAAGGCTAAGGCACGACAACCCAAGGCTAGGCAATGCACGGAAGGCAAGCAAAGAGTAACGGAAGGTAAGGAAGGAAAGGGAAAGCAAAGAAAGGCAAGTGTAACGGAAGGAACGGCACGGCAAGGGGAAACAAGGCTAAGGCACGACAACGCACGGCTAGGCAATGCACGGCAAGGCAAGCAAAAAGTAACGCAAGGAAAGGCACGGTGAGGCTAGGCAAGGCTAATGCACGAAAACGCAAGGCTAGGCGATGCACGACAATGCAAGGAAAGCTTAAAGCAAAGGAAGGCAAGGTCAGGCGAGATAAGGCTAAGGCACGACAACGCAAGGCTAGGAAATTCAGGGAAGGCAAGCAAAGAGTAACGGAATGTAAGGAAGGCAAGGGAAAGCAAGGAAAGGCAAGTGTAACGGAAGGAACGGCACGGCAAGGCGAAACAAGGCTAAGGGCACGACAACGCACGGCTAGGCAATGCACGGCAAGGCAAGGAAAGGGTAACGCAAGGCAAGGCACGGTGAGGCTAGGCAAGGCTAATGCACGACAACGCAAGGCTAGGCAATGCACGACAATGCAAGGAAAGCTTAAAGCAAAGGAAGGCACGGTCAGGCGAGATAAGGATAAGGCACGACAACGCAAGGCTAGGCAATGCACGGAAAGCAAGCAAAGAGTAACGGAAGGTAAGGAAGGCAAGGGAAAGCGAAGAAAGGCAAGTGTAACGGAAGGAACGGCACGGCAAGGGGAAACAAGGCTAAGGCACGACAACGCACGCTAGGCAATGCACGGCAAGGCAAGGAAAGGGTAACGCATGGGAAAGCACGGTCAGGCGAGGCAAGCCTAAGGCATGACAACGCAAGGCTAGACAATGCACGGAAAGCAAGCAAAGAGTAACGGAACGCAAGGAGGGCAAGGGAAAGCAAGGGAAGGCAACGGTAACGGAAGGAACTGCACGGCAAGGGGAAAGAAGCCTAAGGCACGGCAACGCAGGCTGGGCAATGCACGGCAAGGCAAGGAAAGGGTAACGCATGGGAAAGCACGGTCAGGGGAGGCAAGGCTAAGGCACGACAACGCAAGGCTTGGCAATGCACGGAAGGCAAGCAAAGAGTAACGGAAGGTAAGGAAGGCAAGGGAAAGCAAAGAAAGGCAAGTGTAACGGAAGGAACGGCACGGCAAGGGGAAACAAGGCTAAGGCACGACAACACACGGCTAGGAAATGCACGGCAAGGCAAGGAAAGGGTAACGCAAGGCAAGGCACGGTGAGGCTAGGCAAGGCTAATGCACGACAATGCAAGGCTAGGCAATGCACGACAATGCAAGGAAAGCTTAAAGCAAAGGAAGGCACGGTCAGGCGAGATAAGGCTAAGGCACGACAACGCAAGGCTAGGAAATTCACGGAAGGCAAGCAAAGAGTAACGGAATGTAAGGAAGGCAAGGGAAAGCAAGGAAAGGCAAGTGTAACGGAAGGAACGGCACGGCAAGGCGAAACAAGGCTAAGGCACGACAACGCACGGCTAGGCAATGCACGGCAAGGCAAGGAAAGGGTAACGCATGGGAAAGCACGGTCAGGGGAGGCAAGGCTAAGGCATGACAACGCAAGTCTAGGCAATGCACGGAAAGCAAGCAAAGAGTAACGGAACGCAAGGAAGGCAAGGGAAAGCAAGGAAAGGCAAGGGTAACGGAAGGAACGGCACGGCAAGGGGAAACAAGGCTAAGGCACGGCAACGTAGCCTAGGCAATGCACGGCAAGGCAAGGAAAGCTTAAAGCAAAGGAAGGCAAGGTCAGGCGAGATAAGGCAAAGGCACGACAACGCAAGGCTAGGCAATTCAGGGAAGGCAAGCAAAGAGTAACGGAAGGTAAGCAAGGCAAGGAAAAGCAAGGAAAGTCAAGGGTAACGGAAGGAACGGCACGGCAAGGGGAAACAAGTCTAAGGCACGACACCGAACGCTAGGCAATGAACGGCAAGGCAAGGAAAGGGTTTTGCATGGGAAAGCACGGTCAGGCGAGGCAAGGCTAAGGCACGATAACGCAAGGCTAGGCAATGCACGGAATGCAAGCAAAGAGTAACGGAAGGTAAGGAAGGCAAGGGAAAGGAAGGAAAGGCAAGTGTAACGGAAGGAACGGCACGGCAAGGGGAAACAAGGCTAAGGCACGACAACGCACGGCTAGGCAACGCACGGCAAGGCAAGGAAAGGGTAACGCATGGGAAAGCACGGTCAGGCGATGCAAGGCTAAGGCATGACAACGCAAGGCTAGGCAATGCACGGAAAGCAAGCAAAGAGTAACGGAACGCAAGGAAGGCAAGGGAAAGCAAGGGAAGGCAAGGGTAACGGAAGGAAAGGCACGGCAAGGGGTAACAAGGCTAAGGCACGGCAACGCAGGGTTCGGCAATGCACGGCAAGGCAAGGAAAGGGTAACGCAGGGGAAGGCACGGTCAGGTGAGGCAAGGATAAGGCACGACAATGCAAGGCTAGGCAATGCACGGCAAGGCAAGGAAAGAATAACGGAAGGAAAGGAAGGCAAGTCAAAGCCAGGCAAGGCAAGTGTAACAAAAGGCACGCCACGGCAAGGGGAAACAAGGCTAAGGCACGACAACGCACGGCTAGGCAATGCACGGCAAGGCAAGGAAAGGGTAACAAAAGGCAAGGCACGGTGAGGCTAGGCAACGCTAATGCACGACAACGCAAGGCTAGGCAATGCACGACAATGCAAGGAAAGCTTAAAGCAAAGGAAGGCACGGTCAGGCGAGATAAGGCTAAGGCACGACAACGCAAGGCAAGGCAATGCAGGGAAGGGAAGCAAAGAGTAACGGAAGGTAAGCAAGGCAAGGAAAAGCAAGGAAAGGCAAGGGTAACGGAAGGAACTGCACGGCAAGGGGAAACAAGGCTAAGGCACGGCAACGCAGGCTGGGCAATGCACGGCAAGGCAAGGAAAGGGTAACGCATGGGAAAGCACGGTCAGGGGAGGCAAGGCTAAGGCACGACAACGCAAGGCTTGGCAATGCACGGAAGGCAAGCAAAGAGTAACGGAAGGTAAGGAAGGCAAGGGAAAGCAAAGAAAGGCAAGTGTAACGGAAGGAACGGCACGGCAAGGGGAAACAAGGCTAAGGCACGACAACACACGGCTAGGAAATGCACGGCAAGGCAAGGAAAGGGTAACGCAAGGCAAGGCACGGTGAGGCTAGGCAAGGTTAATGCACGACAACGCAAGGCTAGGCAAAGCACGACAATGCAAGGAAAGCTTAAAGCAAAGGAAGGCACGGTCAGGCGAGATAAGGTTAAGGCACGACAACGCAAGGCTAGGCAATTCACGGAAGGCAAGCAAAGAGTAACGGAAGGTAAGGAAGGCAAGGGAAAGCAAGGAAAGTCAATGGTAACGGAAGGAACGGCACGGCAAGGGGAAACAAGGCTAAGGCACGACAACGCACGCTAGGCAATGCACGGCAAGGCAAGGAAAGGGTAACGCATGGGAAAGCACGGTCAGGCGAGGCAAGGCTAAGGCACGACAACCCAAGGCTAGGCAATGCACGGAAGGCAAGCAAAGAGTAACGGAAGATAAGGAAGTAAAGGGAAAGCAAAGAAAGGCAAGTGTAACGGAATGAACGGCACGGCAAGGGGAAAAAAGGCGAAGGCACGACAACGCAAGGATAGGCAATGCACGGCAAGGCAAGCAAAAAGTAACGCAAGGAAAGGCACGGTGAGGCTAGGCAAGGCTAATGCACGAAAACGCAAGGCTAGGCGATGCACGACAATGCAAGGAAAGTTTAAAGCAAAGGAAGGCAAGGTCAGGCGAGATAAGGCTAAGGCACGACAACGCAAGGCTAGGAAATTCAGGGAAGGCAAGCAAAGAGTAACGGAATGTAAGGAAGGCAAGGGAAAGCAAGGAAAGGCAAGTGTAACGGAAGGAACGGCACGGCAAGGCGAAACAAGGCTAAGGCACGACAACGCACGGCTAGGCAATGCACGGCAAGGCAAGGAAAGGGTAACGCATGGGAAAGCACGGTCAGGGGAGGCAAGGCTAAGGCATGACAACGCAAGGCTAGGCAATGCACGGAAAGCAAGCAAAGAGTAACGGAAGGCAAGGAAGGCAAGGGAAAGCAAGGAAAGGCAAGTGTAACGGAAGGAACGGCACGGCAAGGGGAAACAAGGCTAAGGCACGACAACGCACGGCTAGGCAATGCACGGCAAGGCAAGGAAAGCTTAAAGCAAAGGAAGGCAAGGTCAGGCGAGATAAGGCAAAGGCACAACAACGCAAGGCTAGGCAATTCAGGGAAGGCAAGCAAAGAGTAACGGAAGGTAAGCAAGGCAAGGAAAAGCAAGGAAAGTCAAGGGTAACGGAAGGAACGGCACGGCAAGGGGAAACAAGTCTAAGGCACGACACCGAACGCTAGGCAATGAACGGCAAGGCAAGGAAAGGGTTTTGCATGGGAAAGCACGGTCAGGCGAGGCAAGGCTAAGGCACGATAACGCAAGGCTAGGCAATGCACGGAATGCAAGCAAAGAGTAACGGAAGGTAAGGAAGGCAAGGGAAAGCAAGGCAAGGCAAGGGTAACGGAAGGAACGGCACGGCAAGGGGAAACAAGGCTAAGGCACGACAACGCACGGCTAGGCAACGCACGGCAAGGCAAGGAAAGGGTAACGCATGGGAAAGCACGGTCAGGCGATGCAAGGCTAAGGCATGACAACGCAAGGCTAGGCAATGCACGGAAAGCAAGCAAAGAGTAACGGAACGCAAGGAAGGCAAGGGAAAGCAAGGGAAGGCAAGGGTAACGGAAGGAAAGGCACGGCAAGGGGTAACAAGGCTAAGGCACGGCAACGCAGGGTTCGGCAATGCACGGCAAGGCAAGGAAAGGGTAACGCAGGGGAAGGCACGGTCAGGTGAGGCAAGGATAAGGCAAGACAATGCAAGGCTAGGCAATGCACGGCAAGGCAAGGAAAGAATAACGGAAGGAAAGGAAGGCAAGTCAAAGCCAGGCAAGGCAAGTGTAACAAAAGGCACGCCACGGCAAGGGGAAACAAGGCTAAGGCACGACAACGCACGGCTAGGCAATGCACGGCAAGGCAAGAAAAGGGTAACGCAAGGCAAGGCACGGTGAGGCTAGGCAACGCTAATGCACGACAACGCAAGGCTAGGCAATGCACGACAATGCAAGGAAAGCTTAAAGCAAAGGAAGGCACGGTCAGGCGAGATAAGGCTAAGGCACGACAACGCAAGGCAAGGCAATGCAGGGAAGGCAAGCAAAGAGTAACGGAAGGTAAGCAAGGCAAGGAAAAGCAAGGAAAGGCAAGGGTAACGGAAGGAACTGCACGGCAAGGGGAAACAAGGCTAAGGCACGGCAACGCAGGCTGGGCAATGCACGGCAAGGCAAGGAAAGGGTAACGCATGGGAAAGCACGGTCAGGGGAGGCAAGGCTAAGGCACGACAACGCAAGGCTTGGCAATGCACGGAAGGCAAGCAAAGAGTAACGGAAGGTAAGGAAGGCAAGGGAAAGCAAAGAAAGGCAAGTGTAACGGAAGGAACGGCACGGCAAGGGGAAACAAGGCTAAGGCATGACAACACACGGCTAGGAAATGCACGGCAAGGCAAGGAAAGGGTAACGCAAGGCAAGGCACGGTGAGGCTAGGCAAGGTTAATGCACGACAACGCAAGGCTAGGCAAAGCACGACAATGCAAGGAAAGCTTAAAGCAAAGGAAGGCACGGTCAGGCGAGATAAAGCTAAGGCACGACAACGCAAGGCTAGGCAATTCACGGAAGGCAAGCAAAGAGTAACGGAAGGTAAGGAAGGCAAGGGAAAGCAAGGAAAGTCAATGGTAACGGAAGGAACGGCACGGCAAGGGGAAACAAGGCTAAGGCACGACAACGCACGCTAGGCAATGCACGGCAAGGCAAGGAAAGGGTAACGCATGGGAAAGCACGGTCAGGCGAGGCAAGGCTAAGGCACGACAACCCAAGGCTAGGCAATGCACGGAAGGCAAGCAAAGAGTAACGGAAGATAAGGAAGGAAAGGGAAAGCAAAGAAAGGCAAGTGTAACGGAATGAACGGCACGGCAAGGGGAAACAAGGCTAAGGCACGACAACGCACGGCTAGGCAATGCACGGCAAGGCAAGCAAAAAGTAACGCAAGGAAAGGCACGGTGAGGCTAGGCAAGGCTAATGCACGAAAACGAAAGGCTAGGCGATGCACGACAATGCAAGGAAAGCTTAAAGCAAAGGAAGGCAAGGTCAGGCGAGATAAGGCTAAGGCACGACAACGCAAGGCTAGGAAATTCAGGGAAGGCAAGCAAAGAGTAACGGAATGTAAGGAAGGCAAGGGAAAGCAAGGAAAGGCAAGTGTAACGGAAGGAACGGCACGGCAAGGCGAAACAAGGCTAAGGGCACGACAACGCACGGCTAGGCAATGCACGGCAAGGCAAGGAAAGGGTAACGCATGGGAAAGCACGGTCAGGGGAGGCAAGGCTAAGGCATGACAACGCAAGGCTAGGCAATGCACGGAAAGCAAGCAAAGAGTAACGGAACGCAAGGAAGGCAAGGGAAAGCAAGGAAAGGCAAGTGTAACGGAAGGAACGGCACGGCAAGGGGAAACAAGGCTAAGGCACGACAACGCACGGCTAGGCAATGCACGGCAAGGCAAGGAAAGCTTAAAGCAAAGGAAGGCAAGGTCAGGCGAGGTAAGGCAAAGGCACAACAACGCAAGGCTAGGCAATTCAGGGAAGGCAAGCAAAGAGTAACGGAAGGTAAGCAAGGCAAGGAAAAGCAAGGAAAGTCAAGGGTAACGGAAGGAACGACACGGCAAGGGGAAACAAGTCTAAGGCACGACACCGAACGCTAGGCAATGAACGGCAAGGCAAGGAAAGGGTTACGCATGGTAAAGCACGGTCAGGCGAGGCAAGGCTAAGGCATGACAACGCAAGGCTAGGCAATGCACGGAAAGCAAGCAAAGAGTAACGGAACGCAAGGAAGGCAAGGGAAAGCAAGGGAAGGCAAGGGTAATGGAAGGAACGGCACGGCAAGGGGAAACAAGGCTAAGGCACGGCAACGTAGGGTAGGCAATGCACGGTAAGGCAAGGAAAGGGTAACGCATGGGAAAGCACGGTGAGGCGAGGCAAGGCTAAGGCACGACAACGCAAGGCTAGGCAATGCACGGAAGGCTAGCAAAGAGTAACGGAAGGTAAGGAAGGCAAGGGAATTCAAAGAAAGGCAAGTGTAACGGAAGGAACGGCACGGCAAGGGGAAACAAGGCTAAGGCACGACAACGCACGGCTAGGCAAGGCACGGCAAGGCAAGAAAAAGTTAACGCAAGGAAAGGCACGGTGAGGGTAGGCAAGGCTAATGCACGAAAACGCAAGGCTAGGCGATGCACGACAATGCAAGGAAACTTAAAGCAAAGGAAGGCAAGGGCAGGCGAGATAAGGCTAAGGCACGACAAGGCAAGGCTAGGAAATTCAGGGAAGGCAAGCAAAGACTAACGGAAGGTAAGCAAGGCAAGGAAAAGGAAGGAAAGGCCAGGGTAACGGAAGGAACGGCCACGGCAAGGGGGAACAAGTCTCAGGCACGACACCGAACGCTAGGCAATGAACGGCAAGGCAAGGAAAGGGTAACGCATGGGAAAGCACGGTCAGGCGAGGCAAGGCTAAGGCACGACAACGCAAGGCTAGGCAATGCACGGAAGGCAAGCAAAGAGTAACGGAAGGAAAGGAAGGCAAGGCAAAGCCAGGCAAGGCAAGTGTAACAAAAGGCACGCCACGGCAAGGGGAATCAAGGCTAAGGCACGACAACGCACGGCTAGGCAATGCACGGCAAGGCAAGGAAAGGGGAACGCAAGGCAAGGCACGGTGAGGCTAGGCAAGGCTAAGGCACGACAACGCAAGGCTAGGCAATGCAGGAATGAAAGGAAAGCTTAAAGCAAAGGAAGGCACGGTCAGGCGAGATAAGGCTAAGGCACGACAACGCAAGGCTAGGCAATGTCCGGAAGGCAAGCAAAGAGTAACGGAAGGTAAGGAAGGCAAGGGAAAGCAAGGAAAGGCAAGTGTAACGGAAGGAACGGCACGGCAAGGGGAAACAAGGCTAAGGCACGACAATGCACGCTAGGCAATGCACTGCAAGGCAAGGAAAGGGTAACGCATGGGAAAGCACGGTCAGGCGAGGCAAGCCTAAGGCATGACAACTCAAGGCTGGGCAATGCACGGAAAGCAAGCAAAGAGTAACGGAACGCAAGGAAGGCAAGGGAAAGCAAGGGAAGGCAAGGGTAACGGAAGGAACGGCACGGCAACGGCAAGGGGTAACAAGGCTAAGGCACGACAACGCAGGGCTAGGCAATGCACGGCAAGGCAAGGAAAGAGTAACGGAAGGAACGGAAGGCAAGGCAAAGCCAGGCAAGGCAAGTGTAACAAAAGGCACGCAACGGCAAGGGGAAACAAGGCTAAGGCACGGCAACACACGGCTAGGAAATGCACGGCAAGGCAAGGAAAGGGTAACGCAAGGCAAGGCACGGTGAGGCTAGGCAAGGCAAATGCACGACAACGCAAGGCTAGGCAATGCACGACAATGCAAGGAAAGCTTAAAGCAAAGGAAGGCAAGGGCAGGCGAGATAAGGCTAAGGCACGACAAGGCAAGGCTAGGAAATTCAGGGAAGGCAAGCAAAGACTAACGGAAGGTAAGCAAGGCAAGGAAAAGGAAGGAAAGGCCAGGGTAACGGAAGGAACGGCACGGCAAGGGGGAACAAGTCTCAGGCACGACACCGAACGCTAGGCAATGAACGGCAAGGCAAGGAAAGGGTAACGCATGGGAAAGCACGGTCAGGCGAGGCAAGGCTAAGGAAAGCCAACGCAAGGCTAGCCAATGCACGGTAAGCAAGCAAGGAGTAACGGAATGCAAGGAAGGAAAGGGAAAGCAAGGGAAGGCAAGGGTAACGGAAGGAACGGCACGGCAAGGGGTAACAAGGCTAAGGCACGACAACACACGGCTAGGAAATGCACGGCAAGGCAAGGAAAGGGTAACGCAAGGCAAGGCACGGTGAGGCTAGGCAAGGTTAATGCACGACAACGCAAGGCTAGGCAATGCACGACAATGCAAGGAAAGCTTAAAGCAAAGGAAGGCACGGTCAGGCGAGATAAGGCTAAGGCACGACAACGCAATGCTAGGCAATGCACGGAAGGCAAGCAAAGAGTAAGGGAAGGTAAGGAAGGCAAGGGAAAGCAAGGAAAGACAATGGTAACGGAAGGAACGGCACGGAAAGGGGAAACAAGGCTAAGGCACGACAACGCACGCTAGGCAATGCACGGCAAGGCAAGGAAAGGGTAACGCATGGGAAAGCACGGTCAGGCGAGGCAAAGCTAAGGCATGACAACGCAAGGCTAGGCAATGCACGGAAAGCAAGCAAAGAGTAACGGAACGCAAGGAAGGCAAGGGAAAGCAAGGGAAGGCAAGGGTACCGGAAGGAACGGCAAGGCAAGGGGTAACAAGGCTAAGGCACGACAACGCAGGGCTAGGCAATGCACGGCAAGGCAAGCAAAGAGTAACGGAAGAAAAGGAAGGCAAGGCAAAGCCAGGCAATGCAAGTGTAACAAAAGGCACGCAACGGCAAGGGGAAACAAGGCTAAGGCACGACAACGCACGGCTAGGAAATGCACGGCAAGGCAAGGAAAGGGTAACGCAAGGCAAGGCACGGTGAGGCTAGGCAAGGCTAATGCACGACAACGCAAGGCTAGGCAATGCACGACAATGCAAGTAAATCTTAAAGCAAAGGAAGGCACGGTCAGGCGAGATAAGGCTAAGGCACGACAACGCAAGGCTAGGCAATGAACGGAAGGCAAGCAAAGAGTAACGGAAGGTAAGGAAGGCAAGGGAAAGCAAGGAAAGGCAAGTGTAACGGAAGGAACGGCACGGCAAGGGGAAACAATGCTAAGGCACGACAACGCATGCTAGGCAATGCACGGCAAGGCAAGGAAAGGGTAACGCATGGGAAAGCACGGTCAGGCGAGGCAAGGCTAAGGCACGACAACCCAAGGCTAGGCAATGCACGGAAGGCAAGCAAAGAGAAACGGAAGGTAAGGAAGGAAAGGGAAAGCAAAGAAAGGCAAGTGTAACGGAAGGAACGGCACGGCAAGGGGAAACAAGGCTAAGGCACGACAACGCACGGCTAGGCAATGCACGGCAAGGCACGCAAAGGGTAACGCAAGGAAAGGCACGGTGAGGCTAGGCAAGGCTAATGCACGAAAACGCAAGGCTAGGCGATGCACGACAATGCAAGGAAAGCTTAAAGCAAAGGAAGGCAAGGTCAGGCGAGATAAGGCTAAGGCACGACAACGCAAGGCTAGGAAATTCAGGGAAGGCAAGCAAAGAGTAACGGAAGGTAAGCAAGGCAAGGAAAGGGAAGGAAAGGCCAGGGTAACGGAAGGAACGGCACGGCAAGGGGAAACAAGTCTAAGGCACGACACCGAACGCTAGGCAATGAACGGCAAGGCAAGGAAAGGGTAACGCATTTGAAAGCACGGTCAGGCGAGGCAACGCTAAGGCACGACAACGCAAGGCTAGGCAATGCACGGAAGGCAAGCAAAGAGTAACGGAAGGTAAGGAAGGCAAGGGAAAGGAAGGAAAGGCAAGTGTAACGGAAGGAACGGCACGGCAAGGGGAAACAAGGCTAAGGCACGACAACGCACGGCTAGGCAATGCACGGAAAGGCAAGGAAAGGGTAACGCATGGGAAAGCACGGTCAGGCGATGCAAGGCTAAGGCATGACAACGCAAGGCTAGGCAATGCACGGAAAGCAAGCAAAGAGTAACGGAACGCAAGGAAGGCAAGGGAAAGCAAGGGAAGGCAAGGGTAACGGAAGGAACGGCACGGCAAGGGGTAACAAGGCTAAGGCACGGCAACGCAGGGCTAGGCAATGCACGGCAATGCAAGGAAAGCTTAAAGCAAAGGAAGGCACGGTCAGGCGAGATAAGGCTAAGGCACGACAACGCAAGGCTAGGCAATGCAGGGAAGGGAAGCAAAGAGTAACGGAAGGTAAGCAAGGCAAGGAAAAGCAAGGAAAGGCAAGGGTAACGGAAGGAACTGCACGGCAAGGGGGAACAAGGCTAAGGCACGGCAACGCAGGCTGGGCAATGCACGGCAAGGCAAGGAAAGGGTAACACATGGGAAAGCACGTTCAGGCGAGGCAAGGCTAAGGCACGACAACGCAAGGCTAGGCAATGCACGGAAGGCAAGCAAAGAGTAACGGAAGGTAAGGAAGGGAAGGGAAAGCAAATAAAGGCAAGTGTAACGGAAGGAACTGCACGGCAAGGGGAAACAAGGCTAAGGTACTACAACGCACGGCTAGGCAATGCACGGCAAGGCAAGCAAAGGGTAACGCTAGGCAAGGCACGGTGAGGCTAGGCAAGGCTAATGCACGGAAACGCAAGGCTAGGCTATGCACGACAATGCAAGGAAAGCTTAAAGCAAAGGAAGGCACGGTCAGGCGAGATAAGGCTAAGGCACGACAACGCAAGGCTAGGCAATGCACGGAAGGCAAGCAAAGAGTAACGGAAGGTAAGGAAGGCAAGGGAAAGCAAAGAAAGGCAAGTGTAACGGAAGGAACGGCACGGCAAAGGGAAACAAGGCTAAGGCACGACAACGCACGCTAGGCAATGCACGGCAAGGCAAGGAAAGGGTAACGCATGGGAAAGCACGGTCATGCGAGGCAAGCCTAAGGCATGACAACGCAAGGCTAGGAAATGCACGGAAAGCAAGCAAAGAGTAATGGAACGCAAGGAAGGCAAGGGAAAGCAAGGAAAGGCAAGGGTAACGGAAGGAACGGCACGGCAAGGGGAAACAAGGCTAAGGCACGACAACGCACGCTAGGCAATGCACGGCAAGGCAAGGAAAGGGTAACGCATGGGAAAGCACGGTCAGGCGAGGCAAGGCTAAGGCACGACAACGCAAGGCTAGGCAATGCAGGGAAGGCAAGCAAAGAGTAACGCATGGGAAAGCACGGTCAGGGGAGGCAAGTCTAAGGCACGACAACGCAAGGCTTGGCAATGCACGGAAGGCAAGCAAAGAGTAACGGAAGGTAAGGAAGGCAAGGGAAAGCAAGGAAAGGCAAGTGTAACGGAAGGAACGGCACGGCAAGGGGAAACAAGGCTAAGGCACGACAACGCACGCTAGGCAATGCACGGCAAGGGAAGGAAAGGGTAACGCATGGGAAAGAACGGTCAGGCGAGGCAAGGCTAAGGCACGACAACGCAAGGCTAGGCAATGCACGGAAGGCAAGCAAAGAGTAACGGAATGTAAGGAAGGCAAGGGAAAGCAAAGAAAGGCAAGTGTAACGGAAGGAACGGCACGGCAAGGGGAAACAAGTCTAAGGCACGACAACGCACGCTAGGCAATGCACGGCAAGGCAAGGAAAGGGTAACGCATGGGAAAGCACGGTCAGGCGAGGCAAGGCTAAGGAAAGCCAACGCAAGGCTAGGCAATGCACGGTAAGCAAGCAAGGAGTAACGGAATGCAAGGAAGGAAAGGGAAAGCAAGGGAAGGCAAGGGTAACGGAAGGAACGGCACGGCAAGGGGTAACAAGGCTAAGGCACGACAACACACGGCTAGGAAATGCACGGCAAGGCAAGGAAAGGGTAACGCAAGGCAAGGCACGGTGAGGCTAGGCAAGGTTAATGCACGACAACGCAAGTCTAGGCAATGCACGACAATGCAAGGAAAGCTTAAAGCAAAGGAAGGCACGGTCAGGCGAGATAAGGCTAAGGCACGACAACGCAAGGCTAGGCAATGCACGGAAGGCACGCAAAGAGTAACGGAAGGTAAGGAAGGCAAGGGAAAGCAAGGAAAGGCAATGGTAACGTAAGGAACGGCACGGCAAGGGGAAACAAGGCTAAGGCACGACAACGCACGCTAGGCAATGCACGGCAAGGCAAGGAAAGGGTAACACATGGGAAAGCACGGTCAGGCGAGGCAAGGCTAAGGCATGACAACGCAAGGCTAGGCAATGCACGGAAAGCAAGCAAAGAGTAACGGAACGCAAGGAAGGCAAGGGAAAGCAAGGGAAGGCAAGGGTAACGGAAGGAACGGCACGGCAAGGGGTAACAAGGCTAAGGCACGACAACGCACGGCTAGGCAATGCACGGCAAGGCAAGCAAAGGGTAACGCAAGGCAAGGCAGGGTGAGGCTAGGCAACGCTAATGCACGACAACGCAAGGCTAGGCAATGCACGACAATGCAAGGAAATCTTAAAGCAAAGGAAGGCACGGTCAGGCGAGATAAGGCTAAGGCACGACAACGCAAGGCTAGGCAATGCACGGAAGGCAAGCAAAGAGTAACGGAATGTAAGGAAGGCAAGGGAAAGCAAAGAATGGCAAGTGTAATGGAAGGAACGGCACGGCAAGGGGAAACAAGGCTAAGGCACGACAACGCACGCTAGGCAATGCACGGCAAGGCAAGGAAAGGGTAACGCATGGGAAAGCACGGTCAGGCGAGGCAAGCCTAAGGCATGACAACGCAAGGCTAGGCAATGCACGGAAAGCAAGCAAAGAGTAACGGAACGCAAGGAGGGCAAGGGAAAGCAAGCGAAGGCAAGGGTAACGGAAGGAATGGCACGGCAAGGGGAAACAAGGCTAAGGCACGACAACGCACGCTAGGCAATTCACGGCAAGGCAAGGAAAGGGTAACGCATGGGAAAGCACGGTCAGGCGAGGCAAGGCTAAGGCACGACAACGCAAGGCTAGGCAATGCAGGGAAGGCAAGCAAAGAGTAACGCATGGGAAAGCACGGTCAGGGGAGGCAAGGCTAAGGCACGACAACGCAAGGCTTGGCAATGCACGGAAGGCAAGCAAAGAGTAACGGAAGGTAAGGAAGGCAAGGGAAAGCAAAGAAAGGCAAGTGTAACGGAAGGAACGTCACGGCAAGGGGAAACAAGGCTAAGGCACGACAACGCACGCTAGGCAATGCACGGCAAGGCAAGGAAAGGGTAACGCATGGGAAAGCACGGTCAGGCGAGGCAAGGCTAAGGAAAGCCAACGCAAGGCTAGGCAATGCACGGAAAGCAAGCAAGGAGTAACGGAATGCAAGGAAGGAAAGGGAAAGCAAGGGAAGGCAAGGGTAACGGAAGGAACGGCACGGCAAGGGGTAACAAGGCTAAGGCACGATAACACACGGCTAGGAAATGCACGGCAAGGCAAGGAAAGGGTAACACAAGGCAAGGCACGGTGAGGCTAGGCAACGTTAATGCACGACAACGCAAGGCTAGGCAATGCACGACAATGCAAGGAAAGCTTAAAGCAAAGGAAGGCACGGTCAGGCGAGATAAGGCTAAGGCACGACAACGCAAGGCTAGGCAATGAACGGAAGGCAAGCAAAGAGTAACGGAAGGTAAGGAAGGCAAGGGAAAGCAAGGAAAGGCAATGGTAACGGAAAGAACGGCACGGCAAGGGGAAACAAGGCTAAGTCACGACAACGCACGCTAGGCAATGCACGGCAAGGCAAGGAAAGGGTAACGCATGGGAAAGCACGGTCAGGCGAGGCAAGGCTAAGGCACGACAACCCAAGGCTAGGCAATGCACGGAAGGCAAGCAAAGAGAAACGGAAGGTAAGGAAGGAAAGGGAAAGCCAGGCAAGGCAAGTGTAACGGAAGGAACGGCACGGCAAGGGGAAACAAGGGTAAGGCACGACAACGCACGGCTAGGCAATGCACGGCAAGGCAAGCAAAGGGTAACGCAAGGAAAGGCACGGTGAGGCTAGGGAAGGCTAATGCACGAAAACGCAAGGCTAGGCGATGCACGACAATGCAAGGAATGCTTAAAGCAAAGGAAGGCAAGGTCAGGCGAGATAAGGCTAAGGCACGACAACGCAAGGCTAGGAAATTCAGGGAAGGCAAGCAAAGAGTAACGGAAGGTAAGCAAGGCAAGGAAAAGGAAGGAAAGGCCAGGGTAACGGAAGGAACGGCACGGCAAGGGGAAACAAGGCTAACGGCAACGGCAACGTGTAACGGAAGGAACGGCACGGCAAGGGGAAACAAGGCTAAGGCACGACAACGCACGGCTAGGCAATGCACGGCAAGGCAAGGAAAGGGTAACGCATGGGAAAGCACGTTCAGGCGAGGCAAGGCTAAGGCACAACAACGCAAGGCTAGGCAATGCACGGAAGGCAAGCAAAGAGTAACGGAAGGTAAGGAAGGCAAGGGAAAGGAAGGAAAGGCAAGTGTAACGGAAGGAACGGCACGGCAAGGGGAAACAAGGCTAAGGCACGACAACGCACGGCTAGGCAATGCACGGCAAGGCAAGGAAAGGGTAACGCATGGGAAAGCACGGTCAGGCGATGCAAGGCTAAGGCATGACAACGCAAGGCTAGGCAATGCACGGAAAGCAAGCAAAGAGTAAGGGAACGCAAGGAAGGCAAGGGAAAGCAAGGGAAGGCAAGGGTAACGGAAGGAAAGGACGGCAAGGGGTAACAAGGCTAAGGCACGGCAACGCAGGGTTAGGCAATGCACGGCAAGGCAAGGAAAGGGTAACGCAGGGGAAGGCACGGTCAGGTGAGGCAAGGATAAGGCACGACAATGCAAGGCTAGGCAATGCACGGCAAGGCAAGGAAAGAGTAACGGAAGGAAAGGAAGGCAAGTCAAAGCCAGTCAAGGCAAGTGTAACAAAAGGCACGCCACGGCAAGGGGAAACAAGGCTAAGGCACGACAACACACGGCTAGGAAATGCACGGCAAGGCAAGGAAAGGGTAACGCAAGGCAAGGCACGGTGAGGCTAGGCAAGGTTAATGCACGACAACGCAAGGCTAGGCAATGCACGACAATGCAAGGAAAGCTTAAAGCAAAGGAAGGCAAGGTCAGGTGAGATAAGGCTAAGGCACGACAACGCAAGGCTAGGAAATTCAGGGAAGGCAAGCAAAGAGTAACGGAATGTAAGGAAGGCAAGGGAAAGCAAGGAAAGGCAAGTGTAACGGAAGGAACGGCACGGCAAGGCGAAACAAGGCTAAGGCACGACAACGCACGGCTAGGCAATGCACGGCAAGGCAATGAAAGGGTAACGCATGGGAAAGCACGGTCAGGGGAGGCAAGGCTAAGGCATGACAACGCAAGGCTAGGCAATGCACGGAAAGCAAGCAAAGAGTAACGGAACGCAAGGAAGGCAAGGGAAAGAAAGGAAAGGCAAGTGTAACGGAAGGAACGGCAGGGCAAGGGGAAACAAGGCTAAGGCACGACAACGCACGGCTAGGCAATGCACGGCAAGGCAAGGAAAGCTTAAAGCAAAGGAAGGCAAGGTCAGGCGAGATAAAGCAAAGGCAGGACAACGCAAGGCTAGGCAATGCACCGCAAGGGAAGCAAAGGGTAACGCAAGGAAAGGCACGGTGAGGCTAGGCAAGGCTAAGGCACGACAACGCACGGCTAGGCAATGCACGGCAAGGCAAGCAAAGGGTAACGCAAGGCAAGGCACGGTGAGGCTAGGCAAGGCAAATGCACGGAAACGCAAGGCTAGGCAATGCACGAAATGCAAGGAAAGCTTAAAGCAAAGGAAGGCAAGGTCAGGCGAGATAAGGCAAAGGCACGACAACGCAAGGCTAGGCAATTCAGGGAAGGCAAGCAAAGAGTAACGGAAGGTAAGGAAGGCAAGGAAAAGCAAGGAAAGGCAAGGGTAACGGAAGGAACGGCACGGCAAGGGGGAACAAGTCTTAGGCACGACACCGAACGCTAGGCAATGAACGGCAAGGCAAGGAAAGGGTAACGCATGGGAAAGCAAGGTCAGGCGAGGCAAGGCGAAGGCACGACAACGCAAGGCTAGGCAATGCACGGAAGGCAAGCAAAGAGTAACGGAAGGTAAGGAAGGCAAGGGAAAGCAAGGAAAGGCAAGTGTAACGGAAGGAACGGCACGGCAAGGGGAAACAAGGCTAAGGCACGACAACGCACGCTAGGCAATGCACGGCAAGGCAAGGAAAGGGTAACGCATGGGAAAGCACGGTCAGGCGAGGCAAGGCTAAGGCATGACAACGCAACGCTAGGCAATGCACGGAAAGCAAGCAAAGAGTAACGGAACGCAAGGAAAGTAAGGGAAAGCAAGGGAAGGCAAGGGTAAAGGAAGGAACGGCACGGCAAGGGGTAAGAAGGCTAAGGCACGACAACGCAGGGCTAGGCTATGCACGGCAAGGCAAGGAAAGAGTAACGGAAGGAAAGGAAGGCAAGGCAAAGCCAGGCAAGGCAAGTGTAACAAAAGGCACGCCACGGCAAGGGGAAACAAGGCTAAGGCACGACAACGCACGGCTAGGCAATGCACGGAAAGCAAGCAAAGAGTAACGGAAGGCAAGGAAGGCAAGGGAAAGCAAGGGAAGGCAAGGGTAACGGAAGGAAAGGCACGGCAAGGGGTAACAAGGCTAAGGCACGGCAACGCAGGGTTCGGCAATGCACGGCAAGGCAAGGAAAGGGTAACGCAGGGGAAGGCACGGTCAGGTGAGGCAAGGATAAGGCACGACAATGCAAGGCTAGGCAATGCACGGCAATTCAAGGAAAGAGTAACGGAAGGAAAGGAAGGCAAGGCAAAGCCAGGCAAGGCAAGTGTAACAAAAGGCACGCCACGGCAAGGGGAAACAAGGCTAAGGCACGACAACGCACGGCTAGGCAATGCACGGCAAGGCAAGGAAAGGGTAATGCAAGGCATGGCACGGTGAGGCTAGGCAAGGCTAATGCACGACAACACAAGGCTAGGCAATGCACGACAATGCAAGGAAAGCTTAAAGCAAAGGAAGGCACGGTCAGGCGAGATAAGGCTAAGGCACGACAACGCAAGGCAAGGCAATGCAGGGAAGGGAAGCAAAGAGTAACGGAAGGTAAGCAAGGCAAGGAAAAGCAAGGAAAGGCAAGGGTAACGGAAGGAACTGCACGGCAAGGGGAAACAAGCCTAAGGCACGGCAACGCAGGCTAGGCAATGCACGGCAAGGCAAGGAAAGGGTAACGCATGGGAAAGCACGGTCAGGGGAGGCAAGGCTAAGGCACGACAACGCAAGGCTAGGCAATGCACGGAAAGCAAGCAAGGAGTAACGGAATGCAAGGAAGGAAAGGGAAAGCAAGGGAAGGCAAGGGTAACGAAAGGAACGGCACGGCAAGGGGTAACAAGGCTAAGGCACGACAACACACGGCTAGGAAATGCACGGCAAGGCAAGGAAAGGGTAACGCAAGGCAAGGCACGGTGAGGCTAGGCAAGGTTAATGCACGACAACGCAAGGCTAGGCAATGCACGACAATGCAAGGAAAGCTTAAAGCAAAGGAAGGCACGGTCAGGCGAGATAAGGCTAAGGCACGACAACGCAAGTCTAGGCAATTCACGGAAGGCAAGCAAAGAGTAACGGAAGGTAAGGAAGGCAAGGGAAAGCAAGGAAAGGCAAGGGTAACGGAAGGAACGGCACGGCAAGGGGAAACAAGGCTAAGGCACGACAACGCACGCTAGGCAATGCACGGCAAGGCAAGGAAAGGGTAACGCAGGGGAAGGCACGGTCAGGTGAGGCAAGGCTAATGCACGACAACGCAAGGCTAGGCAATGCACGACAATGCAAGGAAAGCTTAAAGCAAAGGTAGGCACGGTCAGGCGAGATAAGGCTAAGGCACGACAACGCAAGGCTAGGCAATGCACGGAAGGCAAGCAAAGAGTAACGGAAGGTAAGGAAGGCAAGGGAAAGCAAGGAAAGGCAAGTGTAACGGAAGGAACGGCACGGCAAGGGGAAACAATGCTAAGGCACGACAACGCACGCTAGGCAATGCACGGCAAGGCAAGGAAAGGGTAACGCATGGGAAAGCACGGTCAGGCGAGGCAAGGCTAAGGCACGACAACCCAAGGCTAGGCAATGCACGGAAGGCAAGCAAAGAGAAACGGAAGGTAAGGAAGGAAAGGGAAAGCAAAGAAAGGCAAGTGTAACGGAAGGAACGGCACGGCAAGGGGAAACAAGGCTAAGGCACGACAACGCACGGCTAGGCAATGCACCGCAAGGCAAGCAAAGGGTAACGCAAGGAAAGGCACGGTGAGGCTAGGCAAGGCTAATGCACGAAAACGCAAGGCTAGGCGATGCACGACAATGCAAGGAAAGCTTAAAGCAAAGGAAGGCAAGGTCAGGCGAGATAAGCCTAAGGCACGACAACGCAAGGCTAGGAAATTCAGGGAAAGGCAAGCAAAGAGTAACGGAAGGTAAGCAAGGCAAGGAAAAGCAAGGAAAGGCAAGGGTAACGGAAGGAACTGCACGGCAAGGGGAAACAAGGCTAAGGCACGGCAACGCAGGCTGGGCAATGCACGGCAAGGCAAGGAAAGGGTAACGCATGGGAAAGCACGTTCAGGCGAGGCAAGGCTAAGGCACGACAACGCAAGGCTAGGCAATGCACGGAAGGCAAGCAAAGAGTAACGGAAGGTAAGGAAGGCAAGGGAAAGCAAATAAAGGCAAGTGTAACGGAAGGAACTGCACGGCAAGGGGAAACAAGGCTAAGGTACTACAACGCACGGCTAGGCAATGCACGGCAAGGCAAGCAAAGGGTAACGCATGGGAAAGCACGGTCAGGCGAGGCAAGCCTAAGGCATGACAACGCAAGGCTAGGCAATGCACGGAAAGCAAGCAAAGAGTAATGGAACGCAAGGAAGGCAAGGGAAAGCAAGGGAAGGCAAGGGTAACGGAAGGAACGGCACGGCAAGGGGAAACAAGGCTAAGGCACGACAACGCACGCTAGGCAATGCACGGCAAGGCAAGGAAAGGGTAACGCATGGGAAAGCACGGTCAGGCGAGGCAAGGCTAAGGCACGACAACGCAAGGCTAGGCAATGCAGGGAAGGCAAGCAAAGAGTAACGCATGGGAAAGCACGGTAAGGGGAGGCAAGTCTAAGGCACGACAACGCAAGGCTTGGCAATGCACGGAAGGCAAGCAAAGAGTAACGGAAGGTAAGGAAGGCAAGGGAAAGCAAAGAAAGGCAAGTGTAACGGAAGGAACGGCACGGCAAGGGGAAACAAGGCTAAGGCACGACAACGCACGCTAGGCAATGCACGGCAAGGGAAGGAAAGGGTAACGCATGGGAAAGAACGGTCAGGGGAGGCAAGGCTAAGACACGACAACGCAAGGCTTGGCAATGCACGGAAGGCAAGCAAAGAGTAACGGAATGTAAGGAAGGCAAGGGAAAGCAAAGAAAGGCAAGTGTAACGGAAGGAACGGCACGGCAAGGGGAAACAAGGCTAAGGCACGACAACGCACGCTAGGCAATGCACGGCAAGGCAAGGAAAGGGTAACGCATGGGAAAGCACGGTCAGGCGAGGCAAGGCTAAGGAAAGCCAACGCAAGGCTAGGCAATGCACGGTAAGCAAGCAAGGAGTAACGGAATGCAAGGAAGGAAAGGGAAAGCAAAGGAAGGCAAGGGTAACGGAAGGAACGGCACGGCAAGGGGTAACAAGGCTAAGGCACGACAACACACGGCTAGGAAATGCACGACAAGGCAAGGAAAGGGTAATGCAAGGCAAGGCACGGTGAGGCTAGGCAAGGTTAATGCACGACAACGCAAGGCTAGGCAATGCACGACAATGCAAGGAAAGCTTAAAGCAAAGGAAGGCACGGTCAGGCGAGATAAGGCTAAGGCACGACAACGCAAGGCTAGGCAATGCACGGAAGGCAAGCAAAGAGTAACGGAAGGTAAGGAAGGCAAGGGAAAGCAAGGAAAGGCAATGGTAACGGAAGGAACGGCACGGCAAGGGGAAACAAGGCTAAGGCACGACAACGCACGCTAGGCAATGCACGGCAAGGCAAGGAAAGGGTAACGCATGGGAAAGCACGGTCAGGCGAGGCAAGGCTAAGGCATGACAACGCAAGGCTAGGCAATGCACGGAAAGCAAGCAAAGAGTAACGGAACGCAAGGAAGGCAAGGGAAAGCAAGGGAAGGCAAGGGTAACGGAAGGAACGGCACGGCAAGGGGTAACAAGGCTAAGGCACGACAACGCAGGGCTAGGCAATGCACGGCAATGCAAGCAAAGAGTAACGGAAGGAATGGAAGGCAAGGCAAAGCCAGGCAAGGCAAGTGTAACAAAAGGCACGCAACGGCAAGGGGAAACAAGGCTAAGGCACGACAACACACGGCTAGGCAATGCACGGCAAGGCAAGGAAAGGGTAACGCAAGGCAAGGCACGGTGAGGCTAGGCAAGGCTAATGCACGACAACGCAAGGCTAGGCAATGCACGACAATGCAAGGAAAGCTTAAAGCAAAGGAAGGCAAGGTCAGGCGAGATAAGGCTAAGGAACGACAACGCAAGGCTAGGCAATGCAGGGACGGCAAGCAAAGAGTAACGGAAGGTAAGGAAGGCAAGGGAAAGCAAGGAAAGGCAATGGTAACGGAAGGAACGGCACGGCAAGGGGAAACAAGGCTAAGGCACGACAACGCACGGCTAGGCAATGCACGGCAAGGCAAGGAAAGGTTAACGCATGGGAAAGCACGGTCAGGCGAGGCAAGCCTAAGGCATGCCAACGCAAGGCTAGGCAATGCACGGTAAGCAAGCAAGGAGTAACGGAATGCAAGGAAGGAAAGGGAAAGCAAAGGAAGGCAAGGGTAACGGAAGGAACGGCACGGCAAGGGGTAACAAGGCTAAGGCACGACAACACACGGCTAGGAAATGCACGACAAGGCAAGGAAAGGGTAATGCAAGGCAAGGCACGGTGAGGCTAGGCAAGGTTAATGCACGACAACGCAAGGCTAGGCAATGCACGACAATGCAAGGAAAGCTTAAAGCAAAGGAAGGCACGGTCAGGCGAGATAAGGCTAAGGCACGACAACGCAAGGCTAGGCAATGCACGGAAGGCAAGCAAAGAGTAACGGAAGGTAAGGAAGGCAAGGGAAAGCAAGGAAAGGCAATGGTAACGTAAGGAACGGCACGGCAAGGGGAAACAAGGCTAAGGCACGACAACGCACGCTAGGCAATGCACGGCAAGGCAAGGAAAGGGTAACGCATGGGAAAGCACGGTCAGGCGAGGCAAGGCTAAGGCATGACAACGCAAGGCTAGGCAATGCACGGAAAGCAAGCAAAGAGTAACGGAACGCAAGGAAGGCAAGGGAAAGCAAGGGAAGGCAAGGGTAACGGAAGGAACGGCACGGCAAGGGGTAACAAGGCTAAGGCACGACAACGCAGGGCTAGGCAATGCACGGCAATGCAAGCCAAGAGTAACGGAAGGAATGGAAGGCAAGGCAAAGCCAGGCAAGGCAAGTGTAACAAAAGGCACGCAACGGCAAGGGGAAACAAGGCTAAGGCACGACAACACACGGCTAGGAAATGCACGGCAAGGCAAGGAAAGGGTAACGCAAGGCAAGGCACGGTGAGGCTAGGCAAGGCTAATGCACGACAACGCAAGGCTAGGCAATGCACGACAATGCAAGTAAAGCTTAAAGCAAAGGAAGGCAAGGTCAGGCGAGATAAGGCTAAGGAACGACAACGCAAGGCTAGGCAATGCAGGGACGGCAAGCAAAGAGTAACGGAAGGTAAGGAAGGCAAGGGAAAGCAAGGAAAGGCAATGGTAACGGAAGGAACGGCACGGCAAGGGGAAACAAGGCTAAGGCACGACAACGCACGCTAGGCAATGCACGGCAAGGCAAGGAAAGGTTAACGCATGGGAAAGCACGGTCAGGCGAGGCAAGGCTAAGGAAAGCCAACGCAAGGCTAGGCAATGCACGGAAAGCAAGCAAGGAGTAACGGAATGCAAGGAAGGAAAGGGAAAGCAAGGGAAGGCAAGGGTAACGGAAGGAACGGCACGGCAAGGGGTAACAAGGCTTAGGCACGACAACACACGGCTAGGAAATGCACGGCAAGGCAAGGAAAGGGTAACGCAAGGCACGGTGAGGCTAGGCAAGGTTAATGCACGACAACGCAAGGCTAGGCAATGCACGACAATGCAAGGAAAGCTTAAAGCAAAGGAAGGCACGGTCAGGCGAGATAAGGCTAAGGCACGAAAACGCAAGGCTAGGCAATGCACGGAAAGCAAGCAAAGAGTAACGGAAGGTAAGGAAGGCAAGGGAAAGCAAGGAAAGGCAATGGTAACGGAAGGAACGGCACGGCAAGGGGAAACAATGCTAAGGCACGACAACGCACGCTAGGCAATGCACGGCAAGGCAAGGAAAGGGTAACGCATGGGAAAGCACGGTCAGGCGAGGCAAGGCTAAGGCACGACAACCCAAGGCTAGGCAATGCACGGAAGGCAAGCAAAGAGAAACGGAAGGTAAGGAAGGAAAGGGAAAGCAAAGAAAGGCAAGTGTAACGGAAGGAACGGCACGGCAAGGGGAAACAAGGCTAAGGCACGACAACGCACGGCTAGGCAATGCACCGCAAGGCAATGAAAGCTTAAAGCAAAGGAAGGCAAGGTCAGGCGAGATAAGGCAAAGGCACAACAACGCAAGGCTAGGCAATTCAGGGAAGGCAAGCAAAGAGTAACGGAAGGTAAGCAAGGCAAGGAAAAGCAAGGAAAGTCAAGGGTAACGGAAGGAACGGCACGGCAAGGGGAAACAAGTCTAAGGCACGACACCGAACGCTAGGCAATGAACGGCAAGGCAAGGAAAGGGTTTTGCATGGGAAAGCACGGTCAGGCGAGGCAAGGCTAAGGCACGACAACGCAAGGCTAGGCAATGCACGGAAGGCAAGCAAAGAGTAACGGAAGGTAAGGAAGGCAAAGGAAAGCAAGGAAAGGCAATGGTAACGGAAGGAACGGCACGGCAAGGGGAAACAAGTCTAAGGCACGACAACGCACGCTAGGCAATGCACGGCAAGGGAAGGAAAGGGTAACGCATGGGAAAGCACGGTCAGGCGAAGCAAGGCTAAGGCATGACAACGCAAGGCTAGGCAATGCACGGAAAGCAAGCAAAGAGTAACGGAACGCAAGGAAGGCAAGGGAAAGCAAGGGAAGGCATGGGTAATGGAAGGAACGGCACGGCAAGGGGAAACAAGGCTAAGGCACGACAAGGCACGGCTAGGCAATGCACGGCAAGGCAAGCAAAGGGTAACGCAAGGAAAGGCACGGTGAGGCTAGGCAAGGCTAATGCACGAAAACGCAAGGCTAGGCGATGCACGACAATGCAAGCAATGCTTAAAGCAAAGGAAGGCAAGGTCAGGCGAGATAAGGCTAAGGCACGACAACGCAAGGCTAGGAAATTCAGGGAAGGCAAGCAAAGAGTTACGGAAGATAAGCAAGGCAAGGAAAAGGAAGGAAAGGCCAGGGTAACGGAAGGAACGGCACGGCAAGGGGAAACAAGGCTAAGGCACGGCAACGGAGGCTAGGCAATGCACGGCAAGGGAAGGAAAGGGTAACGCAGGGGAAGGCACGGTCAGGTGAGGCAAGGATAAGGCACGACAATGCAAGGCTAGGCAATGCACGGCAAGGCAAGGAAAGAGTAACGGAAGGAAAGGAAGGCAAGTCAAAGCCAGGCAATGCAAGTGTAACAAAAGGCACGCCACGGCAAGGGGAAACAAGGCTAAGGCACGACAACGCAAGGCTAGGCAATGCACGGCAAGGCAAGGAAAGGGTAACGCAAGGCAAGGCACGGTGAGGCTAGGCAACGCTAATGCACGACAACGCAAGGCTAGGCAATGCACGACAATGCAAGGAAAGCTTAAAGCAAAGGAAGGCAAGGTCAGGCGAGATAAGGCTAAGGCACGACAACGCAAGGCTAGGCAATGCACGGAAAGCAAGCAAAGAGTAACGGAACGCAAGGAAGGCAAGGGAAAGCAAGGGAAGGCAAGGGTAATGGAAGGAACGGCACGGCAAGGGGAAACAAGGCTAAGGCACGGCAACGTAGGCTAGGCAATGCACGGCAAGGCAAGGAAAGGGTAACGCATGGGAAAGCACGTTCAGGCGAGGCAAGGCTAAGGCACGACAACGCAAGGCTAGGCAATGCACGGAAGGCAAGCAAAGAGTAACGGAAGGTAAGGAAGGTAAGGGAAAGCAAAGAAAGGCAAGTGTAACGGAAGGAACGGCACGGCAAGGGGAAACAAGGCTAAGGCACGACAACGCACGGCTAGGCAATGCACGGCAAGGCAAGCAAAAGTTAACGCAAGGAAAGGCACGGTGAGGCTAGGCAAGGCTAATGCACGAAAACGCAAGGCTAGGCGATGCACGACAATGCAAGGAAACTTAAAGCAAAGGAAGGCAAGGGCAGGCGAGATAAGGCTAAGGCACGACAAGGCAAGGCTAGGAAATTCAGGGAAGGCAAGCAAAGACTAACGGAAGGTAAGCAAGGCAAGGAAAAGGAAGGAAAGGCCAGGGTAACGGAAGGAACGGCGCGGCAAGGGGAAACAAGTCTAATGCACGACAACGCACGCTAGGCAATGCACGGCAAGGCAAGGAAAGGGTAACGCAGGGGAAGGCACGGTCAGGTGAGGCAAGGATAAGGCACGACAATGCAAGGCTAGACAATGCACGGCAAGGCAAGGAAAGAGTAACGGAAGGAAAGGAAGGCAAGTCAAAGCCAGGAAAGGCAAGTGTAACAAACGGCACGCCACGGCAAGGGGAAACAAGGCTAAGGCACGACAACGCACGGCTAGGAAATGCACGGCAAGGCAAGGAAAGGGTAACGCAAGGCAAGGCACGGTGAGGCTAGGCAAGGCTAATGCACGACAACGCAAGGCTAGGCAATCCACGACAATGCAAGGAAAGCTTAAAGCAAAGGAAGGCACGGTCAGGCGAGATAAGGCTAAGGCACGACAACGCAAGGCTAGGCAATGCACGGAAGGGAAGCAAAGAGTAACGGAAGGTAAGCAAGGCAAGGAAAAGCATGGAAAGGCAAGGGTAACGGAAGGAACTGCACGGCAAGGGGAAACAAGGCTAAGGCACGGCAACGCAGGCTGGGCAATGCACGGCAAGGCAAGGAAAGGGTAACGCATGGGAAAGCACGTTCAGGCGAGGCAAGGCTAAGGCACGACAACCCAAGGCTAGGCAATGCACGGAAGGCAAGCAAAGAGAAACGGAAGGTAAGGAAGGAAAGGGAAAGCAAAGAAAGGCAAGTGTAACGGAAGGAACGGCACGGCAAGGGGAAACAAGGCTAAGGCACGACAACGCACGGCTAGGCAATGCACCGCAAGGCAAGCAAAGGGTAACGCAAGGAAAGGCACGGTGAGGCTAGGCAAGGCTAATGCACGAAAACGCAAGGCTAGGCAATGAACGGCAAGGCAAGGAAAGGGTAACGCATTTGAAAGCACGGTCAGGCGAGGCAACGCTAAGGCACGACAACGCAAGGCTAGGCAATGCACGGAAGGCAAGCAAAGAGTAACGGAAGGTAAGGAAGGCAAGGGAAAGGAAGGAAAGGCAAGTGTAACGGAAGGAACGGCACGGCAAGGGGAAACAAGGCTAAGGCACGACAACGCACGGCTAGGCAATGCACGGAAAGTCAAGGAAAGGGTAACGCATGGGAAAGCACGGTCAGTTGATGCAAGGCTAAGGCATGACAACGCAAGGCTAGGCAATGCACGGAAAGCAAGCAAAGAGTAACGGAAGGTAAGGAAGGCAAGGCAAAGCAAGGCAAGGCAAGGGTAACAGAAGGAACGGCACGGCAAGGGGAAACAAGGCTAAGGGATGACAACGCAGTGCTAGGCAATGCACGGCAAGGCAAGGAAAGGGTAACGCAGGGTAAGGCACGGTCAGGTGAGGCAAGGATAAGGCACGACAATGCAAGGCTAGGCAATGCACGGCAAGGCAAGGAAAGAGTAACGGAAGGAAAGGAAGGCAAGGGAAAGCAAGGAAAGGCAAGTGTAACGGAAGGAACGGCACGGCAAGGGGAAACAAGGCTAAGGCACGACAACGCACGCTAGGCAATGCACGGCAAGGCAAGGAAAGGGTAACGCATGGGAAAGCACGGTCAGGCGAGGCAAGGCTAAGGCACGACAACGCAAGGCTAGGCAATGCAGGGAAGGCAAGCAAAGAGTAACGCATGGGAAAGCACGGTCAGGCGAGGCAAGGCTAAGGCACGACAACGCAAGGCTAGGCAATGCACGGAAGGCAAGCAAAGAGTAACGGAAGGTAAGGAAGGCAAGGGAAAGCAAGGAAAGGCAAGTGTAACGGAAGGAACGGCACGGCAAGGGGAAACAAGGCTAAGGCACGACAACGCACGCTAGGCAATGCACGGCAAGGGAAGGAAAGGGTAACGCATGGGAAAGAACGGTCAGGGGAGGCAAGGCTAAGGCACGACAACGCAAGGCTTGGCAATGCACGGAAGGCAAGCAAAGAGTAACGGAAGTAAGGAAGGCAAGGGAAAGCAAAGAAAGGCAAGTGTAACGGAAGGAACGGCACGGCAAGGGGAAACAAGGCTAAGGCACGACAATGCACGGCTAGGCAATGCACGGCAAGGCAAGCAAAGGGTAACGCAAGGCAAGGCACGGTGAGGCTAGACAAGGCTAATGCACGAAAACGCAAGGCTAGGCAATGCACGACAATGCAAGGAAAGCTTAAAGCAAAGGAAGGCAAGGTCAGGCGAGATAAGGCAAAGGCACGACAACGCAAGGCTAGGCAATTCAGGGAAGGCAAGCAAAGAGTAACGGAAGGTAAGCAAGGCAAGGAAAAGCAAGGAAAGGCAAGGGTAACGGAAGGAACGGCACGGCAAGGGGGAACAAGTCTCAGGCACGACACCGAACGCTAGGCAATGAACGGCAAGGCAAGGAAAGGGTAACGCATGGGAAAGCAGGGTCAGGCGAGGCAAGGCTAAGGCACGACAACGCAAGGCTAGGCAATGCACGGAAGGCAAGCAAAGAGTAACGGAAGGTAAGGAAGGCAAGGGAAAGCAAGGAAAGGCAAGTGTAACGGAAGGAACGGCACGGCAAGGGGAAACAAGGCTAAGGCACGACAACGCACGCTAGGCAATGCACGGCAAGGCAAGGAAAGGGTAACGCAAGGGAAGGCACGGTCAGGCGAGGCAAGGCTAAGGCACGACAACGCAAGGCTAGGCAATGCACGGAATGCAAGCAAAGAGTAACGGAAGGCAAGGAAGGCAAGGGAAAGCAAGGGAAGGCAAGGGTAACGGAAGGAACGGCACGGCAAGGGGAAACAAGGCTAAGGCACGACAACGCACGGCTAGGCAATGCACGGAAAGGCAAGGAAAGGGGAATGCAAGGCAAGGCACGGTCAGGCGAGGCAAGGCTAAGGCACGACAACGCAAGGCTAGGCAATGCAGGGCAAGCAAAGATAACGGCAAGGAAGGCTTAAAGCAAGGGAAGGCAGGGTAACGGAAGGAACGACGGATAAGGCTAAGGCACGACAACGCAAGGCTAGGCAATGCACGGCAAGGCAAGGAAAGGGTAACGCAGGGGAAGGCACGGTCAGGTGAAGGCAAGGCAAGGCACGACAAGCAAGGCTAGCAATGCAAAGGCAAGGAAAGTGTAACGGAAGGAAAGGAACAAGGCACGGCAAGGCAAGGTAACAAAAGGCAAGGCTCAAGGCACGACAACGCACGGCAATGCACGGCAAGGCAAGGAAAGGGTAACGCAAGGCAAGGCACGGTGAGGCAGGCAAGGCTAATGCACGACAACGCAAGGCTAGGCAATGCACGACAATGCAAGGAAAGCTTAAAGGAAAGCACGGTCAGGCGAGGCAAGCCTAAGGCATGACAACGCAAGGCTAGGCAATGCACGGAAAGCAAGCAAAGAGTAACGGAACGCAAGGAAGGCAAGGGAAAGCAAGGGAAGGCAAGGGTAACGGAAGGAACGGCACGGCAAGGGGTAACATGTCTAAGGCACGACAACGCAGGGCTAGGCAATGCACGGCAAGGCAAGGAAAGAGTAACGGAAGGAACGGAAGGCAAGGCAAAGCCAGGCAAGGCAAGTGTAACAAAAGGCACGCAACGGCAAGGGGAAACAAGGCTAAGGCACGCTAACACACGGCTAGGAAATGCACGGCAAGGCAAGGAAAGGGTAACGCAAGGCAAGGCACGGTGAGGCTAGGCAAGGCTAATGCCCGACAACGCAAGGCTAGGCAATGCACGACAATGCAAGGAAAGCTTAAAGCAAAGGAAGGCACGGTCAGGCGAGATAAGGCTAAGGCACGACAACGCAAGTCTAGGCAATTCACGGAAGGCAAGCAAAGAGTAACGGAAGGTAAGGAAGGCAAGGGAAAGCAAGGAAAGGCAATGGTAACGGAAGGAACGGCACGGCAAGGGGAAACAAGGCTAAGGCACGACAACGCACGCTAGGCAATGCACGGCAAGGCAAGGAAAGGGTAACGCATGGGAAAGCACGGTCAGGCGAGGCAAGGCTAAGGAAAGCCAACGCAAGTCTAGGCAATGCACGGTAAGCAAGCAAGGAGTAACGGAATGCAAGGAAGGAAAGGGAAAGCAAGGGAAGGCAAGGGTAACGGAAGGAACGGCACGGCAAGGGGTAACAAGGCTAGGGCACGACAACACACGGCTAGGAAATGCACGGCAAGGCAAGGAAATGGTAACGCAAGGCAAGGCACGGTGAGGCTAGGCAAGGTTAATGCACGACAACGCAAGGCTAGGCAATGCACGACAATGCAAGGAAAGCTTAAAGCAAAGGAAGGCACGGTCAGGCGAGATAAGGCTAAGGCACGACAACGCAAGGCTAGGCAATGCACGGAAGGCAAGCAAAGAGTAACGGAAGGTAAGGAAGGCAAGGGAAAGCAAGGAAAGGCAATGGTAACGGAAGGAACGGCACGGCAAGGGGAAACAAGGCTAAGGCACGACAACGCACGCTAGGCAATGCACGGCAAGGCAAGGAAAGGGTAACGCATGGGAAAGCACGGTCAGGCGAGGCAAGGCTAAGGCACGACAACGCAAGGCTAGGCAATGCACGGAAGGCAAGCAAAGAGTAACGGAAGGTAAGGAAGGCAAGGGAAAGCAAAGAAAGGCAAGTGTAACGGAAGGAACGGCACGGCAAGGGGAAACAAGGCTAAGGCACGACAACGCAGGCTAGGCAATGCACGGCAAGGCAAGGAAAGGGGTAACGCATGGGAAAGCACGTTCAGGCGAGGCAAGGCTAAGGCACGACAACGCAAGGCTAGGCAATGCACGGAAGGCAAGCAAAGAGTAACGGAAGGTAAGGAAGGCAAGGAAAAGGAAGGAAAGGCCAGGGTAACGGAAGGAACGGCACGGCAAGGGGAAACAAGTCTAAGGCACGACAACGCACGCTAGGCAATGCACGGCAAGGCAAGGAAAGGGTAACGCAGGGGAAAGCACGGTCAGGCGAGGCAAGGCTAAGGCATGACAACGCAAGGCTAGGCAATGCACGGAAGGCAAGCAAAGAGTAACGGAAGGTAAGGAAGGCAAGGGAAAGCAAGGAAAGGCAAGGGTAACGGAAGGAACGGCACGGCAAGGGGAAACAAGTCTAAGGCACGTCACCGTAGGCTAGGCAATGCACGGCAAGGCAAGGAAAGGGTAACGCATGGGAAAGCACGTTCAGGCGAGGCAAGGCTAAGGCACGACAACGCAAGGCTAGGCAATGCACGGAAGGCAAGCAAAGAGTAACGGAAGGTAAGGAAGGCAAGGGAAAGGAAGGAAAGGCAAGGGTAACGGAAGGAACGGCACGGCAAGGGGAAACAAGGCTAAGGCACGACAACGCACGCTAGGCAATGAACGGCAAGGCAAGGAAAGGGTAACGCAGGGGAAGGCACGGTCAGGTGAGGCAAGGATAAGGCACGACAATGCAAGGCTAGGCAATGCACGGCAAGGCAAGGAAAGAGTAACGGAAGGAAAGGAAGGCAAGGCAAAGCCAGGCAAGGCAAGTGTAACAAAACGCACGCCACGGCAAGGGGAAACAAGGCTAAGGCACGACAACGCACGGCTAGGCAATGCACGGCAAGGCAAGGAAAGGGTAACGCAAGGCAAGGCACGGTGAGGCTAGGCAAGGCTAATGCACGACAACGCAAGGCTAGGCAATGCACGACAATGCAAGGAAAGCTTAAAGCAAAGGAAGGCACGGTCAGGCGAGATAAGGCTAAGGCACGACAACGCAAGGCTAGGCAATGCAGGGAAGGGAAGCAAAGAGTAACGGAAGGTAAGCAAGGCAAGGAAAAGCAAGGAAAGGCAAGGGTAACGGAAGGAACGGCACGGCAAGGGGGAACAAGGCTCAGGCACGACACCGAACGCTAGGCAATGAACGGCAAGGCAAGGAAAGGGTAACGCATGGGAAAGCACGGTCAGGCGAGGCAAGGCTAAGGGACGACAACGCAAGGCTAGGCAATGCACGGAAGGCAAGCAAAGAGTAACGGAAGGTAAGGAAGGCAAGGGAAAGCAAGGATTGGCAAGTGTAACGGAAGGAACTGCACGGCAAGGGGAAACAAGGCTAAGGTACTACAACGCACGGCTAGGCAATGCACGGCAAGGCAAGCAAAGGGTAACGCATGGGAAAGCACGGTCAGGCGAGGCAAGCCTAAGGCATGACAACGCAAGGCTAGGCAATGCACGGAAAGCAAGCAAAGAGTAATGGAACGCAAGGAAGGCAAGGGAAAGCAAGGGAAGGCAAGGGTAACGGAAGGAACGGCACGGCAAGGGGAAACAAGGCTAAGGCACGACAACGCACGCTAGGCAATGCACGGCAAGGCAAGGAAAGGGTAACGCCTGGGAAAGCACGGTCAGGCGAGGCAAGGCTAAGGCATGACAACGCAAGGCTAGGCAATGCACGGAAAGCAAGCAAAGAGTAACGGAACGCAAGGAAGGCATGGGAAAGCACGGTAAGGGGAGGCAAGTCTAAGGCACGACAACGCAAGGCTTGGCAATGCACGGAAGGCAAGCAAAGAGTAACGGAAGGTAAGGAAGGCAAGGGAAAGCAAAGAAAGGCAAGTGTAACGGAAGGAACGGCACGGCAAGGGGAAACAAGGCTAAGGCACGACAACGCACGCTAGGCAATGCACGGCAAGGGAAGGAAAGGGTAACGGAAAGTAAGGAAGGCAAAGGAAAGCAAGGAAAGGCAATGGTAACGGAAGGAACGGCACGGCAAGGGGAAACAAGTCTAAGGCACGACAACGCACGCTAGGCAATGCACGGCAAGGGAAGGAAAGGGTAACGCATGGGAAAGAACGGTCAGGGGAGGCAAGGCTAAGGCACGACAACGCAAGGTTTGGCAATGCACGGAAGGCAAGCAAAGAGTAACGGAAGGTAAGGAAGGAAAGGGAAAGCAAGGGAAGGCAAGGGTAACGGAAGGAACGGCACGGCAAGGGGAAACAAGGCTAAGGCACGACAACGCACGGCTAGGAAATGCACGGCAAGGCAAGGAAAGGGTAACGCAAGGCAAGGCACGGTGAGGCTAGGCAAAGTTAATGCACGACAACGCAAGGCTAGGCAATGCACGACAATGCAAGGAAAGCTTAAAGCAAAGGAAGGCACGGTCAGGCGAGATAAGGCTAAGGCACGACAACGCAAGGCTAGGCAATGCACGGAAGGCAAGCAAAGATTAACGGAAGGTAAGGAAGGCAAGGGAAAGCAAGGAAAGGCAATGGTAACGGAAGAAACGGCACGGCAAGGGGAAACAAGGCTAAGGCACGACAACGCACGCTAGGCAATGCACGGCAAGGCAAGGAAAGGGTAACGCATGGGAAAGCACGGTCAGGCGAGGCAAAGCTAAGGCATGACAACGCAAGGCTAGGCAATGCACGGAAAGCAAGCAAAGAGTAACGGAACGCAAGGAAGGCAAGGGAAAGCAAGGGAAGGCAAGGGTAATGGAAGGAACGGCACGGCAAGGGGAAACAAGGCTAATGCACGAAAACGCAAGGCTAGGCGATGCAGGACAATGCAAGGAAACTTAAAGCAAAGGAAGGCAAGGGCAGGCGAGATAAGGCTAAGGCACGACAAGGCAAGGCTAGGAAATTCAGGGAAGGCAAGCAAAGACTAACGGAAGGTAAGCAAGGCAAGGAAAAGGAAGGAAAGGGCAGGGTAACGGAAGGAACGGCACGGCAAGGGGAAACAAGTCTAAGGCACGACACCGAACGCTAGGCAATGAACGGCAAGGCAAGGAAAGGGTAACGCATTTGAAAGCACGGTCAGGCGAGGCAACGCTAAGGCACGACAACGCAAGGCTAGGCAATGCACGGAAGGCAAGCAAAGAGTAACGGAAGGTAAGGAAGGCAAGGGAAAGGAAGGAAAGGCAAGTGTAACGGAAGGAACGGCACGGCAAGGGGAAACAAGGCTAAGGCACGACAACGCACGGCTAGGAAATGCACGGCAAGGCAAGGAAAGGGTAACGCATGGGAAAGCACGGTCAGCCGATGCAAGGCTAAGGCATGACAACGCAAGGCTAGGCAATGCACGGAAAGCAAGCAAAGATTAACGGAACGCAAGGAAGGCAAGGGAAAGCAAGGGAAGGCTAGGGTAACGGAAGGAACGGCACGGCAAGGGGTAAAAAGGCTAAGGCACGGCAACGCAGGGCTAGGCAATGCACGGCAAGGCAAGGAAAGGGTAATGCAGGGGAAGACACGGTCAGGTGAGGCAAGGATAAGGCACGACAATGCAAGGCTAGGCAATGCACGGCAAGGCAAAGAAAGAGTAACGGATGGAAAGGAAGGCAAGTCAAAGCCAGGAAAGGCAAGTGTAACAAAAGGCACGCCACGGCAAGGTGAAACAAGGCTAAGGCACGACAATGCACGGCTAGGCAATGCACGGCAAGGCAAGGAAAGGGTAACGCAAGGCAAGGCACGGTGAGGCTAGGCAAGGCTTAAAGCAAAGGAAGGCACGGTCAGGCGAGATAAGGCTAAGGCACGACAACGCAAGGCTAGGCAATGCAGGGAAGGCAAGCAAAGAGTAACGGAAGGTAAGCAAGGCAAGGAAAAGGAAGGAAAGGCCAGGGTAACGGAAGGAACGGCACGGCAAGGGGAAACAAGGCTAAGGCACGGCAACGAAGGCTAGGCAATGCACGGCAAGGCAAGGAAAGGGTAACGCAGGGGAAGGCACGGTCAGGTGAGGCAAGGATAAGGCACGACAATGCAAGGCTAGGCAATGCACGGCAAGGCAAGGAAAGAGTAACGGAAGCAAAGGAAGGCAAGTCAAAGCCAGGAAAGGCAAGTGTAACTAAAGGCACGCCACGGCAAGGCACGGCAAGGGGAAACAAGGCTAAGGCACGACAACGCACGGCTAGGCAATGCACGGCAAGGCAAGGAAAGGGTAACGCAAGGCAAGGCACGGTGAGGCTAGGCAAGGCTAATGCACGACAACGCAAGGCTAGGCAATGCACGACAATGCAAGGAAAGCTTAAAGCAAAGGAAGGCACGGTCAGGCGAGATAAGGCTAAGGCACGACAACGCAAGGCTAGGCAATGCACGGAAGGCAAGCAAAGAGTAACGGAAGGTAAGGAAGGCAAGGGAAAGCAAGGAAAGGCAAGGGTAACGGAAGGAACGGCACGGCAAGGGGAAACAAGGCTAAGGCACGACAACGAACGTTAGGCAATGAACGGCAAGGCAAGGAAAGGGTAACGCATGGGAAAGCACGGTCAGGCGAGGCAAGGCTAAGGCATGACAACGCAAGGCTAGGCAATGCACGGAAGGCAAGCAAAGAGTAACGGAAGGTAAGGAAGGCAAGGGAAAGCAAGGAAAGGCAAGTGTAACGGAAGGAACGGCACGGCAAGGGGAAACAAGGCTAAGGCACGACAACGCACGCTAGGCAATGCACGGCAAGGCAAGGAAAGGGTAACGCATGGGAAAGCACGGTCAGGCGAGGCAAGGCTAAGGCATGACAACGCAAGGCTAGGCAATGCACGGAAGGCAAGCAAAGAGTAACGGAATGTAAGGAAGGCAAGGGAAAGCAAGGAAAGGCAAGTGTAACGGAAGGAACGGCACGGCAAGGGGAAACAAAGCTAAGGCACGACAACGCACGCTAGGCAATGCACGGCAAGGCAAGGAAAGGGTAACGCATGGGAAAGCACGGTCAGGCGAGGCAAGGCTAAGGCATGACAACGCAAGGCTAGGCAATGCACGGAAAGCAAGCAAAGAGTAACGGAACGGAAGGAAGACAAGGGAAAGCAAGGGAAGGCAAGGGTAACGGAAGGAAAGGCACGGCAAGGGGTAAGAAGGCTAAGGCACGACAACGCAGCGCTAGGCAATGCACGGCAAGGCAAGGAAAGGGTAACGCAGGGGAAGGCACGGTCAGGTGAGGCAAGGATAAGGCACGACAATGCAAGGCTAGGCAATGCACGGCAAGGCAAGGAAAGAGTAACGGAAGGAAAGGAAGGCAAGTCAAAGCCAGGAAAGGCAAGTGTAACAAAAGGCACGCCACGGCAAGGGGAAACAAGGCTAAGGCACGACAACGCACGGCTAGGAAATGCACGGCAAGGCAAGGAAAGGGTAACGCAAGGCAAGGCACGGTGAGGCTAGGCAAGGCTAATGCACGACAACGCAAGGCTAGGCAATGCACGACAATGCAAGGAAAGCTTAAAGCAAAGGAAGGCACGGTCAGGCGAGATAAGGCTAAGGCACGACAACGCAAGGCTAGGCAATGCAGGGAAGGGAAGCAAAGAGTAACGGAAGGTAAGCAAGGCAAGGAAAAGCAAGGAAAGGCAAGGGTAACGGAAGGAATGGCACGGCAAGGGGAAACAAGTCTAAGGCACGACAACGCACGCTAGGCAATGCACGGCAAGGCAAGGAAAGGGTAACGCATGGGAAAGCACGGTCAGGCGAGGCAAGGCTAAGGCACGACAACGCAAGGCTAGGCAATGCACGGAAGGCAAGCAAAGAGTAACGGAAGGTAAGGAAGGAAAGGGAAAGCAAGGGAAGGCAAGTGTAACGGAAGGAACGGCACGGCAAGGGGAAACAAGGCTAAGGCACGACAACGCACGGCTAGGCAATGCACGGCAAGGCAAGGAAAGGGTAACGCAAGGAAAGCACGGTCAGGCGAGGCAAGGCTAAGGCATGACAACGCAAGGCTAGGCAATGCACGGAAGGCAAGGCAAGCAAAGAGTAACGGAAGGTAAGGAAGGCAAGGGAAAGCAAGGAAAGGCAGGGTAACGGAAGGAACGGCACGGCAAGGGGAAACAAGGCTAAGGCACGACAACGCACGCTAGGCAATGCACGGCAAGGCAAGGAAAGGGTAACGCAGGGGAAGGCACGGTCAGGTGAGGCAAGGATAAGGCACGACAATGCAAGGCTAGGCAATGCACGGCAAGGCAAGGAAAGAGTAACGGAAGGAAAGGAAGGCAAGTCAAAGCCAGGCAAGGCAAGTGTAACAAAAGGCACGCCACGGCAAGGGGAAACAAGGCTAAGGCACGACAACGCACGGCTAGGCAATGCACGGCAAGGCAAGGAAAGGGTAACGCAAGGCAAGGCACGGTGAGGCTAGGCAAGGCTAATGCACGACAACGCAAGGCTAAGCAATGCACGACAATGCAAGGAAAGCTTAAATCAAAGCAATGCACGGTCAGGCGAGATAAGGCTAAGGCACGACAACGCAAGGCTAGGCAATGCACGGAAGGCAAGCAAAGAGTAACGGAACGCAAGGAAGGCAAGGGAAAGCAAGGGAAGGCAAGGGCAACGGAAGGAACGGCACGGCAAGGGGTAACAAGGCTAAGGCACGACAACGCAGGGCTAGGCAATGCACGGCAAGGCAAGGAAAGAGTAACGGAAGGAAAGGAAGGCAAGTCAAAGCCAGGCAATGCAAGTGTAACAAAAGGCACGCCACGGCAAGGGGAATCAAGGCTAAGGCACGACAACGGACGGCTAGGCAATGCACGGCAAGGCAAGGAAAGGGTAACGGAAGGAACGGCACGGCAAGGGGAAACAAGGCTAAGGCACGACAACGTAGGCTAGGCAATGCACGGCAAGGCAAGGAAAGGGTAACGCATGGGAAAGCACGGTCAGGCGAGGCAAGGCTAAGGCACGACAACGCAAGGCTAGGCAATGCACGGAAAGCAAGCAAAGAGTAACGGAACGCAAGGAAGGCAAGGGAAAGCAAGGGAAGGCAAGGGTAACGGAAGGAACGGCACGGCAAGGGGAAACAAGGCTAAGGCACGACAACGCACGGCTAGGCAATGCACGGCAAGGCAAGCAAAAGTTAACGCAAGGAAAGGCACGGTGAGGCTACGCAAGGCTAATGCACGAAAACGCAAGGCTAGGCGATGCACGACAATGCAAGGAAAGCTTAAAGCAAAGGAAGGCACGTTCAGGCGAGATAAGGCTAAGGCACGACAACGCAAGGCTAGGCAATGCACGGAAGGCAAGCAAAGAGTAACGGAAGGTAAGGAAGGCAAGGGAAAGCAAGGAAAGGCAAGTGTAACGGAAGGAACGGCACGGCAAGGGGAAACAAGGCTAAGGCACGACAACGCACGCTAGGCAATGCACTGCAAGGCAAGGAAAGGGTAACGCATGGGAAAGCACGGTCAGGCGAGGCAAGCCTAAGGCATGACAACGCAAGGCTAGGCAATGCACGGAAAGCAAGCAAAGAGTAACGGAACGCAAGGAAGGCAAGGGAAAGCAAGGGAAGGCAAGGGTAACGGAAGGAACGGCACGGCAAGGGGTAACATGGCTAAGGCACGACAACGCAGGGCTAGGCAATGCACGGCAAGGCAAGGAAAGAGTAACGGAAGGAACGGAAGGCAAGGCAAAGCCAGGCAAGGCAAGTGTAACAAAAGGCACGCAACGGCAAGGGGAAACAAGGCTAAGGCACGCTAACACACGGCTAGGAAATGCACGGCAAGGCAAGGAAAGGGTAACGCAAGGCAAGGCACGGTGAGGCTAGGCAAGGCTAATGCACGACAACGCAAGTCTAGGCAATCCACGACAATGCAAGGAAAGCTTAAAGCAAAGGAAGGCACGGTCAGGCGAGATAAGGCTAAGGCACGACAACGCAAGGCTAGGCAATGCACGGAAGGGAAGCAAAGAGTAACGGAAGGTAAGCAAGGCAAGGAAAAGCATGGAAAGGCAAGGGTAACGGAAGGAACTGCACGGAAAGGGGAAACAAGTCTAAGGCACGACAACGCACGCTAGGCAATGCACGGCAAGGCAAGGAAAGGGTAACGCATGGGAAAGCACGGTCAAGCGAGGCAAGGCTAAGGAAAGCCAACGCAAGGCTAGCCAATGCACGGTAAGCAAGCAAGGAGTAACGGAATGCAAGGAAGGAAAGGGAAAGCAAGGGAAGGCAAGTGTAACGGAAGGAACGGCACGGCAAGGGGAAACAAGGCTAAGGCCCGACAACGCACGGCTAGGCAATGCACCGCAAGGCAAGCAAAGGGTAACGCAAGGAAAGGCACGGTGAGGCTAGGCAAGGCTAATGCACGAAAACGCAAGGCTAGGCGATGCACGACAATGCAAGGAAAGCTTAAAGCAAAGGAAGGCAAGGTCAGGCGAGATAAGCCTAAGGCACGACAACGCAAGGCTAGGAAATTCAGGGAAGGCAAGCAAAGAGTAACGGAAGGTAAGCAAGGCAAGGAAAAGGAAGGAAAGGCCAGGGTAACGGAAGGAACGGCGCTAGGCAATGAACGGCAAGGCAAGGAAAGGGTAACGCATTTGAAAGCACGGTCAGGCGAGGCAACGCTAAGGCACGACAACGCAAGGCTAGGCAATGCACGGAAGGCAAGCAAAGAGTAACGGAAGGTAAGGAAGGCAAGGGAAAGGAAGGAAAGGCAAGTGTAACGGAAGGAACGGCACGGCAAGGGGAAACAAGGCTAAGGCACGACAACGCACGGCTAGGCAATGCACGGAAAGTCAAGGAAAGGGTAACGCATGGGAAAGCACGGTCAGTTGATGCAAGGCTAAGGCATGACAACGCAAGGCTAGGCAATGCACGGAAAGCAAGCAAAGAGTAACGGAACGCAAGGAAGGCAAGGGAAAGCAAGGGAAGGCAAGGGTAACGGAAGGAACGGCACGGCAAGGGGTAACAAGGCTAAGGCACGGCAACGCAGTGCTAGGCAATGCACGGCAAGGCAAGGAAAGGGTAACGCAGGGTAAGGCACGGTCAGGTGAGGCAAGGATAAGGCACGACAATGCAAGGCTAGGCAATGCACGGCAAGGCAAGGAAAGAGTAACGGAAAGAAAGGAAGGCAAGGGAAAGCAAGGGAAGGCAAGGGTAACGGAAGGAACGGCACGGCAAGGGGAAACAAGGCTAAGGCACGACAACGCACGCTAGGCAATGCACGGCAAGGCAAGGAAAGGGTAACGCATGGGAAAGCACGGTCAGGCGAGGCAAGGCTAAGGCACGACAACGCAAGGCTAGGCAATGCAGGGAAGGCAAGCAAAGAGTAACGCATGGGAAAGCACGGTCAGGGGAGGCAAGTCTAAGGCACGACAACGCAAGGCTTGGCAATGCACGGAAGGCAAGCAAAGAGTAACGGAAGGTAAGGAAGGCAAGGGAAAGCAAAGAAAGGCAAGTGTAACGGAAGGAACGGCACGGCAAGGGGAAACAAGGCTAAGGCACGACAACGCACGCTAGGCAATGCACGGCAAGGGAAGGAAAGGGTAACGCATGGGAAAGAACGGTCAGGGGAGGCAAGGCTAAGACACGACAACGCAAGGCTTGGCAATGCACGGAAGGCAAGCAAAGAGTAACGGAAGGTAAGGAAGGCAAGGGAAAGCAAAGAAAGGCAAGTGTAACGGAAGGAACTGCACGGCAAGGGGAAACAAGGCTAAGGCACGACAACGCACGGCTAGGCAATGCACGGCAAGGCAAGCAAAGGGTAACGCAAGGCAAGGCACGGTGAGGCTAGACAAGGCTAATGCACGAAAACGCAAGGCTAGGCAATGCACGACAATGCAAGGAAAGCTTAAAGCAAAGGAAGGCAAGGTCAGGCGAGATAAGGCAAAGGCACGACAACGCAAGGCTAGGCAATTCAGGGAAGGCAAGCAAAGAGTAACGGAAGATAAGCAAGGCAAGGAAAAGCAAGGAAAGGCAAGGGTAACGGAAGGAACGGCCACGGCAAGGGGGAACAAGTCTCAGGCACGACACCGAACGCTAGGCAATGAACGGCAAGGCAAGGAAAGGCTAACGCATGGGAAAGCACGGTCAGGCGAGGCAAGGCTAAGGCACGACAACGCAAGGCTAGGCAATGCACGGAAGGCAAGCAAAGAGTAACGGAAGGTAAGGAAGGCAAGGGAAAGCAAGGAAAGGCAAGTGTAACGGAAGGAACGGCACGGCAAGGGGAAACAAGGCTAAGGCACGACAACGCAGGGCTAGGCAATGCACGGCCAGGCAAGGAAAGGGTAACGCAGGGGAAGGCACGGTCAGGTGAGGCAAGGATAAGGCACGACAATGCAAGGCTAGGCAATGCACGGCAAGGCAAGGAAAGAGTAACGGAAGGAAAGGAAGGCAAGGCAAAGCCAGGCAAGCCAAGTGTAACAAAAGGCACGCCACGGCAAGGGGAATCAAGGCTAAGGCACGACAACGCACGGCTAGGCAATGCACGGAAAGGCAAGGAAAGGGGAATGCAAGGCAAGGCACGGTGAGGCTAGGCAAGGCTAATGCACGACAACGCAAGGCTAGGCAATGCAGGACAATGCAAGGAAAGCTTAAAGCAAAGGAAGGCACGGTCAGGCGAGATAAGGCTAAGGCACGACAACGCAAGGCTAGGCAGTGCCCGGAAGGCAAGCAAAGAGTAACGGAAGGTAAGGAAGGCAAGGGAAAGCAAGGAAAGGCAAGTGTAACGGAAGGAACGGCACGGCAAGGGGAAACAAGGCTAAGGCACGACAACGCACGCTAGGCAATGCACTGCAAGGCAAGGAAAGGGTAACGCATGGGAAAGCACGGTCAGGCGAGGCAAGCCTAAGGCATGACAACGCAAGGCTAGGCAATGCACGGAAAGCAAGCAAAGAGTAACGGAACGCAAGGAAGGCAAGGGAAAGCAAGGGAAGGCAAGGGTAACGGAAGGAACGGCACGGCAAGGGGTAACATGGCTAAGGCACGACAACGCAGGGCTAGGCAATGCACGGCAAGGGAAGGAAAGAGTAACGGAAGGAACGGAAGGCAAGGCAAAGCCAGGCAAGGCAAGTGTAACAAAAGGCACGCAACGGCAAGGGGAAACAAGGCTAAGGCACGCTAACACACGGCTAGGAAATGCACGGCAAGGCAAGGAAAGGGTAACGCAAGGCAAGGCACGGTGAGGCTAGGCAAGGCTAATGCACGACAACGCAAGGCTAGGCAATGCACGACAATGCAAGGAAAGCTTAAAGCAAAGGAAGGCACGGTAAGAAGAGATAAGGCTAAGGCACGACAACGCAAGGCTAGGCAATGCAGGGAAGGCAAGCAAAGAGTAACGGAAGGTAAGGAAGGCAAAGGAAAGCAAGGAAAGGCAATGGTAACGGAAGGAACGGCACGGCAAGGGGAAACAAGTCTAAGGCACGACAACGCACGCTACGCAATGCACGGCAAGGCAAGGAAAGGGTAACGCATGGGAAAGCACGGTCAAGCGAGGCAAGGCTAAGGAAAGCCAACGCAAGGCTAGCCAATGCACGGTAAGCAAGCAAGTAGTAAAGGAATGCAAGGAAGGAAAGGGAAAGCAAGGGAAGGCAAGTGTAACGGAAGGAACGGCACGGGAAGGGGAAACAAGGCTAAGGCCCGACAACGCACGGCTAGGCAATGCACCGCAAGGCAAGCAAAGGGTAACGCAAGGAAAGGCACGGTGAGGCTAGGCAAGGCTAATGCACGAAAACGCAAGGCTAGGCGATGCACGACAATGCAAGGAAAGCTTAAAGCAAAGGAAGGCAAGGTCAGGCGAGATAAGCCTAAGGCACGACAACGCAAGGCTAGGAAATTCAGGGAAGGCAAGCAAAGAGTAACGGAAGGTAAGCAAGGCAAGGAAAAGGAAGGAAAGGCCAGGGTAACGGAAGGAACGGCACGGCAAGGGGAAACAAGTCTAAGGCACGACACCGAACGCTAGGCAATGAACGGCAAGGCAAGGAAAGGGTAACGCATTTGAAAGCACGGTCAGGCGAGGCAACGCTAAGGCACGACAACGCAAGGCTAGGCAATGCACGGAAGGCAAGCAAAGAGTAACGGAAGGTAAGGAAGGCAAGGGAAAGGAAGGAAAGGCAAGTGTAACGGAAGGAACGGCACGGCAAGGGGAAACAAGGCTAAGGCACGACAACGCACGGCTAGGCAATGCACGGAAAGTCAAGGAAAGGGTAACGCATGGGAAAGCACGGTCAGTTGATGCAAGGCTAAGGCATGACAACGCAAGGCTAGGCAATGCACGGAAAGCAAGCAAAGAGTAACGGAACGCAAGGAAGGCAAGGGAAAGCAAGGGAAGGCAAGGGTAACGGAAGGAACGGCACGGCAAGGGGTAACAAGGCTAAGGCACGGCAACGCAGTGCTAGGCAATGCACGGCAAGGCAAGGAAAGGGTAACGCAGGGTAAGGCACGGTCAGGTGAGGCAAGGATAAGGCACGACAATGCAAGGCTAGGCAATGCACGGCAAGGCAAGGAAAGAGTAACGGAAGGAAAGGAAGGCAAGGGAAAGCAAGGGAAGGCAAGGGTAACGGAAGGAACGGCACGGCAAGGGGAAACAAGGCTAAGGCACGACAACGCACGCTAGGCAATGCACGGCAAGGCAAGGAAAGGGTAACGCATGGGAAAGCACGGTCAGGCGAGGCAAGGCTAAGGCACGACAACGCAAGGCTAGGCAATGCAGGGAAGGCAAGCAAAGAGTAACGCATGGGAAAGCACGGTCAGGGGAGGCAAGTCTAAGGCACGACAACGCAAGGCTTGGCAATGCACGGAAGGCAAGCAAAGAGTAACGGAAGGTAAGGAAGGCAAGGGAAAGCAAAGAAAGGCAAGTGTAACGGAAGGAACGGCACGGCAAGGGGAAACAAGGCTAAGGCACGACAACGCACGCTAGGCAATGCACGGCAAGGGAAGGAAAGGGTAACGCATGGGAAAGAACGGTCAGGGGAGGCAAGGCTAAGACACGACAACGCAAGGCTTGGCAATGCACGGAAGGCAAGCAAAGAGTAACGGAAGGTAAGGAAGGCAAGGGAAAGCAAAGAAAGGCAAGTGTAAAGGAAGGAACTGCACGGCAAGGGGAAACAAGGCTAAGGCACGACAACGCACGGCTAGGCAATGCACGGCAAGGCAAGCAAAGGGTAACGCAAGGCAAGGCACGGTGAGGCTAGACAAGGCTAATGCACGAAAACGCAAGGCTAGGCAATGCACGACAATGCAAGGAAAGCTTAAAGCAAAGGAAGGCAAGGTCAGGCGAGATAAGGCAAAGGCACGACAACGCAAGGCTAGGCAATTCAGGGAAGGCAAGCAAAGAGTAACGGAAGATAAGCAAGGCAAGGAAAAGCAAGGAAAGGCAAGGGTAACGGAAGGAACGGCCACGGCAAGGGGGAACAAGTCTCAGGCACGACACCGAACGCTAGGCAATGAACGGCAAGGCAAGGAAAGGCTAACGCATGGGAAAGCACGGTCAGGCGAGGCAAGGCTAAGGCACGACAACGCAAGGCTAGGCAATGCACGGAAGGCAAGCAAAGAGTAACGGAAGGTAAGGAAGGCAAGGGAAAGCAAGGAAAGGCAAGTGTAACGGAAGGAACGGCACGGCAAGGGGAAACAAGGCTAAGGCACGACAACGCAGGGCTAGGCAATGCACGGCAAGGCAAGGAAAGGGTAACGCAGGGGAAGGCACGGTCAGGTGAGGCAAGGATAAGGCACGACAATGCAAGGCTAGGCAATGCACGGCAAGGCAAGGAAAGAGTAACGGAAGGAAAGGAAGGCAAGGCAAAGCCAGGCAAGGCAAGTGTAACAAAAGGCACGCCACGGCAAGTGGAATCAAGGCTAAGGCACGACAACGCACGGCTAGGCAATGCACGGAAAGGCAAGGAAAGGGGAATGCAAGGCAAGGCACGGTGAGGCTAGGCAAGGCTAATGCACGACAACGCAAGGCTAGGCAATGCAGGACAATGCAAGGAAAGCTTAAAGCAAAGGAAGGCACGGTCAGGCGAGATAAGGCTAAGGCACGACAACGCAAGGCTAGGCAGTGCCCGGAAGGCAAGCAAAGAGTAACGGAAGGTAAGGAAGGCAAGGGAAAGCAAGGAAAGGCAAGTGTAACGGAAGGAACGGCACGGCAAGGGGAAACAAGGCTAAGGCACGACAACGCACGCTAGGCAATGCACTGCAAGGCAAGGAAAGGGTAACGCATGGGAAAGCACGGTCAGGCGAGGCAAGGCTAAGGCATGACAACGCAAGGCTAGGCAATGCACGGAAAGCAAGCAAAGAGTAACGGAACGCAAGGAAGGCAAGGGAAAGCAAGGGAAGGCATGGGTAATGGAAGGAACGGCACGGCAAGGGGAAACAAGGCTAAGGCACGACAAGGCACGGCTAGGCAATGCACGGCAAGGCAAGCAAAGGGTAACGCAAGGAAAGGCACGGTGAGGCTAGGCAAGGCTAATGCACGAAAACGCAAGGCTAGGCGATGCACGACAATGCAAGCAATGCTTAAAGCAAAGGAAGGCAAGGTCAGGCGAGATAAGGCTAAGGCACGACAACGCAAGGCTAGGAAATTCAGGGAAGGCAAGCAAAGAGTAACGGAAGATAAGCAAGGCAAGGAAAAGGAAGGAAAGGCCAGGGTAACGGAAGGAACGGCACGGCAAGGGGAAACAAGGCTAAGGCACGGCAACGGAGGCTAGGCAATGCACGGCAAGGGAAGGAAAGGGTAACGCAGGGGAAGGCACGGTCAGGTGAGGCAAGGATAAGGCACGACAATGCAAGGCTAGGCAATGCACGGCAAGGCAAGGAAAGAGTAACGGAAGGAAAGGAAGGCAAGTCAAAGCCAGGCAATGCAAGTGTAACAAAAGGCACGCCACGGCAAGGGGAAACAAGGCTAAGGCACGACAACGCAAGGCTAGGCAATGCACGGCAAGGCAAGGAAAGGGTAACGCATTTGAAAGCACGGTCAGGCGAGGCAACGCTAAGGCACGACAACGCAAGGCTAGGCAATGCACGGAAGGCAAGCAAAGAGTAACGGAAGGTAAGGAAGGCAAGGGAAAGGAAGGAAAGGCAAGTGTAACGGAAGGAACGGCACGGCAAGGGGAAACAAGGCTAAGGCACGACAACGCACGGCTAGGCAATGCACGGAAAGTCAAGGAAAGGGTAACGCATGGGAAAGCACGGTCAGTTGATGCAAGGCTAAGGCATGACAACGCAAGGCTAGGCAATGCACGGAAAGCAAGCAAAGAGTAACGGAACGCAAGGAAGGCAAGGGAAAGCAAGGGAAGGCAAGGGTAACGGAAGGAACGGCACGGCAAGGGGTAACAAGGCTAAGGCACGGCAACGCAGTGCTAGGCAATGCACGGCAAGGCAAGGAAAGGGTAACGCAGGGTAAGGCACGGTCAGGTGAGGCAAGGATAAGGCACGACAATGCAAGGCTAGGCAATGCACGGCAAGGCAAGGAAAGAGTAACGGAAGGAAAGGAAGGCAAGGGAAAGCAAGGGAAGGCAAGGGTAACGGAAGGAACGGCACGGCAAGGGGAAACAAGGCTAAGGCACGACAACGCACGCTAGGCAATGCACGGCAAGGCAAGGAAAGGGTAACGCATGGGAAAGCACGGTCAGGCGAGGCAAGGCTAAGGCACGACAACGCAAGGCTAGGCAATGCAGGGAAGGCAAGCAAAGAGTAACGCATGGGAAAGCACGGTCAGGGGAGGCAAGTCTAAGGCACGACAACGCAAGGCTTGGCAATGCACGGAAGGCAAGCAAAGAGTAACGGAAGGTAAGGAAGGCAAGGGAAAGCAAAGAAAGGCAAGTGTAACGGAAGGAACGGCACGGCAAGGGGAAACAAGGCTAAGGCACGACAACGCACGCTAGGCAATGCACGGCAAGGGAAGGAAAGGGTAACGCATGGGAAAGAACGGTCAGGGGAGGCAAGGCTAAGACACGACAACGCAAGGCTTGGCAATGCACGGAAGGCAAGCAAAGAGTAACGGAAGGTAAGGAAGGCAAGGGAAAGCAAAGAAAGGCAAGTGTAACGGAAGGAACTGCACGGCAAGGGGAAACAAGGCTAAGGCACGACAACGCACGGCTAGGCAATGCACGGCAAGGCAAGCAAAGGGTAACGCAAGGCAAGGCACGGTGAGGCTAGACAAGGCTAATGCACGAAAACGCAAGGCTAGGCAATGCACGACAATGCAAGGAAAGCTTAAAGCAAAGGAAGGCAAGGTCAGGCGAGATAAGGCAAAGGCACGACAACGCAAGGCTAGGCAATTCAGGGAAGGCAAGCAAAGAGTAACGGAAGATAAGCAAGGCAAGGAAAAGCAAGGAAAGGCAAGGGTAACGGAAGGAACGGCCACGGCAAGGGGGAACAAGTCTCAGGCACGACACCGAACGCTAGGCAATGAACGGCAAGGCAAGGAAAGGCTAACGCATGGGAAAGCACGGTCAGGCGAGGCAAGGCTAAGGCACGACAACGCAAGGCTAGGCAATGCACGGAAGGCAAGCAAAGAGTAACGGAAGGTAAGGAAGGCAAGGGAAAGCAAGGAAAGGCAAGTGTAACGGAAGGAACGGCACGGCAAGGGGAAACAAGGCTAAGGCACGACAACGCAGGGCTAGGCAATGCACGGCAAGGCAAGGAAAGGGTAACGCAGGGGAAGGCACGGTCAGGTGAGGCAAGGATAAGGCACGACAATGCAAGGCTAGGCAATGCACGGCAAGGCAAGGAAAGAGTAACGGAAGGAAAGGAAGGCAAGGCAAAGCCAGGCAAGGCAAGTGTAACAAAAGGCACGCCACGGCAAGGGGAATCAAGGCTAAGGCACGACAACGCACGGCTAGGCAATGCACGGAAAGGCAAGGAAAGGGGAATGCAAGGCAAGGCACGGTGAGGCTAGGCAAGGCTAATGCACGACAACGCAAGGCTAGGCAATGCAGGACAATGCAAGGAAAGCTTAAAGCAAAGGAAGGCACGGTCAGGCGAGATAAGGCTAAGGCACGACAACGCAAGGCTAGGCAGTGCCCGGAAGGCAAGCAAAGAGTAACGGAAGGTAAGGAAGGCAAGGGAAAGCAAGGAAAGGCAAGTGTAACGGAAGGAACGGCACGGCAAGGGGAAACAAGGCTAAGGCACGACAACGCACGCTAGGCAATGCACTGCAAGGCAAGGAAAGGGTAACGCATGGGAAAGCACGGTCAGGCGAGGCAAGCCTAAGGCATGACAACGCAAGGCTAGGCAATGCACGGAAAGCAAGCAAAGAGTAACGGAACGCAAGGAAGGCAAGGGAAAGCAAGGGAAGGCAAGGGTAACGGAAGGAACGGCACGGCAAGGGGTAACATGGCTAAGGCACGACAACGCAGGGCTAGGCAATGCACGGCAAGGCAAGGAAAGAGTAACGGAAGGAACGGAAGGCAAGGCAAAGCCAGGCAAGGCAAGTGTAACAAAAGGCACGCAACGGCAAGGGGAAACAAGGCTAAGGCACGCTAACACACGGCTAGGAAATGCACGGCAAGGCAAGGAAAGGGTAACGCAAGGCAAGGCACGGTGAGGCTAGGCAAGGCTAATGCACGACAACGCAAGTCTAGGCAATGCACGACAATGCAAGGAAAGCTTAAAGCAAAGGAAGGCACGGTAAGAAGAGATAAGGCTAAGGCACGACAACGCAAGGCTAGGCAATGCAGGGAAGGCAAGCAAAGAGTAACGGAAGGTAAGGAAGGCAAAGGAAAGCAAGGAAAGGCAATGGTAACGGAAGGAACGGCACGGCAAGGGGAAACAAGTCTAAGGCACGACAACGCACGCTAGGCAATGCACGGCAAGGCAAGGAAAGGGTAACGCATGGGAAAGCACGGTCAAGCGAGGCAAGGCTAAGGAAAGCCAACGCAAGGCTAGCCAATGCACGGTAAGCAAGCAAGTAGTAACGGAATGCAAGGAAGGAAAGGGAAAGCAAGGGAAGGCAAGTGTAACGGAAGGAACGGCACGGGAAGGGGAAACAAGGCTAAGGCCCGACAACGCACGGCTAGGCAATGCACCGCAAGGCAAGCAAAGGGTAACGCAAGGAAAGGCACGGTGAGGCTAGGCAAGGCTAATGCACGAAAACGCAAGGCTAGGCGATGCACGACAATGCAAGGAAAGCTTAAAGCAAAGGAAGGCAAGGTCAGGCGAGATAAGCCTAAGGCACGACAACGCAAGGCTAGGAAATTCAGGGAAGGCAAGCAAAGAGTAACGGAAGGTAAGCAAGGCAAGGAAAAGGAAGGAAAGGCCAGGGTAACGGAAGGAACGGCACGGCAAGGGGAAACAAGTCTAAGGCACGACACCGAACGCTAGGCAATGAACGGCAAGGCAAGGAAAGGGTAACGCATGGGAAAGCACGGTCAGGCGAGGCAAGGCTAAGGCACGACAACGCAAGGCTAGGCAATGCACGGAAGGCAAGCAAAGAGTAACGGAAGGTAAGGAAGGCAAGGGAAAGCAAGGAAAGGCAAGTGTAACGGAAGGAACGGCACGGCAAGGGGAAACAAGGCTAAGGCACGACAACGCAGGCTAGGCAATGCACGGCAAGGCAAGGAAAGGGTAACGCATGGGAAAGCACGGTCAGGCGATGCAAGGCTAAGGCATGACAACGCAAGGCTAGGCAATGCACGGAAAGCAAGCAAAGAGTAACGGAACGCAAGGAAGGCAAGGGAAAGCAAGGGAAGGCAAGGGTAACGGAAGGAACGGCACGGCAAGGGGTAACAAGGCTAAGGCACGGCAACGCAGGGCTAGGCAATGCACGGCAAGGCAAGGAAAGGGTAACGCAGGGGAAGGCACGGTCAGGTGAGGCAAGGATAAGGCACGACAATGCAAGGCTAGGCAATGCACGGCAAGGCAAGGAAAGAGTAACGGAAGGAAAGGAAGGCAAGGGAAAGCAAGGAAAGGCAAGTGTAACGGAAGGAACGGCACGGCAAGGGGAAACAAGGCTAAGGCACGACAACGCACGGCTAGGCAATGCACGGCAAGGCAAGGAAAGGGTAACGCATGGGAAAGCACGGTCAGGCGAGGCAAGGCTAAGGCACGACAACGCAAGGCTAGGCAATGCAGGGAAGGCAAGCAAAGAGTAACGCATGGGAAAGCACGGTCAGGGGAGGCAAGTCTAAGGCACGACAACGCAAGGCTTGGCAATGCACGGAAGGCAAGCAAAGAGTAACGGAAGGTAAGGAAGGCAAGGGAAAGCAAAGAAAGGCAAGTGTAACGGAAGGAACGGCACGGCAAGGGGAAACAAGGCTAAGGCACGACAACGCACGCTAGGCAATGCACGGCAAGGGAAGGAAAGGGTAATGCATGGGAAAGAACGGTCAGGGGAGGCAAGGCTAAGGCACGACAACGCAAGGCTTGGCAATGCACGGAAGGCAAGCAAAGAGTAACGGAAGGTAAGGAAGGCAAGGGAAAGCAAAGAAAGGCAAGTGTAACGGAAGGAACTGCACGGCAAGGGGAAACAAGGCTAAGGCACGACAACGCACGGCTAGGCAATGCACGGCAAGGCAAGCAAAGGGTAACGCAAGGCAAGGCACGGTGAGGCTAGACAAGGCTAATGCACGAAAACGCAAGGCTAGGCAATGCACGACAATGCAAGGAAAGCTTAAAGCAAAGGAAGGCACGGTCAGAAGAGATAAGGCTAAGGCACGACAACGCAAGGCTAGGCAATTCAGGGAAGGCAAGCAAAGAGTAACGGAAGGTAAGCAAGGCAAGGAAAAGCAAGGAAAGGCAAGGGTAACGGAAGGAACGGCACGGCAAGGGGGAACAAGTCTCAGGCACGACACCGAACGCTAGGCAATGAACGGCAAGGCAAGGAAAGGGTAACGCATGGGAAAGCACGGTCAGGCGAGGCAAGGCTAAGGCACGACAACGCAAGGCTCGGCAATGCACGGAAGGCAAGCAAAGAGTAACGGAAGGTAAGGAAGGCAAGGGAAAGCAAGGAAAGGCAAGTGTAACGGAAGGAACGGCACGGCAAGGGGAAACAAGGCTAAGGCACGACAACGCAGGGCTAGGCAATGCACGGCAAGGCAAGGAAAGGGTAACGCAGGGGAAGGCACGGTCAGGTGAGGCAAGGATAAGGCACGACAATGCAAGGCTAGGCAATGCACGGCAAGGCAAGGAAAGAGTAACGGAAGGAAAGGAAGGCAAGGCAAAGCCAGGCAAGGCAAGTGTAACAAAAGGCACGCCACGGCAAGGGGAATCAAGGCTAAGGCACGACAACGCACGGCTAGGCAATGCACGGAAAGGCAAGGAAAGGGTAACGCAAGGCAAGGCACGGTTTGGGGAGGCAAGGCTAATTCACGACAACGCAAGGCTAGGCAATGCACGACAATGCAAGGAAAGCTTAAAGCAAAGGAAGGCACGGTCAGGCGAGATAAGGCTAAGGCACGACAACGCAAGGCTAGGCAATGCCCGGAAGGCAAGCAAAGAGTAACGGAAGGTAAGGAAGGCAAGGGAAAGCAAGGAAAGGCAAGTGTAACGGAAGGAACGGCACGGCAAGGGGAAACAAGGCTAAGGCACGACAACGCACGCTAGGCAATGCACGGCAAGGGAAGGAAAGGGTAACGCATGGGAAAGCACGGTCAGGCGAGGCAAGGCTAAGGCATGACAACGCAAGGCTAGGCAATGCACGGAAAGCAAGCAAAGAGTAACGGAACGCAAGGAAGGCAAGGGAAAGCAAGGGAAGGCAAGGGTAACGGAAGGAACGGCACGGCAAGGGGAAACAAGGCTAAGGCACGACAAGGCACGGCTAGGCAATGCACGGCAAGGCAAGCAAAGGGTAACGCAAGGAAAGGCACGGTGAGGCTAGGCAAGGCTAATGCACGAAAACGCAAGGCTAGGCGATGCACGACAATGCAAGCAATGCTTAAAGCAAAGGAAGGCAAGGTCAGGCGAGATAAGGCTAAGGCACGACAACGCAAGGCTAGGAAATTCAGGGAAGGCAAGCAAAGAGTAACGGAAGATAAGCAAGGCAAGGAAAAGGAAGGAAAGGCCAGGGTAACGGAAGGAACGGCACGGCAAGGGGAAACAAGGCTAAGGCACGGCAACGGAGGCTAGGCAATGCACGGCAAGGGAAGGAAAGGGTAACGCAGGGGAAGGCACGGTCAGGTGAGGCAAGGATAAGGCACGACAATGCAAGGCTAGGCAATGCACGGCAAGGCAAGGAAAGAGTAACGGAAGGAAAGGAAGGCAAGTCAAAGCCAGGCAATGCAAGTGTAACAAAAGGCACGCCACGGCAAGGGGAAACAAGGCTAAGGCACGACAACGCAAGGCTAGGCAATGCACGGCAAGGCAAGGAAAGGGTAACGCAAGGCAAGGCACGGTCAGGCGAGGCAACGCTAATGCACGACAACGCAAGGCTAGGCAATGCACGACAATGCAAGGAAAGCTTAAAGCAAAGGAAGGCACGGTCAGGCGAGATAAGGCTAAGGCACGACAACGCAAGGTAGGCAATGCAGGGAAGGGAAGCAAAGAGTAACGGAAGGTAAGCAAGGCAAGGAAAAGCAAGGAAAGGCAAGGGTAACGGAAGGAACTGCACGGCAAGGGGAAACAAGGCTAAGGCACGGCAACGCAGGCTGGGCAATGCACGGCAAGGCAAGGAAAGGGTAACGCATGGGAAAGCACGGTCAGGGGAGGCAAGGCTAAGGCACGACAACGCAAGGCTTGGCAATGCACGGAAGGCAAGCAAAGAGTAACGGAAGGTAAGGAAGGCAAGGTAAAGCAAAGAAAGGCAAGTGTAACGGAAGGAACGGCACGGCAAGGGGAAACAAGGCTAAGGCACGACAACGCACGGCTAGGCAATGCACGGCAAGGCAAGGAAAGGGTAACGCAAGGCAAGGCACGGTGAGGCTAGGCAAGGCTAATGCACGACAACGCAAGGCTAGGCAATGCACGACAATGCAAGGAAAGCTTAAAGCAAAGGAAGGCACGGTCAGGCGAGATAAGGCTAAGGCACGACAACGCAAGGCTAGGCAAATCACGGAAGGCAAGCAAAGAGTAACGGAAGGTAAGGAAGGCAAGGGAAAGCAAGGAAAGTCAATGGTAACGGAAGGAACGGCACGGCAAGGGGAAACAAGGCTAAGGCACGACAACGCACGCTAGGCAATGCACGGCAAGGCAAGGAAAGGGTAACGCATGGGAAAGCACGGTCAGGCGAGGCAAGGCTAAGGCACGACAACCCAAGGCTAGGCAATGCACGGAAGGCAAGCAAAGAGTATCCGAAGATAAGGAAGGAAAGGGAAAGCAAAGAAAGGCAAGTGTAACGGAATGAACGGCACGGCAAGGGGAAACAAGGCTAAGGCACGACAACGCACGGCTAGGCAATGCACGGCAAGGCAAGCAAAAAGTAACGCAAGGAAAGGCACGGTGAGGCTAGGCAAGGCTAATGCACGAAAACGCAAGGCTAGGCGATGCACGACAATGCAAGGAAAGCTTAAAGCAAAGGAAGGCAAGGTCAGGCGAGATAAGGCTAAGGCACGACAACGCAAGGATAGGAAATTCAGGGAAGGCAAGCAAAGAGTAACGGAATGTAAGGAAGGCAAGGGAAAGCAAGGAAAGGCAAGTGTAACGGAAGGAACGGCACGGCAAGGGGAAACAAGGCTAAGGCACGACAACGCACGGCTAGGCAATGCACGGCAAGGCAAGGAAAGCTTAAAGCAAAGGAAGGCAAGGTCAGGCGAGATAAGGCAAAGGCACAACAACGCAAGGCTAGGCAATTCAGGGAAGGCAAGCAAAGAGTAACGGAAGGTAAGCAAGGCAAGGAAAAGCAAGGAAAGTCAAGGGTAACGGAAGGAACGGCACGGCAAGCGGAAACAAGTCTAAGGCACGACACCGAACGCTAGGCAATGAACGGCAAGGCAAGGAAAGGGTAACGCATTTGAAAGCACGGTCAGGCGAGGCAACGCTAAGGCACGACAACGCAAGGCTAGGCAATGCACGGAAGGCAAGCAAAGAGTAACGGAAGGTAAGGAAGGCAAGGGAAAGCAAGGAAAGGCAATGGTAACGGAAGGAACGGCACGGCAAGGGGAAACAAGTCTAAGGCACGACAACGCACGCTAGGCAATGCACGGCAAGGCAAGGAAAGGGTAACGCATGGGAAAGCACAGTCAGGCGAGGCAAGGCTAAGGCATGACAACGCAAGGCTAGGCAATGCACGGAAAGCAAGCAAAGAGTAACGGAACGCAAGGAAGGCAAGGGAAAGCAAGGGAAGGCAAGGGTAATGGAAGGAACGGCACGGCAAGGGGAAACAAGGCTAAGGCACGGCAACGTAGGCTAGGCAATGCACGGCAAGGCAAGGAAAGGGTAACGCATGGGAAAGCACGTTCAGGCGAGGCAAGGCTAAGGCACGACAACGCAAGGCTAGGCAATGCACGGAAGGCAAGCAAAGAGTAACGGAAGGTAAGGAAGGTAAGGGAAAGCAAAGAAAGGCAAGTGTAACGGAAGGAACGGCACGGCAAGGGGAAACAAGGCTAAGGCACGACAACGCACGGCTAGGCAATGCACGGCAAGGCAAGCAAAAGTTAACGCAAGGAAAGGCACGGTGAGGCTAGGCAAGGCTAATGCACGAAAACGCAAGGCTAGGCGATGCACGACAATGCAAGGAAACTTAAAGCAAAGGAAGGCAAGGGCAGGCGAGATAAGGATAAGGCACGACAAGGCAAGGCTAGGAAATTCAGGGAAGGCAAGCAAAGAGTAACGGAAGGTAAGGAAGGCAAGGGAAAGCAAGGAAAGGCAATGGTAACGGAAGGAACGGCACGGCAAGGGGAAACAAGTCTAATGCACGACAACGCACGCTAGGCAATGCACGGCAAGGCAAGGAAAGGGTAACGCATGGGAAAGCACGGTCAGGTGAGGCAAGGAGAATGCACGACAATGCAAGGCTAGGCAATGCACGGCAAGGCAAGGAAAGAGTAACGGAAGGAAAGGAAGGCAAGTCAAAGCCAGGAAAGGCAAGTGTAACAAACGGCACGCCACGGCAAGGGGAAACAAGGCTAAGGCACGACAACGCACGGCTAGGCAATGCACAGCAAGGCAAGGAAAGGGTAACGCAAGGCAAGGCACGGTGAGGCTAGGCAAGGCTAATGCACGACAACGCAAGGCTAGGCAATGCACGACAATGCAAGGAAAGCTTAAAGCAAAGGAAGGCAAGGTCAGGCGAGATAAGGCAAAGGCACGACAACGCAAGGCTAGGCAATTCAGGGAAGGCAAGCAAAGAGTAACGGAAGGTAAGCAAGGCAAGGAAAAGCAAGGAAAGGCAAGGGTAACGGAAGGAACGGCACGGCAAGGGGGAACAAGTCTCAGGCACGACACCGAACGCTAGGCAATGAACGGCAAGGCAAGGAAAGGGTAACGCATGGGAAAGCACGGTCAGGCGAGGCAAGGCTAAGGCACGACAACGCAAGGCTAGGCAATGCACGGAAGGCAAGCAAAGAGTAACGGAAGGTAAGGAAGGCAAGGGAAAGCAAGGAAAGGCAAGTGTAACGGAAGGAACGGCACGGCAAGGGGAAACAAGGCTAAGGCACGACAACGCAGGGCTAGGCAATGCACGGCAAGGCAAGGAAAGGGTAACGCAAGGGAAGGCACGGTCAGGTGAGGCAAGGATAAGGCACGACAATGCAAGGCTAGGCAATGCACGGCAAGGCAAGGAAAGAGTAACGGAAGGAAAGGAAGGCAAGGCAAAGCCAGGCAAGGCAAGTGTAACAAAAGGCACGCCACGGCAAGGGGAATCAAGGCTAAGGCACGACAACGCACGGCTAGGCAATGCACGGAAAGGCAAGGAAAGGGGAATGCAAGGCAAGGCACGGTGAGGCTAGGCAAGGCTAATGCACGACAACGCAAGGCTAGGCAATGCAGGACAATGCAAGGAAAGCTTAAAGCAAAGGAAGGCACGGTCAGGCGAGATAAGGCTAAGGCACGACAACGCAAGGCTAGGCAGTGCCCGGAAGGCAAGCAAAGAGTAACGGAAGGTAAGGAAGGCAAGGGAAAGCAAGGAAAGGCAAGTGTAACGGAAGGAACGGCACGGCAAGGGGAAACAAGGCTAAGGCACGACAACGCACGCTAGGCAGTGCACTGCAAGGCAAGGAAAGGGTAACGCATGGGAAAGCACGGTCAGGCGAGGCAAGCCTAAGGCATGACAACGCAAGGCTAGGCAATGCACGGAAAGCAAGCAAAGAGTAACGGAACGCAAGGAAGGCAAGGGAAAGCAAGGGAAGGCAAGGGTAACGGAAGGAACGGCACGGCAAGGGGTAACATGGCTAAGGCACGACAACGCAGGGCTAGGCAATGCACGGCAAGGCAAGGAAAGAGTAACGGAAGGAACGGAAGGCAAGGCAAAGCCAGGCAAGGCAAGTGTAACAAAAGGCACGCAACGGCAAGGGGAAACAAGGCTAAGGCACGCTAACACACGGCTAGGAAATGCACGGCAAGGCAAGGAAAGGGTAACGCAAGGCAAGGCACGGTGAGGCTAGGCAAGGCTAATGCACGACAACGCAAGGCTAGGCAATGCACGACAATGCAAGGAAAGCTTAAAGCAAAGGAAGGCACGGTAAGAAGAGATAAGGCTAAGGCACGACAACGCAAGGCTAGGCAATGCAGGGAAGGCAAGCAAAGAGTAACGGAAGGTAAGGAAGGCAAAGGAAAGCAAGGAAAGGCAATGGTAACGGAAGGAACGGCACGGCAAGGGGAAACAAGTCTAAGGCACGACAACGCACGCTAGGCAATGCACGGCAAGGCAAGGAAAGGGTAACGCATGGGAAAGCACGGTCAGGCGAGGCAAGGCTAAGGAAAGCCAACGCAAGGCTAGCCAATGCACGGTAAGCAAGCAAGGAGTAACGGAATGCAAGGAAGGAAAGGGAAAGCAAGGGAAGGCAAGTGTAACGGAAGGAACGGCACGGCAAGGGGAAACAAGGCTAAGGCCCGACAACGCACGGCTAGGCAATGCACCGCAAGGCAAGCAAAGGGTAACGCAAGGAAAGGCACGGTGAGGCTAGGCAAGGCTAATGCACGAAAACGCAAGGCTAGGCGATGCACGACAATGCAAGGAAAGCTTAAAGCAAAGGAAGGCAAGGTCAGGCGAGATAAGCCTAAGGCACGACAACGCAAGGCTAGGAAATTCAGGGAAGGCAAGCAAAGAGTAACGGAAGGTAAGCAAGGCAAGGAAAAGGAAGGAAAGGCCAGGGTAACGGAAGGAACGGCACGGCAAGGGGAAACAAGTCTAAGGCACGACACCGAACGCTAGGCAATGAACGGCAAGGCAAGGAAAGGGTAACGCATTTGAAAGCACGGTCAGGCGAGGCAACGCTAAGGCACGACAACGCAAGGCTAGGCAATGCACGGAAGGCAAGCAAAGAGTAACGGAAGGTAAGGAAGGCAAGGGAAAGGAAGGAAAGGCAAGTGTAACGGAAGGAACGGCACGGCAAGGGGAAACAAGGCTAAGGCACGACAACGCACGGCTAGGCAATGCACGGAAAGTCAAGGAAAGGGTAACGCATGGGAAAGCACGGTCAGTTGATGCAAGGCTAAGGCATGACAACGCAAGGCTAGGCAATGCACGGAAAGCAAGCAAAGAGTAACGGAACGCAAGGAAGGCAAGGGAAAGCAAGGGAAGGCAAGGGTAACGGAAGGAACGGCACGGCAAGGGGTAACAAGGCTAAGGCACGGCAACGCAGTGCTAGGCAATGCACGGCAAGGCAAGGAAAGGGTAACGCAGGGTAAGGCACGGTCAGGTGAGGCAAGGATAAGGCACGACAATGCAAAGCTAGGCAATGCACGGCAAGGCAAGGAAAGAGTAACGGAAAGAAAGGAAGGCAAGGGAAAGGAAGGAAAGGCAAGTGTAACGGAAGGAACGGCACGGCAAGGGGAAACAAGGATAAGGCACGACAATGCAAAGCTAGGCAATGCACGGCAAGGCAAGGAAAGGGTAACGCATGGGAAAGCACGGTCAGGCGAGGCAAGGCTAAGGCACGACAACGCAAGGCTAGGCAATGCAGGGAAGGCAAGCAAAGAGTAACGCATGGGAAAGCACGGTCAGGGGAGGCAAGTCTAAGGCACGACAACGCAAGGCTTGGCAATGCACGGAAGGCAAGCAAAGAGTAACGGAAGGTAAGGAAGGCAAGGGAAAGCAAAGAAAGGCAAGTGTAACGGAAGGAACGGCACGGCAAGGGGAAACAAGTCTAAGGCACGACAACGCACGCTAGGCAATGCACGGCAAGGGAAGGAAAGGGTAACGCATGGGAAAGAACGGTCAGGGGAGGCAAGGCTAAGGCACGACAACGCAAGGCTTGGCAATGCACGGAAGGCAAGCAAAGAGTAACGGAAGTAAGGAAGGCAAGGGAAAGCAAAGAAAGGCAAGTGTAACGGAAGGAACGGCACGGCAAGGGGAAACAAGGCTAAGGCACGACAACGCACGGCTAGGCAATGCACGGCAAGGCAAGCAAAGGGTAACGCAAGGCAAGGCACGGTGAGGCTAGACAAGGCTAATGCACGAAAACGCAAGGCTAGGCAATGCACGACAATGCAAGGAAAGCTTAAAGCAAAGGAAGGCAAGGTCAGGCGAGATAAGGCAAAGGCACGACAACGCAAGGCTAGGCAATTCAGGGAAGGCAAGCAAAGAGTAACGGAAGATAAGCAAGGCAAGGAAAAGCAAGGAAAGGCAAGGGTAACGGAAGGAACGGCACGGCAAGGGGGAACAAGTCTCAGGCACGACACCGAACGCTAGGCAATGAACGGCAAGGCAAGGAAAGGCTAACGCATGGGAAAGCACGGTCAGGCGAGGCAAGGCTAAGGCACGACAACGCAAGGCTAGGCAATGCACGGAAGGCAAGCAAAGAGTAACGGAAGGAAAGGAAGGCAAGGGAAAGCAAGGAAAGGCAAGTGTAACGGAAGGAACGGCACGGCAAGGGGAAACAAGGCTAAGGCACGACAACGCAGGGCTAGGCAATGCACGGCAAGGCAAGGAAAGGGTAACGCAGGGGAAGGCACGGTCAGGTGAGGCAAGGATAAGGCACGACAATGCAAGGCTAGGCAATGCACGGCAAGGCAAGGAAAGAGTAACGGAAGGAAAGGAAGGCAAGGCAAAGCCAGGCACGGCAAGTGTAACAAAAGGTCAAGCAACGGCAAGGGGAAACAAGGCTAAGGCACGACAACGCACGGCTAGGCAATGCACGGAAAGGCAAGGAAAGGGTAACGCAAGGCAAGGCACGGTGAGGCTAGGCAAGGCTAATTCACGACAACGCAAGGCTAGGCAATGCACGACAATGCAAGGAAAGCTTAAAGCAAAGGAAGGCACGGTCAGGCGAGATAAGGCTAAGGAACGACAACGCAAGGCTAGGCAATGCAGGGAAGGGAAGCAAAGAGTAACGGAAGGTAAGGAAGGCAAGGGAAAGCAAAGAAAGGCAAGTGTAACGGAAGGAACGGCACGGCAAGGGGAAACAAGGCTAAGGCACGACAACGCACGCTAGGCAATGCACTGCAAGGCAAGGAAAGGGTAACGCATGGGAAAGCACGGTCAGGCGAGGCAAGGCTAAGGCATGACAACGCAAGGCTAGGCAATGCACGGAAAGCAAGCAAAGAGTAACGGAACGCAAGGAAGGCAAGGGAAAGCAAGGGAAGGCATGGGTAATGGAAGGAACGGCACGGCAAGGGGAAACAAGGCTAAGGCACGACAAGGCACGGCTAGGCAATGCACGGCAAGGCAAGCAAAGGGTAACGCAAGGAAAGGCACGGTGAGGCTAGGCAAGGCTAATGCACGAAAACGCAAGGCTAGGCGATGCACGACAATGCAAGCAATGCTTAAAGCAAAGGAAGGCAAGGTCAGGCGAGATAAGGCTAAGGCACGACAACGCAAGGCTAGGAAATTCAGGGAAGGCAAGCAAAGAGTAACGGAAGATAAGCAAGGCAAGGAAAAGGAAGGAAAGGCCAGGGTAACGGAAGGAACGGCACGGCAAGGGGTAACAAGGCTAAGGCACGGCAACGGAGGCTAGGCAATGCACGGCAAGGGAAGGAAAGGGTAACGCAGGGGAAGGCACGGTCAGGTGAGGCAAGGATAAGGCACGACAATGCAAGGCTAGGCAATGCACGGCAAGGCAAGGAAAGAGTAACGGAAGGAAAGGAAGGCAAGTCAAAGCCAGGCAATGCAAGTGTAACAAAAGGCACGCCACGGCAAGGGGAAACAAGGCTAAGGCACGACAACGCAAGGCTAGGCAATGCACGGCAAGGCAAGGAAAGGGTAACGCAAGGCAAGGCACGGTGAGGCTAGGCAACGCTAATGCACGACAACGCAAGGCTAGGCAATGCACGACAATGCAAGGAAAGCTTAAAGCAAAGGAAGGCACGGTCAGGCGAGATAAGGCTAAGGCACGACAACGCAAGGTAAGGCAATGCAGGGAAGGGAAGCAAAGAGTAACGGAAGGTAAGCAACGCAAGGAAAAGCAAGGAAAGGCAAGGGTAACGGAAGGAACTGCACGGCAAGGGGAAACAAGGCTAAGGCACGGCAACGCAGGCTGGGCAATGCACGGCAAGGCAAGGAAAGGGTAACGCATGGGAAAGCACGGTCAGGGGAGGCAAGGCTAAGGCACGACAACGCAAGGCTAGGCAATGCACGGTAAGCAAGCAAGGAGTAACGGAATGCAAGGAAGGAAAGGGAAAGCAAGGGAAGGCAAGGGTAACGGAAGGAACGGCACGGCAAGGGGTAACAAGGCTAAGGCACGACAACACACTGCTAGGAAATGCACGGCAAGGCAAGGAAAGGGTAACGCAAGGCAAGGCACGGTGAGGCTAGGCAAGGTTAATGCACGACAACGCAAGGCTAGGCAATGCACGACAATGCAAGGAAAGCTTAAAGCAAAGGAAGGCACGGTCAGGCGAGATAAGGCTAAGGCACGACAACGCAAGGCTAGGCAAATCACGGAAGGCAAGCAAAGAGTAACGGAAGGTAAGGAAGGCAAGGGAAAGCAAGGAAAGTCAAGGGTAACGGAAGGAACGGCACGGCAAGGGGTAACAAGGCTAAGGCACGACAACGCACGCTAGGCAATGCACGGCAAGGCAAGGAAAGGGTAACGCATGGGAAAGCACGGTCAGGCGAGGCAAGGCTAAGGCACGACAACGCAAGGCTAGGCAATGCACGGAAGGCAAGCAAAGAGTAACGGAAGATAAGGAAGGCAAGGGAAAGCAAAGAAAGGCAAGTGTAACGGAAGGAACGGCACGGCAAGGGGAAACAAGGCTAAGGCACGACAACGCACGGCTAGGCAATGCACGGCAAGGCAAGCAAAAAGTAACGCAAGGAAAGGCACGGTGAGGCTAGGCAAGGCTAATGCACGAAAACGCAAGGCTAGGCGATGCACGACAATGCAAGGAAAGCTTAAAGCAAAGGAAGGCAAGGTCAGGCGAGATAAGGCTAAGGCACGACAACGCAAGGCTAGGAAATTCAGGGAAGGCAAGCAAAGAGTAACGGAAGGTAAGGAAGGTAAGGGAAAGCAAGGAAAGGCAAGTGTAACGGAAGGAACGGCACGGCAAGGGGAAACAAGGCTAAGGCACGACAACGCACGGCTAGGCAATGCACGGCAAGGCAAGGAAAGCTTAAAGCAAAGGAAGGCAAGGTCAGGCGAGATAAGGCAAAGGCACAACAACGCAAGGCTAGGCAATTCAGGGAAGGCAAGCAAAGAGTAACGGAAGGTAAGCAAGGCAAGGAAAAGCAAGGAAAGTCAAGGGTAACGGAAGGAAAGGCACGGCAAGGGGAAACAAGTCTAAGGCACGACACCGAACGCTAGGCAATGCACGGCAAGGCAAGGAAAGGGTAACGCATGGGAAAGCACGGTCAGGCGAGGCAAGGCTAAGGAAAGCCAACGCAAGGCTAGCCAATGCACGGTAAGCAAGCAAGGAGTAACGGAATGCAAGGAAGGAAAGGGAAAGCAAGGGAAGGCAAGGGTAACGGAAGGAACGGCACGGCAAGGGGTAACAAGGCTAAGGCACGACAACGCAGGGCTAGGCAATGCACGGCAAGGCAAGCAAAGAGTAACGGAAGGAAAGGAAGGCAAGGCAAAGCCAGGCAAGGAAAGTGTAACAAAAGGCACCCAACGGCAACGGGAAACAAGGCTAAGGCACGACAACGCACGGCTAGGAAATGCACGGCAAGGCAAGGAAAGGGTAACGCAAGGCAAGGCACGGTGAGGCTAGGCAAGGTTAATGCACGACAACGCAAGGCTAGGCAATGCACGACAATGCAAGGAAAGCTTAAAGCAAAGGAAGGCACGGTCAGGCGAGATAAGGCTAAGGCACGACAACGCAAGGCTAGGCAATGCACGGAAGGCAAGCAAAGAGTAACGGAAGGTAAGGAAGGCAAGGGAAAGCAAGGAAAGGCAATGGTAACGGAAGGAACGGCACGGCAAGGGGAAACAATGCTAAGGCACGACAACGCACGCTAGGCAATGCACGGCAAGGCAAGGAAAGGGTAACGCATGGGAAAGCACGGTCAGGCGAGGCAAGGCTAAGGCACGACAACCCAAGGCTAGGCAATGCACGGAAGGCAAGCAAAGAGAAACGGAAGGTAAGGAAGGAAAGGGAAAGCAAAGAAAGGCAAGTGTAACGGAAGGAACGGCACGGCAAGGGGAAACAAGGCTAAGGCACGACAACGCACGGCTAGGCAATGCACCGCAAGGCAAGCAAAGGGTAACGCAAGGAAAGGCACGGTGAGGCTAGGCAAGGCTAATGCACGAAAACGCAAGGCTAGGCGATGCACGACAATGCAAGGAAAGCTTAAAGCAAAGGAAGGCAAGGTCAGGCGAGATAAGGCTAAGGCACGACAACGCAAGGCTAGGAAATTCAGGGAAGGCAAGCAAAGAGTAACGGAAGGTAAGCAAGGCAAGGAAAAGGAAGGAAAGGCCAGGGTAACGGAAGGAACGGCACGGCAAGGGGAAACAAGTCTAAGGCACGACACCGAACGCTAGGCAATGAACGGCAAGGCAAGGAAAGGGTAACGCATGGGAAAGCACGGTCAGGCGAGGCAACGCTAAGGCACGACAACGCAAGGCTAGGCAATGCACGGAAGGCAAGCAAAGAGTAACGGAAGGTAAGGAAGGCAAGGGAAAGGAAGGAAAGGCAAGTGTAACGGAAGGAACGGCACGGCAAGGGGAAACAAGGCTAAGGCACGACAACGCACGGCTAGGCAATGCACGGAAAGTCAAGGAAAGGGTAACGCATGGGAAAGCACGGTCAGTTGATGCAAGGCTAAGGCATGACAACGCAAGGCTAGGCAATGCACGGAAAGCAAGCAAAGAGTAACGGAACGCAAGGAAGGCAAGGGAAAGCAAGGGAAGGCAAGGGTAACGGAAGGAACGGCACGGCAAGGGGTAACAAGGCTAAGGCACGGCAACGCAGGGCTAGGCAATGCACGGCAAGGCAAGGAAAGGGTAACGCAGGGGAAGGCACGGTCAGGTGAGGCAAGGATAAGGCACGACAATGCAAGGCTAGGCAATGCACGGCAAGGCAAGCAAAGAGTAACGGAAGGTAAGGAAGGCAAGGGAAAGCAAGGAAAGGCAAGTGTAACGGAAGGAACGGCACGGCAAGGGGAAACAAGGCTAAGGCACGACAACGCACGCTAGGCAATGCACGGCAAGGGAAGGAAAGGGTAACGCATGGGAAAGAACGGTCAGGGGAGGCAAGGCTAAGGCACGACAACGCAAGGCTTGGCAATGCACGGAAGGCAAGCAAAGAGTAACGGAATGTAAGGAAGGCAAGGGAAAGCAAAGAAAGGCAAGTGTAACGGAATGAACGGCACGGCAAGGGGAAACAAGGCTAAGGCACGACAACGCACGCTAGGCAATGCACGGCAAGGCAAGGAAAGGGTAACGCATGGGAAAGCACGGTCAGGCGAGGCAAGGCTAAGGAAAGCCAACGCAAGGCTAGGCAATGCACGGTAAGCAAGCAAGGAGTAACGGAATGCAAGGAAGGAAAGGGAAAGCAAGGGAAGGCAAGGGTAACGGAAGGAACGGCACGGCAAGGGGTAACAAGGCTAAGGCACGACAACACACGGCTAGGAAATGCACGACAAGGCAAGGAAAGGGTAATGCAAGGCAAGGCACGGTGAGGCTAGGCAAGGTTAATGCACGACAACGCAAGGCTAGGCAATGCACGACAATGCAAGGAAAGCTTAAAGCAAAGGAACGCACGGTCAGGCGAGATAAGGCTAAGGCACGACAACGCAAGGCTAGGCAATGCACGGAAGGCAAGCAAAGAGTAACGGAAGGTAAGGAAGGCAAGGGAAAGCAAGGAAAGGCAATGGTAACGTAAGGAACGGCACGGCAAGGGGAAACAAGGCTAAGGCACGACAACGCACGCTAGGCAATGCACGGCAAGGCAAGGAAAGGGTAACGCATGGGAAAGCACGGTCAGGCGAGGCAAGGCTAAGGCATGACAACGCAAGGCTAGGCAATGCACGGAAAGCAAGCAAAGAGTAACGGAACGCAAGGAAGGCAAGGGAAAGCAAGGGAAGGCAAGGGTAACGGAAGGAACGGCACGGCAAGGGGTAACAAGGCTAAGGCACGACAACGCAGGGCTAGGCAATGCACGGCAATGCAAGCAAAGAGTAACGGAAGGAAAGGAAGGCAAGGCAAAGCCAGGCAAGGCAAGTGTAACAAAAGGCACGCAACGGCAAGGGGAAACAAGGCTAAGGCACGACAACGCAGGGCTAGGCAATGCACGGCAAGGCAAGGAAAGGGTAACGCAAGGCAAGGCACGGTGAGGCTAGGCAAGGCTAATGCACGACAACGCAAGGCTAGGCAATGCACGACAATGCAAGTAAAGCTTAAAGCAAAGGAAGGCACGGTCAGGCGAGATAAGGCTAAGGAACGACAACGCAAGGCTATGCAATGCAGGGACGGCAAGCAAAGAGTAACGGAAGGTAAGGAAGGCAAGGGAAAGCAAGGAAAGGCAATGGTAACGGAAGGAACGGCACGGCAAGGGGAAACAAGGCTAAGGCACGACAACGCACGCTAGGCAATGCACGGCAAGGCAAGGAAAGGGTAACGCATGGGAAAGCACGGTCAGGCGAGGCAAGGCTAAGGAAAGCCAACGCAAGGCTAGGCAATGCACGGAAAGCAAGCAAGGAGTAACGGAATGCAAGGAAGGAAAGGGAAAGCAAGGGAAGGCAAGGGTAACGGAAGGAACGGCACGGCAAGGGGTAACAAGGCTTAGGCACGACAACACACGGCTAGGAAATGCACGGCAAGGCAAGGAAAGGGTAACGCAAGGCACGGTGAGGCTAGGCAAGGTTAATGCACGACAACGCAAGGCTAGGCAATGCACGACAATGCAAGGAAAGCTTAAAGCAAAGGAAGGCACGGTCAGGCGAGATAAGGCTAAGGCACGAAAACGCAAGGCTAGGCAATGCACGGAAAGCAAGCAAAGAGTAACGGAAGGTAAGGAAGGCAAGGGAAAGCAAGGAAAGGCAATGGTAACGGAAGGAACGGCACGGCAAGGGGAAACAATGCTAAGGCACGACAACGCACGCTAGGCAATGCACGGCAAGGCAAGGAAAGGGTAACGCATGGGAAAGCACGGTCAGGCGAGGCAAGGCTAAGGCACGACAACCCAAGGCTAGGCAATGCACGGAAGGCAAGCAAAGAGAAACGGAAGGTAAGGAAGGAAAGGGAAAGCAAAGAAAGGCAAGTGTAACGGAAGGAACGGCACGGCAAGGGGAAACAAGGCTAAGGCACGACAACGCACGGCTAGGCAATGCACCGCAAGGCAATGAAAGCTTAAAGCAAAGGAAGGCAAGGTCAGGCGAGATAAGGCAAAGGCACAACAACGCAAGGCTAGGCAATTCAGGGAAGGCAAGCAAAGAGTAACGGAAGGTAAGCAAGGCAAGGAAAAGCAAGGAAAGTCAAGGGTAACGGAAGGAACGGCAAGGCAAGGGGAAACAAGTCTAAGGCACGACACCGAACGCTAGGCAATGAACGGCAAGGCAAGGAAAGGGTTTTGCATGGGAAAGCACGGTCAGGCGAGGCAAGGCTAAGGCACGACAACGCAAGGCTAGGCAATGCACGGAAGGCAAGCAAAGAGTAACGGAAGGTAAGGAAGGCAAAGGAAAGCAAGGAAAGGCAATGGTAACGGAAGGAACGGCACGGCAAGGGGAAACAAGTCTAAGGCACGACAACGCACGCTAGGCAATGCACGGCAAGGGAAGGAAAGGGTAACGCATGGGAAAGCACGGTCAGGCGAGGCAAGGCTAAGGCACGACAACGCAAGGCTAGGCAATGCACGGAAAGCAAGCAAAGAGTAACGGAACGCAAGGAAGGCAAGGGAAAGCAAGGGAAGGCAAGGGTAACGGAAGGAACGGCACGGCAAGGGGAAACAAGGCTAAGGCACGACAAGGCACGGCTAGGCAATGCACGGCAAGGCAAGCAAAGGGTAACGCAAGGAAAGGCACGGTGAGGCTAGGCAAGGCTAATGCACGAAAACGCAAGGCTAGGCGATGCACGACAATGCAAGCAATGCTTAAAGCAAAGGAAGGCAAGGTCAGGCGAGATAAGGCTAAGGCACGACAACGCAAGGCTAGGAAATTCAGGGAAGGCAAGCAAAGAGTAACGGAAGATAAGCAAGGCAAGGAAAAGGAAGGAAAGGCCAGGGTAACGGAAGGAACGGCACGGCAAGGGGAAACAAGGCTAAGGCACGGCAACGCAGGGCTAGGCAATGCACGGCAAGGCAAGGAAAGGGTAACGCAGGGGAAGGCACGGTCAGGTGAGGCAAGGATAAGGCACGACAATGCAAGGCTAGGCAATGCACGGCAAGGCAAGGAAAGAGTAACGGAAGGAAAGGAAGGCAAGTCAAAGCCAGGCAATGCAAGTGTAACAAAAGGCACGCCACGGCAAGGGGAAACAAGGCTAAGGCACGACAACGCAAGGCTAGGCAATGCACGGCAAGGCAAGGAAAGGGTAACGCAAGGCAAGGCACGGTGAGGCTAGGCAACGCTAATGCACGACAACGCAAGGCTAGGCAATGCACGACAATGCAAGGAAAGCTTAAAGCAAAGGAAGGCACGGTCAGGCGAGATAAGGCTAAAGGCACAACAACGCAAGGCGGAAGGTAAGCAAGGCAAGGAAAAGCAAGGAAAGGCAATAACGGAAGGAACTGCACGGCAGGGAAGGCTAAGCAAAGAGTAACGGAAGGTAAGCAAGGCAAGGAAAAGCAAGGAAACGGCATGGCAAGGGGAAACAAGGCTAAGGCACGACAACGCACGGCTAGGCAATGCACGGCAAGGGTAACGGAAGGAACGGCACGGCAAGGGGAAACAAGTCTAAGGCACGACACCGAACGCTAGGCAATGAACGGCAAGGCAAGGAAAGGGTTATGCATGGGAAAGCACGGTCAGGCGAGGCAAGGCTAAGGCACGACAACGCAAGGCTAGGCAATGCACGGAAGGCAAGCAAAGAGTAACGGAAGGTAAGGAAGGCAAAGGAAAGCAAGGAAAGGCAATGGTAACGGAAGGAACGGCACGGCAAGGGGAAACAAGTCTAAGGCACGACAACGCACGCTAGGCAATGCACGGCAAGGCAAGGAAAGGGTAACGCATGGGAAAGCACAGTCAGGCGAGGCAAGGCTAAGGCATGACAACGCAAGGCTAGGCAATGCACGGAAAGCAAGCAAAGAGTAACGGAACGCAAGGAAGGCAAGGGAAAGCAAGGGAAGGCAAGGGTAATGGAAGGAACGGCACGGCAAGGGGAAACAAGGCTAAGGCACGGCAACGTAGGCTAGGCAATGCACGGCAAGGCAAGGAAAGGGTAACGCATGGGAAAGCACGTTCAGGCGAGGCAAGGCTAAGGCACGACAACGCAAGGCTAGGCAATGCACAGAAGGCAAGCAAAGAGTAACGGAAGGTAAGGAAGGTAAGGGAAAGCAAAGAAAGGCAAGTGTAACGGAAGGAACGGCACGGCAAGGGGAAACAAGGCTAAGGCACGACAACGCACGGCTAGGCAATGCACGGCAAGGCAAGCAAAAGTTAACGCAAGGAAAGGCACGGTGAGGCTAGGCAAGGCTAATGCACGAAAACGCAAGGCTAGGCGATGCACGACAATGCAAGGAAACTTAAAGCAAAGGAAGGCAAGGGCAGGCGAGATAAGGCTAAGGCACGACAAGGCAAGGCTAGGAAATTCAGGGAAGGCAAGCAAAGACTAACGGAAGGTAAGCAAGGCAAGGAAAAGGAAGGAAAGGCCAGGGTAACGGAAGGAACGGCGCGGCAAGGGGAAACAAGTCTAATGCACGACACCGAACGCTAGGCAATGAACGGCAAGGCAAGGAAAGGGTAACGCAGGGGAAGGCACGGTCAGGTGAGGCAAGGATAAGGCACGACAATGCAAGGCTAGGCAATGCACGGCAAGGCAAGGAAAGAGTAACGGAAGGAAAGGAAGGCAAGTCAAAGCCAGGAAAGGCAAGTGTAACAAACGGCACGCCACGGCAAGGGGAAACAAGGCTAAGGCACGACAACGCACGGCTAGGCAATGCACGGCAAGGCAAGGAAAGGGTAACGCAAGGCAAGGCACGGTGAGGCTAGGCAAGGCTAATGCACGACAACGCAAGGCTAGGCAATCCACGACAATGCAAGGAAAGCTTAAAGCAAAGGAAGGCACGGTCAGGCGAGATAAGGCTAAGGCACGACAACGCAAGGCTAGGCAATGCAGGGAAGGGAAGCAAAGAGTAACGGAAGGTAAGCAAGGCAAGGAAAAGCATGGAAAGGCAAGGGTAACGGAAGGAACTGCACGGCAAGGGGAAACAAGGCTAAGGCACGGCAACGCAGGCTGGGCAATGCACGGCAAGGCAAGGAAAGGGTACCGCATGGGAAAGCACGTTCAGGCGAGGCAAGGCTAAGGCACGACAACGCAAGCCTAGGCAATGCACGGAAGGCAAGCAAAGAGTAACGGAAGGTAAGGAAGGCAAGGGAAAGCAAAGAAAGGCAAGTGTAACGGAAGGAACTGCACGGCAAGGGGAAACAAGGCTAAGGCACGACAACGCACGGCTAGGCAATGCACGGCAAGGCAAGCAAAGGGTAACGCAAGGCAAGGCACGGTGAGGCTAGACAAGGCTAATGCACGAAAACGCAAGGCTAGGCAATTCACGACAATGCAAGGAAAGCTTAAAACAAAGGAAGGCAAGGTCAGGCGAGATAAGGCAAAGGCACGACAACGCAAGGCTAGGCAATTCAGGGAAGGCAAGCAAAGAGTAACGGAAGATAAGCAAGGCAAGGAAAAGCAAGGAAAGGCAAGGGTAACGGAAGGAACGGCACGGCAAGGGGGAACAAGTCTCAGGCACGACACCGAACGCTAGGCAATGAACGGCAAGGCAAGGAAAGGGTAACCCATGGGAAAGCACGGTCAGGCGAGGCAAGGCTAAGGCACGACAACGCAAGGCTAGGCAATGCACGGAAGGCAAGCAAAGAGTAACGGAAGGTAAGGAAGGCAAGGGAAAGGAAGGAAAGGCAAGTGTAACGGAAGGAACGGCACGGCAAGGGGAAACAAGGCTAAGGCACGACACCGAACGCTAGGCAATGAACGGCAAGGCAAGGAAAGGGTAACGCATGGGAAGGCACGGTCAGGTGAGGCAAGGATAAGGCACGACAACGCAAGGCTAGGCAATGCACGGCAAGGCAAGGAAAGAGTAACGGAAGGAAAGGAAGGCAAGTCAAAGCCAGGAAAGGCAAGTGTAACAAACGGCACGCCACGGCAAGGGGAAACAAGGCTAAGGCACGACAACGCACGGCTAGGCAATGCACGGCAAGGCAAGGAAAGGGTAACGCAAGGCAAGGCACGGTGAGGCTAGGCAAGGCTAATGCACGACAACGCAAGGCTAGGCAATCCACGACAATGCAAGGAAAGCTTAAAGGAAAGGAAGGCACGGTCAGGCGAGATAAGGCTAAGGCACGACAACGCAAGGCTAGGCAATGCAGGGAAGGGAAGCAAAGAGTAACGGAAGGTAAGCAAGGCAAGGAAAAGCAAGGAAAGGCAAGGGTAACGGAAGGACCTGCACGGCAAGGGGAAACAAGGCTAAGGCACGACAACGCACGCTAGGCAATGCACGGCAAGGCAAGGAAAGGGTAACGCATGGGAAAGCACGGTCAGGCGAGGCAAGGCTAAGGCACGACAACGCAAGGCTAGGCAATGCACGGAAGGCAAGCAAAGAGTAACGGAAGGTAAGGAAGGCAAGGGAAAGCAAAGAAAGGCAAGTGTAACGGAAGGAACTGCACGGCAAGGGGAAACAAGGCTAAGGCACGACAACGCACGGCTAGGCAATGCACGCAAGGCAAGAAAGGGTAAGCAAGGCAAGGCACGGTGAGGCTAGCAAGGTAATGCACGAAACGCAAGGCTAGGCAATCACGACAATGCAAGGAAAGCTTAAAGCAAAGGAAGGCAGGTCAGGCGAGATAAGGCAAGGCACGACAACGCAAGGCTAGGCAATCAGGAAGGCAAGCAAAGAGTAACGGAAGTAAGAAGGCAAGGAAAGCAAGGAAAGGCAAGGTAACGAAGGAACGGCACGGCAAGGGGGAACAAGTCTCAGGCACGACACCGAACGCTAGGCAATGAACGGCAAGGCAAGGAAAGGGTAACGCATGGGAAAGCACGGTCAGGCGAGGCAAGGCTAAGGCACGACAACGCAAGGCTAGGCAATGCACGGAAGGCAAGCAAAGAGTAACGGAAGGTAAGGAAGGCAAGGGAAAGCAAGGAAAGGCAAGTGTAACGGAAGGAACGGCACGGCAAGGGGAAACAAGGCTAAGGCACGACAACGCAGGGCTAGGCAATGCACGGCAAGGCAAGGAAAGGGTAACGCAGGGGAAGGCACGGTCAGGTGAGGCAAGGATAAGGCACGACAATGCAAGGCTAGGCAATGCACGGCAAGGCAAGGAAAGAGTAACGGAAGGAAAGGAAGGCAAGGCAAAGCCAGGCAAGGCAAGTGTAACAAAAGGCACGCCACGGCAAGGGGAATCAAGGCTAAGGCACGACAACGCACGGCTAGGCAATGCACGGAAAGGCAAGGAAAGGGGAATGCAAGGCAAGGCACGGTGAGGCTAGGCAAGGCTAATGCACGACAACGCAAGGCTAGGCAATGCAGGACAATGCAAGGAAAGCTTAAAGCAAAGGAAGGCACGGTCAGGCGAGATAAGGCTAAGGCACGACAACGCAAGGCTAGGCAATGCACGGAAGGCAAGCAAAGAGTAACGGAATGTAAGGAAGGCAAGGGAAAGCAAGGAAAGGCAAGTGTAACGGAAGGAACGGCACGGCAAGGGGAAACAAGGCTAAGGCACGACAACGCACGCTAGGCAATGCACGGCAAGGCAAGGAAAGGGTAACGCATGGGAACGCACGGTCAGGCGAGGCAAGCCTAAGGCATGACAACGCAAGGCTAGGCAATGCACGGAAAGCAAGCAAAGAGTAACGGAACGCAAGGAAGGCAAGGGAAAGCAAGGGAAGGCAAGGGTAACGGAAGGAACGGCACGGCAAGGGGTAACATGGCTAAGGCACGACAACGCAGGGCTAGGCAATGCACGGCAAGGCAAGGAAAGAGTAACGGAAGGAACGGAAGGCAAGGCAAAGCCAGGCAAGGCAAGTGTAACAAAAGGCACGCAACGGCAAGGGGAAACAAGGCTAAGGCACGGCAACACACGGCTAGGAAATGCAAGGCAAGGCAAGGAAAGGGTAACGCAAGGCAAGGCACGGTGAGGCTAGGCAAGGCTAAAGCACGACAACGCAAGGCTAGGCAATGCACGACAATGCAAGGAAAGCTTAAAGCAAAGGAAGGCACGGTAAGAAGAGATAAGGCTAAGGCACGACAACGCAAGGCTAGGCAATGCAGGGAAGGCAAGCAAAGAGTAACGGAAGGTAAGGAAGGCAAAGGAAAGCAAGGAAAGGCAATGGTAACGGAAGGAACGGCACGGCAAGGGGAAACAAGTCTAAGGCACGACAACGCACGCTAGGCAATGCACGGCAAGGCAAGGAAAGGGTAACGCATGGGAAAGCACGGTCAAGCGAGGCAAGGCTAAGGAAAGCCAACGCAAGGCTAGCCAATGCACGGTAAGCAAGCAAGGAGTAACGGAATGCAAGGAAGGAAAGGGAAAGCAAGGGAAGGCAAGGGTAACGGAAGGAACGGCACGGCAAGGGGTAACAAGGCTAAGGCACGACAACACACGGCTAGGAAATGCACGGCAAGGCAAGGAAAGGGTAACGCAAGGCAAGGCACGGTGAGGCTAGGCAAGGTTAATGCACGACAACGCAAGGCTAGGCAATGCACGACAATGCAAGGAAAGCTTAAAGCAAAGGAAGGCACAGTCAGGCGAGATAAGGCTAAGGCACGACAACGCAAGGCTAGGCAATGCACGGAAGGCAAGCAAAGAGTAACGGAAGGTAAGGAAGGCAAGGGAAAGCAAGGAAAGGCAATGGTAACGGAAGGAACGGCACGGCAAGGGGAAACAAGGCTAAGGCACGACAACGCACGCTAGGCAATGCACGGCAAGGCAAGGAAAGGGTAACGCATGGGAAAGCACGGTCAGGCGAGGCAAGGCTAAGGCATGACAACGCAAGGCTAGGCAATGCACGGAAAGCAACCAAAGAGTAACGGAACGCAAGGAAGGCAAGGGAAAGCAAGGGAAGGTAAGGGTACCGGAAGGAACGGCACGGCAAGGGGTAACAAGGCTAAGGCACGACAACGCCGGGCTAGGCAATGCACGGCAAGGCAAGCAAAGAGTAACGGAAGGAAAGGAAGGCAAGGCAAAGCCAGGCAAGGCAAGTGTAACAAAAGGCACCCAACGGCAAGGGGAAACAAGGCTAAGGCACGACAACGCACGGCTAGGAAATGCACGGCAAGGCAAGAAAGGGTAACGCAAGGCAAGGCACGGTAAGGCGAGGTAAGGCTAAGGCACGACAACGCAAGACTAGGCAATGCACGACAATGCAAGGAAAGCTTAAAGCAAAGGAAGGCACGGTCAGGCGAGATAAGGCTAAGGCACGACAACGCAAGGCTAGGCAATGCACGGAAGGCAAGCAAAGAGTAACGGAAGGAAAGGAAGGCAAGGGAAAGCAAGGAAAGGCAAGTGTAACGGAAGGAACGGCACGGCAAGGGGAAACAATGCTAAGGCACGACAACGCACGCTAGGCAATGCACGGCAAGGCAAGGAAAGGGTAACGCATGGGAAAGCACGGTCAGGCGAGGCAAGGCTAAGGCACGACAACCCAAGGCTAGGCAATGCACGGAAGGCAAGCAAAGAGAAACGGAAGGTAAGGAAGGAAAGGGAAAGCAAAGAAAGGCAAGTGTAACGGAAGGAACGGCACGGCAAGGGGAAACAAGGCTAAGGCACGACAACGCACGGCTAGGCAATGCACGGCAAGGCAAGCAAAGGGTAACGCAAGGAAAGGCACGGTGAGGCTAGGCAAGGCTAATGCACGAAAACGCAAGGCTAGGCGATGCACGACAATGCAAGGAAAGCTTAAAGCAAAGGAAGGCAAGGTCAGGCGAGATAAGGCTAAGGCACGACAACGCAAGGCTAGGAAATTCAGGGAAGGCAAGCAAAGAGTAACGGAAGGTAAGCAAGGCAAGGAAAAGGAAGGAAAGGCCAGGGTAACGGAAGGAACGGCACGGCAAGGGGAAACAAGTCTAAGGCACGACACCGAACGCTAGGCAATGAACGGCAAGGCAAGGAAAGGGTAACGCATTTGAAAGCACGGTCAGGCGAGGCAAGGATAAGGCACGACAATGCAAGGCTAGGCAATGCACGGCAAGGCAAGCAAAGAGTAACGGAAGGTAAGGAAGGCAAGGCAAAGCCAGGCAAGGCAAGTGTAACAAAAGGCACGCCACGGCAAGGGGAATCAAGGCTAATGCACGAAAACGCAAGGCTAGGCGATGCACGACAATGCAAGGAAAGGGTAACGCAAGGCAAGGCACGGTGAGGCTAGGCAAGGCTAATGCACGACAACGCAAGGCTAGGCAATGCACGACAATGCAAGGAAAGCTTAAAGCAAAGGAAGGCACGGTCAGGCGAGATAAGGCTAAGGCACGACAACGCAAGGCTAGGCAATGCACGGAAGGCAAGCAAAGAGTAACGGAAGGTAAGGAAGTCAAGGGAAAGCAAGGAAAGGCAAGTGTAACGGAAGGAACGGCACGGCAAGGGGAAACAAGTCTAAGGCACGACAACGCACGCTAGGCAATGCACGGCAAGGCAAGGAAAGGGTAACGCATGGGAAAGCACGGTCAGGCGAGGCAAGCCTAAGGCATGACAACGCAAGGCTAGGCAATGCACGGAAAGCAAGCAAAGAGTAAGGGAACGCAAGGGAGGCAAGGGAAAGCAAGGGAAGGCAAGGGTAACGTAAGGAACGGCACGGCAAGGGGTAACAAGGCTAAGGCACGACAACGCAGGGCTAGGCAATGCACGGCAAGGCAAGGAAAGAGTAACGGAAGGAAAGGAAGGCAAGGCAAAGCCAGGCAAGGCAAGTGTAACAAAAGGCACGCAACGGCAAGGGGAAACAAGGCTAAGGCACGACAACACACGGCTAGGAAATGCACGGCAAGGCAAGGAAAGGGTAACGCAAGGCAAGGCACGGTGAGGCTGGGCAAGGCTAATGCACGACAACGCAAGGCTAGGCAATGCACGACAATGCAAGGAAAGCTTAAAGCAAAGGAAGGCACGGTCAGAAGAGATAAGGCTAAGGCACGACAACGCAAGGCTAGGCAATGCAGGGAAGGCAAGCAAAGAGTAACGGAAGGTAAGGAAGGCAAAGGAAAGCAAGGAAAGGCAAGGGTAACGGAAGGAACGGCAGGGCAAGGGGAAACAAGTCTAAGGCACGACAACGCACGCTAGGCAATGCACGGCAAGGCAAGGAAAGGGTAACGCATGGGAAAGCACGGTCAGGCGAGGCAAGGCTAAGGAAAGCCAACGCAAGGCTAGCCAATGCACGGTAAGCAAGCAAGGAGTAACGGAATGCAAGGAAGGAAAGGGAAAGCAAGGGAAGGCAAGGGTAACGGAAGGAACGGCACGGCAAGGGGTAACAAGGCTAAGGCAAGACAACACACGGCTAGGAAATGCACGGCAAGGCAAGGAAAGGGTAACCCAAGGCAAGGCACGGTGAGGCTAGGCAAGGTTAATGCACGACAACGCAAGGCTAGGCAATGCACGACAATGCAAGGAAAGCTTAAAGCGAAGGAAGGCACGGTCAGGCGAGATAAGGCTAAGGCACGACAACGCAAGGCTAGGCAATGCAGGGAAGGCAAGCAAAGAGTAACGGAAGGTAAGGAAGGCAAGGGAAAGCAAGGAAAGGCAATGGTAACGGAAGGAACGGCACGGCAAGGGGAAACAAGGCTAAGGCACGACAACGCACGCTAGGCAATGCACGGCAAGGCAAGGAAAGGGTAACGCATGGGAAAGCACGGTCAGGCGAGGCAAGGCTAAGGCATGACAACGCAAGGCTAGGCAATGCACGGAAAGCAAGCAAAGAGTAACGGAACGCAAGGAAGGCAAGGGAAAGCAAGGGAAGGCAAGGGTAACGGAAGGAACGGCACGGCAAGGGGGAACAAGTCTAACGCACGACACCGAACGCTAGGCAATGAACGGCAAGGCAAGGAAAGGGTAACGCATGGGAAAGCACGGTCAGGCGAGGCAAGGCTAAGGCACGACAACGCAAGGCTAGGCAATGCACGGAAGGCAAGCAAAGAGTAACGGAAGGTAAGGAAGGCAAGGGAAAGCAAGGAAAGGCAAGTGTAACGGAAGGAACGGCACGGCAAGGGGAAACAAGGCTAAGGCACGACAACGCACGCTAGGCAATGCACGGCAAGGCAAGGAAAGGGTAACGCATGGGAAAGCACGGTCAGGCGAGGCAAGGCTAAGGCATGACAACGCAAGGCTAGGCAATGCACGGAAGGCAAGCAAAGAGTAACGGAACGCAAGGAAGGCAAGGGAAAGCAAGGGAAGGCAAGGGTAACGTAAGGAACGGCACGGCAAGGGGAAACAAGGCTAAGGCACGACAACGCACGCTAGGCAATGCACGGCAAGGCAAGGAAAGAGTAACGCATGGGAAAGCACGGTCAGGCGAGGCAAGGCTAAGGCACGACAACGCAAGGCTAGGCAATGCAGGGAAGGCAAGCAAAGAGTAACGCATGGGAAAGCACGGTCAGGGGAGGCAAGGCTAAGGCACGACAACGCAAGGCTTGGTAATGCACGGAAGGCAAGCAAAGAGTAACGGAAGGTAAGGAAGGCAAGGGAAAGCAAAGAAAGGCAAGTGTAACGGAAGGAACGGCACGGCAAGGGGAAACAAGGCTAAGGCACGACAACGCACGCTAGGCAATGCACGGCAAGGAAAGGAAAGGGTAACGCATGGGAAAGTACGGTCAGGGGAGGCAAGGCTAAGGCACAACAACGCAAGGCTTGGCAATGCACGGAAGGCAAGCAAAGAGTAACGGAATGTAAGGAAGGCAAGGTAAAGCAAAGAAAGGCAAGTGTAACGGAAGGAACGGCACGGCAAGGGGAAACAAGGCTAAGGCACGACAACGCACGCTAGGCAATGCACGGCAAGGCAAGGAAAGGGTAACGCATGGGAAAGCACGGTCAGGCGAGGCAAGGCTAAGGAAAGCCAACGCAAGGGTAGGCAATGCACGGAAAGCAAGCAAAGAGTAACGGAACGCAAGGAAGGCAAGGGAAAGCAAGGGAAGGCAAGGGTAACGGAAGGAACGGCACGGCAAGGGGTAACAAGGCTAAGGCACGACAACGCAGGGCTAGGCAATGCACTGCAAGGCAAGCAAAGAGTAACGGAAGGAAAGGAAGGCAAGGCAAAGCCAGGCAAGGCAAGTGTAACAAAAGGCACGCAACGGCAAGGGGAAACAAGGCTAAGGCACGACAACACACGGCTTGGAAATGCACGGAAAGGCAAGGAAAGGGTAACGCAAGGCAAGGCACGGTGAGGCTAGGCAAGGCTAATGCACGACAACGCAAGGCTAGGCAATGCACGACAATGCAAGGAAAGCTTAAACCAAAGGAAGGCACGGTCAGGCGAGATAAGGCTAAGGCACGACAACGCAAGGCTAGGCAATGCAGGGACGGCAAGCAAAGAGTAACGGAAGGTAAGGAAGGCAAGGGAAAGCAAGGAAAGGCAATGGTAACGGAAGGAACGGCACGGCAAGGGGAAACAAATCTAAGGCACGACAACGCACACTAGGCAATGCACGGCAAGGCAAGGAAAGGGTAACGCATGGGAAAGCACGGTCAGGCGAGGCAAGGCTAAGGCATGACAACGCAAGGCTAGGCAATGCACGGAAAGCAAGCAAAGAGTAACGGAACGCAAGGAAGGCAAGGGAAAGCAAGGGAAGGCAAGGGTAATGGAGGAACGGCACGGCAAGGGGAAACAAGGCTAAGGCACGGCAACGTAGGCTAGGCAATGCACGGCAAGGCAAGGAAAGGGTAACGCATGGGATAGCACGTTCAGGCGAGGCAAGGCTAAGGCACGACAACGCAAGGCTAGGCAATGCAAGGAAGGCTAGCAAAGAGTAACGGAAGGTAAGGAAGGCAAGGGAAAGCAAAGAAAGGCAAGTGTAACGGAAGGAACGGAACGGCAAGGGGAAACAAGGCTAAGGCACGACAACGCACGTCTAGGCAATGCACGGCAAGGCAAGGAAAGGGTAACGCATGGGAAAGCACGGTCAGGCGATGCAAGGCTAAGGCATGACAACGCAAGGCTAGGCAATGCACGGAAACCAAGCAAAGAGTAACGGAACGCAAGGAAGGCAAGGGAAAGCAAGGGAAGGCAAGGGTAACGGAAGGAAAGCCACGGCAAGGGGTAACCAGGCTAAGGCACGGCAACGCAGGGTTCGGCAATGCACGGCAAGGCAAGGAAAGGGTAACCCAGGGGAAGGCACGGTCAGGTGAGGCAAGGATAAGGCACGACAACGCAAGGCTAGGCAATGCACGGCAAGGCAAGGAAAGAGTAACGTAAGGAAAGGAAGGCAAGTCACAGCCAGTCAAGGCAAGTGTAACAAAAGGCACGCCACGGCAAGGGGAAACAAGGCTAAGGCACGACAACGCACGGCTAGGCAATGCACGGCAAGGCAAGGAAAGGGTAACGCAGGGCAAGGCACGGTGAGGCTAGGCAAGGCTAATGCACGACAACGCAAGGCTAGGCAATGCACGACAATGCAAGGAAAGCTTAAAGCAAAGGAAGGCACGGTCAGGCGAGATAAGGCTAAGGCACGACAACGCAAGGCAAGGCAATGCAGGGAAGGGAAGCAAAGAGTAACGGAAGGTAAGCAAGGCAAGGAAAAGCAAGGAAAGGCAAGGGTAACGGAAGGAACTGCACGGCAAGGGGAAACAAGGCTAAGGCACGGCAACGCAGGCTGGGCAATGCACGGCAAGGCAAGGAAAGGGTAACGCATGGGAAAGCACGGTCAGGGGAGGCAAGGCTAAGGCACGACAACGCAAGGCTTGGCAATGCACGGAAGGCAAGCAAAGAGTAACGGAAGGTGAGGAAGGCAAGGGAAAGCAAGGAAAGGCAAGTGTAACGGAAGGAACGGTACGGCAAGGGGAAACAAGGCTATGGCACGACAACGCCAAGGAATGGGTAACGCAAGGCAAGGCAAGGAATGGGTAACGCAAGGCAAGGCACGGTGAGGCTAGGCAAGGCTAATGCACGACAACGCAAGGCTAGGCAATGCACGACAATGCAAGGAAAGCTTAAAGCAAAGGAAGGCACGGTCAGGCGAGATAAGGCTAAGGCACGACAGCGCAAGGCTAGGCAATTCACGGAAGGCAAGCAAAGAGTAACGGAAGGTAAGGAAGGCAAGGGAAAGCAAGGAAAGGCAATGGTAACGGAAGGAACGGCACGGCAAGGGGAAACAAGGCTAAGGCACGACAACGCACGCTAGGCAATGCACGGCAAGGCAAGGAAAGGGTAACGCATGGGAAAGCACGGTCAGGCGAGGCAAGGCTAAGTCACGACAACCCAAGGCTAGGCAATGCACGGAAGGCAAGCAAAGAGTAACGGAAGATAAGGAAGTAAAGGGAAAGCAAAGAAAGGCAAGTGTAACGGAATGAACGGCACGGCAAGGGGAAACAAGGCTAAGGCACGACAACGCACGGCTAGGCAATGCACGGCAAGGCAAGCAAAAAGTAACGCAAGGAAAGGCACGGTGAGGCTAGGCAAGGCTAATGCACGAAAACGCAAGGCTAGGCGATGCACGACAATGCAAGGAAAGTTTAAAGCAAAGGAAGGCAAGGTCAGGCGAGATAAGGCTAAGGCACGACAAGGCACGGCTAGGAAATTCAGGGAAGGCAAGCAAAGAGTAACGGAATGTAAGGAAGGCAAGGGAAAGCAAGGAAAGGCAAGTGTAACGGAAGGAACGGCACGGCAAGGCGAAACAAGGCTAAGGCACGATAACGCACGGCTAGGCAATGCACGGCAAGGCAAGGAAAGGGTAACGCAAGGGAAGGCACGGTCAGGCGAGGCAAGGCTAAGGCACGACAACGCAAGGCTAGGCAATGCACGGAAGGCAAGCAAAGAGTAACGGAACGCAAGGAAGGCAAGGGAAAGCAAGGCAAGGCAAGTGTAACGGAAGGAACGGCACGGCAAGGGGAAACAAGGCTAAGGCACGACAACGCACGGCTAGGCAATGCACGGCAAGGCAAGGAAAGCTTAAAGCAAAGGAAGGCAAGGTCAGGCGAGATAAGGCAAAGGCACAACAACGCAAGGCTAGGCAATTCAGGGAAGGCAAGCAAAGAGTAACGGAAGGTAAGCAAGGCAAGGAAAAGCAAGGAAAGTCAAGGGTAACGGAAGGAACGGCACGGCAAGGGGAAACAAGTCTAAGGCACGACACCGAACGCTAGGCAATGAACGGCAAGGCAAGGAAAGGGTTTTGCGTGGGAAAGCACGGTCAGGCGAGGCAAGGCTAAGGCACGACAACGCAAGGCTAGGCAATGCACGGAAAGCAAGCAAAGAGTAACGGAACGCAAGGAAGGCAAGGGAAAGCAAGGGAAGGCAAGGGTAATGGAAGGAACGGCACGGCAAGGGTAAACAAGGCTAAGGCACGGCAACGTAGGCTAGGCAATGCACGGCAAGGCAAGGAAAGGGTAACGCATGGGAAAGCACGGTCAGGCGAGGCAAGGCTAAGGCACGACAACCCAAGGCTAGGCAATGCACGGAAGGCAAGCAAAAAGTAACGCAAGGAAAGGCACGGTGAGGCTAGGCAAGGCTAATGCACGAAAACGCAAGGCTAGGCGATGCACGACAATGCAAGGAAAGCTTAAAGCAAAGGAAGGCAAGGTCAGGCGAGATAAGGCTAAGGCACGACAACGCAAGGCTAGGAAATTCAGGGAAGGCAAGCAAAGAGTAACGGAATGTAAGGAAGGCAAGGGAAAGCAAGGAAAGGCAAGTGTAACGGAAGGAACGGCACGGCAAGGCGAAACAAGGCTAAGGCACGACAACGCACGGCTAGGCAATGCACGGCAAGGCAAGGAAAGGGTAACGCATGGGAAAGCACGGTCAGGCGAGTCAAGGCTAAGGCACGACAACGCAAGGCTAGGCAATGCACGGAAGGCAAGCAAAGAGTAACGGAAGGTAAGGAAGGCAAGGGAAAGCAAAGAAAGGCAAGTGTAACGGAAGGAACGGCACGGCAAGGGGAAACAAGGCTAATGCACAACAACGCACGTCTAGGCAATGCACGGCAAGGAAAGGGTAACGCAAGGGAAGGCACGGTGAGGCTAGGCAAGGCTAATGCACGAAAACGCAAGGCTAGGCGATGCACGACAATGCAAGGAAACTTAAAGCAAAGGAAGGCAAGGGCAGGCGAGATAAGGCTAAGGCACGGCAAGGCAAGGCTAGGAAATTCAGGGAAGGCAAGCAAAGACTAACGGAAGGTAAGCAAGGCAAGGAAAAGGAAGGAAAGGCCAGGGTAACGGAAGGAACGGCGCGGCAAGGGGAAACAAGTCTAAGGCACGACACCGAACGCTAGGCAATGAACGGCAAGGCAAGGAAAGGGTAACGCAAGGCAAGGCACGGTGAGGCTAGGCAAGGCTAATGCACGACAACGCAAGGCTAGGCAATGCACGACAATGCAAGGAAAGCTTAAAGCAAAGGAAGGCACGGTCAGGCGAGATAAGGCTAAGGCACGACAACGCAAGGCTAGGCAATGCAGGGAAGGGAAGCAAAGAGTAACGGAAGGTAAGCAAGGCAAGGAAAAGCATGGAAAGGCAAGGGTAACGGAAGGAACTGCACGGCAAGGGGAAACAAGGCTAAGGCACGGCAACGCAGGCTGGGCAATGCACGGCAAGGCAAGGAAAGGGTAACGCATGGGAAAGCACGTTCAGGCGAGGCAAGGCTAAGGCACGACAACGCAAGGCTAGGCAATGCACGGAAGGCTAGCAAAGAGTAACGGAAGGTAAGGAAGGCAAGGGAAAGCAAAGAAAGGCAAGTGTAACGGAAGGAACTGCACGGCAAGGGGAAACAAGGCTAAGGCACGACAACGCACGGCTAGGCAATGCACGGCAAGGCAAGCAAAGGGTAACGCAAGGCAAGGCACGGTGAGGCTAGACAAGGCTAATGCACGAAAACGCAAGGCTAGGCAATGCACGACAATGCAAGGAAAGCTTAAAGCAAAGGAAGGCAAGGTCAGGCGAGATAAGGCAATGGCACGACAACGCAAGGCTAGGCAATTCAGGGAAGGCAAGCAAAGAGTAACGGAAGGTAAGCAAGGCAAGGAAAAGCAAGGAAAGGCAAGGGTAACGGAAGGAACGGCACGGCAAGGGGTAACAAGGCTAAGGCACGACAACGCAGGGCTAGACAATGCACGGCAAGGCAAGGAAAGGGTAACGCAGGGGAAGGCACGGTCAGGTGAGGCAAGGATAAGGCACGACAATGCAAGGCTAGGCAATGCACCGCAAGGCAAGGAAAGAGTAACGGAAGGAAAGGAAGGCAAGGCAAAGCCAGGCAAGGCAAGTGTAACAAAAGGCACGCCACGGCAAGGGGAATCAAGGCTAAGGCACGACAACGCACGGCTAGCCAATGCACGGCAAGGCAAGGAAAGGGTAACGCAAGGCAAGGCACGGTGAGGCTAGGCAAGGTTAATGCACGACAACGCAAGGCTAGGCAATGCAGGACAATGCAAGGAAAGCTTAAAGCAAAGGAAGGCACGGTCAGGCGAGATAAGGCTAAGGCACGACAACGCAAGGCTAGGCAATGCACGGAAGGCAAGCAAAGAGTAACGGAAGGTAAGGAAGGCAAGGGAAAGCAAGGAAAGGCAATTGTAACGGAAGGAACGGCACGGCAAGGGGAAACAATGCTAAGGCACGACAACGCACGCTAGGCAATGCACGGCAAGGCAAGGAAAGGGTAACGCATGGGAAAGCACGGTCAGGCGAGGCAAGGCTAAGGCATGACAACGCAAGGCTAGGCAATGCACGGAAAGCAAGCAAAGAGTAACGGAACGCAAGGAAGGCAAGGGAAAGCAAGGGAAGGCAAGGGTAACGGAAGGAACGGCACGGCAAGGGGTAACATGGCTAAGGCACGACAACGCAGGGCTAGGCAATGCACTGCAAGGCAAGCAAAGAGTAACGGAAGGAAAGGAAGGCAAGGCAAAGCCAGGCAAGGCAAGTGTAACAAAAGGCACGCAACGGCAATTTGAAACAAGTCTAAGGCACGACAACGCACGGCTAGGAAATGCACGGCAAGGCAAGGAAAGGGTAACGCAAGGCAAGGCACGGTGAGGCTAGGCAAGGTTAATGCACGACAACGCAAGGCTAGGCAATGCACGACAATGCAAGGAAAGCTTAAAGCAAAGGAAGGCACGGTCAGGCGAGATAAGGCTAATGCACGACAACGCAAGGCTAGGCAATGCAGGGAAGGCAAGCAAAGAGTAACGGAAGGTAAGGAAGGCAAGGGAAAGCAAGGAAAGGCAATGGTAACGGAAGGAACGGCACGGCAAGGGGAAACAAGTCTAAGGCACGACAACGCACGCTAGGCAATGCACGACAATGCAAGGAAAGCTTAAAGCAAAGGAAGGCACGGTCAGGCGAGATAAGGCTAAGGCACGACAACGCAAGACTAGGCAATGCACGGAAGGCAAGCAAAGAGTAACGGAAGGTAAGGAAGGCAAGGGAAAGCAAGGAAAGGCAATGGTAACGGAAGGAACGGCACGGCAAGGGGAAACAATGCTAAGGCACGACAACGCACGCTAGGCAATGCACGGCAAGGCAAGGAAAGGGTAACGCATGGGAAAGCACGGTCAGGCGAGGGAAGGCTAAGGCATGACAACGCAAGGCTAGGCAATGCACGGAAAGCAAGCAAAGAGTAACGGAAGGCAAGGAAGGCAAGGGAAAGCAAGGGAAGGCAAGGGTAATGGAAGGAACGGCACGGCAAGGGGAAACAAGGCTAAGGCACGGCAACGTAGGCTAGGCAATGCACGGCAAGGCAAGGAAAGGGTAACGCATGGGAAAGCACGGTCAGGCGAGTCAAGGCTAAGGCACGACAACGCAAGGCTAGGCAATGCACGGAAGGCTAGCAAAGAGTAACGGAAGGTAAGGAAGGCAAGGGAAAGCAAAGAAAGGCAAGTGTAACGGAAGGAACGGCACGGCAAGGGGAAACAAGGCTAAGGCACGACAACGCACGTCGAGGCAATGCACGGTAAGGCAAGCAAAAGTTAACGCAAGGAAAGGCACGGTGAGGCTAGGCAAGGCTAATGCACGAAAACGCAAGGCTAGGCGATGCACGACAATGCAAGGAAACTTAAAGCAAAGGAAGGCAAGGGCAGGCGAGATAAGGCTAAGGCACGGCAAGGCAAGGCTAGGAAATTCAGGGAAGGCAAGCAAAGACTAACGGAAGGTAAGCAAGGCAAGGAAAAGGAAGGAAAGGCCAGGGTAACGGAAGGAACGGCACGGCAAGGGGAAACAAGTCTAAGGCACGACACCGAACGCTAGGCAATGAACGGCAAGGCAAGGAAAGGGTAACGCAAGGCAAGGCACGGTGAGGCTAGGCAAGGTTAATGCACGACAACGCAAGGCTAGGCAATGCACGACAATGCAAGGAAAGCTTAAAGCAAAGGAAGGCACGGTCAGGCGAGATAAGGCTAAGGCACGACAACGCAAGGCTAGGCAATGCAGGGAAGGGAAGCAAAGAGTAACGGAAGGTAAGCAAGGCAAGGAAAAGCATGGAAAGGCAAGGGTAACGGAAGGAACTGCACGGCAAGGGGAAACAAGGCTAAGGCACGACAACGCAAGGCTAGGCAATGCACGGCAAGGCAAGGAAAGGGTAACGCATGGGAAAGCACGGTCAGGCGAGGCAAGGCTAAGGAACGACAACGCAAGGCTAGGCAATGCACGGAAGGCAAGCAAAGAGTAACGGAAGGCAAGGAAGGCAAGGGAAAGCAAAGAAAGGCAAGTGTAACGGAAGGAACTGCACGGCAAGGGGAAACAAGGCTAAGGCACGACAACGCACGGCTAGGCAATGCACGGCAAGGTAAGCAAAGGGTAACGCAAGGCAAGGCACGGTGAGGCTAGACAAGGCTAATGCACGAAAACGGAAGGCTAGGCAATGCACGACAATGCAAGGAAAGCTTAAAGCAAAGGAAGGCAAGGTCAGGCGAGATAAGGCAATGGCACGACAACGCAAGGCTAGGCAATTCAGGGAAGGCAAGCAAAGAGTAACGGAAGGTAAGCAAGGCAAGGAAAAGCAAGGAAAGGCAAGGGTAACGGAAGGAACGGCACGGCAAGGGGTAAGAAGGCTAAGGCACGACAACGCAGGGCTAGGCAATGCACGGCAAGGCAAGGAAAGGGTAACGCAGGGGAAGGCACGGTCAGGTGAGGCAAGGATAAGGCACGACAATGCAAGGCTAGGCAATGCACCGCAAGGCAAGGAAAGAGTAACGGAAGGAAAGGAAGGCAAGGCAAAGCCAGGCAAGGCAAGTGTAACAAAAGGCACGCCACGGCAAGGGGAATCAAGGCTAAGGCACGACAACGCACGGCTAGCCAATGCACGGCAAGGCAAGGAAAGGGTAACGCAAGGCAAGGCACGGTGAGGCTAGGCAAGGCTAATGCACGACAACGCAAGGCTAGGCAATGCACGACAATGCAAGGAAAGCTTAAAGCAAAGGAAGGCACGGTCAGGCGAGATAAGGCTAAGGCACGACAACGCAAGGCTAGGCAATGCAGGGAAGGCAAGCAAAGAGTAACGGAAGGTAAGGAAGGCAAGGGAAAGCAAGGAAAGGCAATGGTAACGGAAGGAACGGCACGGCAAGGGGAAACAATGCTAAGGCACGACAACGCACGCTAGGCAATGCACGGCAAGGCAAGGAAAGGGTAACGCATGGGAAAGCACGGTCAGGCGAGGCAAGGCTAAGGCATGACAACGCAAGGCTAGGCAATGCACGGAAAGCAAGCAAAGAGTAACGGAACGCAAGGAAGGCAAGGGAAAGCAAGGGAAGGCAAGGGTAACGGAAGGAACGGCACGGCAAGGGGTAACATGGCTAAGGCACGACAACGCAGGGCTAGGCAATGCACTGCAAGGCAAGCAAAGAGTAACGGAAGGAAAGGAAGGCAAGGCAAAGCCAGGCAAGGCAAGTGTAACAAAAGGCACGCAACGGCAATTGGAAACAAGGCTAAGGCACGACAACGCACGGCTAGGAAATGCACGGCAAGGCAAGGAAAGGGTAACGCAAGGCAAGGCACGGTGAGGCTAGGCAAGGTTAATGCACGACAACGCAAGGCTAGGCAATGCACGACAATGCAAGGAAAGCTTAAAGCAAAGGAAGGCACGGTCAGGCGAGATAAGGCTAATGCACGACAACGCAAGGCTAGGCAATGCACGGAAGGCAAGCAAAGAGTAACGGAAGGTAAGGAAGGCAAGGGAAAGCAAGGAAAGGCAATGGTAACGGAAGCAACGGCACGGCAAGGGGAAACAATGCTAAGGCACAACGCACGCTAGGCAATGCACGGCAAGGCAAGGAAAGGGTAACGCATGGGAAAGCACGGTCAGGCGAGGCAAGGCTAAGGCATGACAACGCAAGGCTAGGCAATGCACGGAAAGCAAGCATAGAGTAACGGAACGCAAGGAAGGCAAGGGAAAGCAAGGGAAGGCAAGGGTAACGGAAGGAACGGCACGGCAAGGGGTAACAAGGCTAAGGCACGACAACGCAGGGCTAGGCAATGCACGGCAAGGCAAGCAAAGAGTAACGGAAGGAAAGGAAGGCAAGGCAAAGCCAGGCAAGGCAAGTGTAACAAAAGGCACGCAACGGCAAGGGGAAACAAGGCTAAGGCACGACAACGCACGGCTAGGAAATGTACGGCAAGGCAAGGAAAGGGTAACGCAAGGCAAGGCACGGTGAGGCTAGGCAAGGCTAATGCACGACAACGCAAGGCTAGGCAATGCACGACAATGCAAGAAAAGCTTAAAGCAAAGGAAGGCATGGTCAGGCGAGATAAGGCTAAGGCACGACAACGCAAGGCTAGGCAATGCAGCGAAGGCAAGCAAAGAGTAACGGAAGGTAAGGAAGGCAAGGGAAAGCAAGGAAAGGCAATGGTAACGGAAGGAACGGCACGGCAAGGGGAAACAAGTCTAAGGCACGACAACGCACGCTAGGCAATGCACGGCAAGGCAAGGAAAGGGTAACGCATGGGAAAGCACGGTCAGGCGAGGCAAGGCTAAGGCACGACAACCCAAGGGTAGGCAATGCACGGAAGGCAAGCAAAGAGAAACGGAAGGTGAGGAAGGAAAGGGAAAGCAAAGAAAGGCAAGTGTAACGGAAGGAACGGCACGGCAAGGGGAAACAAGGCTAAGGCACGACAACGCACGGCTAGGCAATGCACCGCAAGGCAAGCAAAGGGTAACGCAAGGAAAGGCACGGTGAGGCTAGGCAAGGCGAATGCACGAAAACTCTAGGCTAGGCGATGCACGACAATGCAAGGAAAGCTTAAAGTAAAGGAAGGCAAGGTCAGGCGAGATAAGGCTAAGGCACGACAACGCAAGGCTAGGAAATTCAGGGAAGGCAAGCAAAGAGTAACGGAAGGTAAGCAAGGCAAGGAAAAGGAAGGAAAGGCCAGGGTAACGGAAGGAACGGCACGGCAAGGGGAAACAAGTCTAAGGCACGACACCGAACGCTAGGCAATGAACGGCAAGGCAAGGAAAGGGTAACGTATGGGAAAGCACGGTCAGGCGAGGCAACGCTAAGGCACGAAAACGCAAGGCTAGGCAATGCACGTAAGGCAAGCAAAGAGTAACGGAAGGTAAGGAAGGCAAGGGAAAGGAAGGAAAGGCAAGTGTAACGGAAGGAACAGCACGGCAAGGGGAAACAAGGCTAAGGCACGACAACGCACGGCTAGGCAATGCACGGAAAGGCAAGGAATGGGTAACGCATGGGAAAGCACGGTCAGGCGATGCAAGGCTAAGGAAAGCCAACGCAAGGCTAGGCAATGCACGGAAAGCAAGCAAGGAGTAACGGAATGCAAGGGATTAAAGGGAAAGCAAGGGAAGGCAAGGGTAACGGAAGGAACGGCACGGCAAGGGGTAACAAGGCTAAGGCACGACAACACACGGCTAGGAAATGCACGGCAAGGCAAGGAAAGGGTAACGCAAGGCAAGGCACGGTGAGGCTAGGCAAGGTTAATGCACGACAACGCAAGGCTAGGCAATGCACGACAATGCAAGGAAAGCTTAAAGCAAAGGAAGGCACGGTCAGGCGAGATAAGGCTAAGGCACGACAACGCAAGGCTAGGCAATGAACGGAAGGCAAGCAAAGAGTAACGGAAGGTAAGGAAGGCAAGGGAAAGCAAGGAAAGGCAATGGTAACGGAAGGAACGGCACGGCAAGGGGAAACAAGGCTAAGGCACGACAACGCACGCTAGGCAATGCACGGCAAGGCAACAAAGGGTAACGCATGGGAAAGCACGGTCAGGCGAGGCAAGGCTAAGGCACGACAACCCAAGGCTAGGCAATGCACGGAAGGCAAGCAAAGAGAAACGGAAGGTAAGGAAGGAAAGGGAAGGCAAAGAAAGGCAAGTGTAACGGAAGGAACGGCACGGCAAGGGGAAACAAGGCTAAGGCACGACAAGGCACGGCTAGACAATGCACGGCAAGGCAAGCAAAGGGTAACGCAAGGAAAGGCACGGTGAGGCTAGGCAAGGCTAATGCACGAAAACGCAAGGCTAGGCGATGCACGACAATGCAAGGAAAGCTTAAAGCAAAGGAAGGCAAGGTCAGGCGAGATAAGGCTAAGGCACGACAACGCAAGGCTAGGAAATTTAGGGAAGGCAAGCAAAGAGTAACGGAAGGTAAGCAAGGCAAGGAAAAGGAAGGAAAGGCCAGGGTAACGGATGGAACGGCACGGCAAGGGGAAACAAGGCTAAGGCACGGCAAGGCAGGCTAGGCAATGCACGGCAAGGCAAGGAAAGGGTAACGCATGGGAAAGCACGTTCAGGCGAGGCAAGGCTAAGGCACAACAACGCAAGGCTAGGCAATGCACGGATTGCAAGCAAAGAGTAACGGAAGGTAAGGAAGGCAAGGGAAAGGACGGAAAGGCAAGTGTAACGGAAGGAACGGCACAGCAAGGGGAAACAAGGCTAAGGCACGACAACGCACGGCTAGGCAATGCACGGCAAGCAAGGAAAGGGTAACGCATGGGAAAGCACGGTCAGGCGATGCAAGGCTAAGGCATGACAACGCAAGGCTAGGCAATGCACGGAAAGCAAGGAAAGAGTAACGGAACGCAAGGAAGGCAAGGGAAAGCAAGGGAAGGCAAGGGTAACGGAAGGAAAGGCACGGCAAGGGGTAACAAGGCTAAGGCACGGCAACGCAGGGCTAGGCAATGCACGGCAAGGCAAGGAAAGAGTAACGGAAGGAAAGGAAGGCAAGTCAAAGCCAGTCAAGGCAAGTGTAACAAAAGGCACGCCACGGCAAGGGGAAACAAGGCTAAGGCACGACAACGCACGGCTAGGCAATGCACGGCAAGGCAAGGAAATGGTAACGCAAGGCAAGGCACGGTGAGGTTAGGCAAGGCTAATGCACGACAAAGCAAGGCTAGGCAATGCACGACAATGCAAGGAAAGCTAAAAGCAAAGGAAGGTACGGTCAGGCGAGATAAGGCTAAGGCACGACAACGCAAGGCTAGGCAATGCAGGGAAGGGAAGCAAAGAGTAACGGAAGGTAAGCAAGGCAAGGAAAAGCAAGGAAAGGCAAGGGTAACGGAAGGAACGGCACGGCAAGGGGAAACAAGGCTAAGGCACGACAACGCACGCTAGGCAATGCACGGCAAGGCAAGGAAAGGGTAACGCATGGGAAAGCACGGTCAGGCGAGGCAAGGCTAAGGCACGACAACGCAAGGCTAGGCAATGCACGGAAGGCAAGCAAAGAGTAACGGAAGGTAAGGAAGGCAAGGTAAAGCAAAGAAAGGCAAGTGTAACGGAAGGAACGGCACGGCAAGGGGAAACAAGGCTAAGGCACGACAACGCACGGCTAGGCAATGCACGGCAAGGTAAGCAAAGGGTAACGCAAGGAAAGGCACGGTGAGGCTAGGCAAGGCTAATGCACGAAAACGCAAGGCTAGGCGATGCACGACAATGCAAGAAAAGATTAAAGCAAAGGAAGGCAAGGTCAGGCGAGATAAGGCTAAGGCACGACAACGCAAGGCTAGGAAATTTAGGGAAGGCAAGCAAAGAGTAACGGAAGGTAAGCAAGGCAAGGAAAAGGAAGGAAAGGCCAGGGTAACGGATGGAACGGCACGGCAAGGGGAAACAAGGCTAAGGCACGGCAACGCAGGCTAGGCAATGCACGGCAAGGCAACGAAAGGGTAACGCATGGGAAAGCACGTTCAGGCGAGGCAAGGCTAAGGCACGACAACGCAAGGCTAGGCAATGCACGGAAGGCAAGCAAAGAGTAACGCAAGGTAAGGAAGGCAAGGGAAAGCAAAGAAAAGCAAGTGTAACGGAAGGAACGGCACGGCAAGGGGAAACAAGGCTAAGGCACGACAACGCACGGCTAGGCAATGCACGGCAAGGCAAGGAAAGGGTAACGCATGGGAAAGCACGGTCAGGCGAGGCAAGGCTAAGGAAAGCCAACGCAAGGCTAGGCAATGCACGGTAAGCAAGCAAGGCTTAACGGAATGCAAGGAAGGAAAGGGAAAGCAACGGAAGGCAAGGGTAACGGAAGGAACGGCACGGCAAGGGGAAACAAGGCTAAGGCACGACAAGACACGGCTAGGAAATGCACGGCAAGGCAAGGAAAGGGTAACGCAAGGCAAGGCACGGTGAGGCTAGGCAAGGTTAATGCACGACAACGCAAGGCTAGGCAATGCACGACAATGCAAGGAAAGCTTAAAGCAAAGGAAGGCACGGTCAGGCGAGATAAGGCTAAGGCACGACAACGCAAGGCTAGGCAATGCACGGAAGGCAAGCAAAGAGTAACGGAAGGTAAGGAAGGCAAGGGAAAGCAAGGAAAGGCAATGGTAACGGAAGGAACGGCACGGCAAGGGGAAACAAGGCTAAGGCACGACAACGCACGCTAGGCAATGCACGGCAAGGCAAGGAAAGGGTAACGCATGGGAAAGCACGGTCAGGCGAGGCAAGGCTAAGGCATGACAACGCAAGGCTAGGCAATGCACGGAAAGCAAGCAAAGAGTAACGGAAGGCAAGGAAGGCAAGGGAAAGCAAGGAAAGGCAAGTGTAACGGAAGGAACGGCACGGCAAGGGGAAACAAGGCTAAGGCACGACAACGAACGGCTAGGCAATGCACTGCAAGGCAAGCAAAGAGTAACGGAAGGAAAGGAAGGCAAGGCAAAGCCAGGCAAGGCAAGTGTAACAAAAGGCACGCAACGGCAATTGGAAACAAGGCTAAGGCACGACAACGCACGGCTAGGAAATGCACGGCAAGGCAAGGAAAGGGTAACGCAAGGCAAGGCACGGTGAGGCTAGGCAAGGTTAATGCACGACAACGCAAGGCTAGGCAATGCACGGCAATGCAAGGAAAGCTTAAAGCAAAGGAAGGCACGGTCAGGCGAGATAAGGCTAATGCACGACAACGCAAGGCTAGGCAATGCACGGAAGGCAAGCAAAGAGTAACGGAAGGTAAGGAAGGCAAGGGAAAGCAAGGAAACGCAATGGTAACGGAAGGAACGGCACGGCAAGGGGAAACAATGCTAAGGCACGACAACGCACGCTAGGCAATGCACGGCAAGGCAAGGAAAGGGTAACGCATGGGAAAGCACGGTCAGGCGAGGCAAGGCTAAGGCATGACAACGCAAGGCTAGGCAATGCACGGAAAGCAAGCATAGAGTAACGGAACGCAAGGAAGGCAAGGGAAAGCAAGGGAAGGCAAGGGTAACGGAAGGAACGGCACGGCAAGGGGTAACAAGGCTAAGGCACGACAACGCAGGGCTAGGCAATGCACGACAAGGCAAGCAAAGAGTAACGGAAGGAAAGGAAGGCAAGGCAAAGCCAGGCAAGGCAAGTGTAACAAAAGGCACGCAACAGCAAGGGGAAACAAGGCTAAGGCACGACAACGCACGGCTAGGAAATGTACGGCAAGGCAAGGAAAGGGTAACGCAAGGCAAGGCACGGTGAGACTAGGCAAGGCTAATGCACGACAACGCAAGGCTAGGCAATGCACGACAATGCAAGAAAAGCTTAAAGCAAAGGAAGGCATGGTCAGGCGAGATAAGGCTAAGGCACGACAACGCAAGGCTAGGCAATGCAGGGAAGGCAAGCAAAGAGTAACGGAAGGTAAGGAAGGCAAGGGAAAGCAAGGAAAGGCAAGTGTAACGGAAGGAACGGCACGGCAAGGGGAAACAATGCTAAGGCACGACAACGCACGCTAGGCAATGCACGGCAAGGCAAGGAAAGGGTAACGCATGGGAAAGCACGGTCAGGCGAGGCAAGGCTAAGGCACGACAACCCAAGGGTAGGCAATGCACGGAAGGCAAGCAAAGAGAAACGGAAGGTAAGGAAGGAAAGGGAAAGCAAAGAAAGGCAAGTGTAACCGAAGGAACGGCACGGCAAGGGGAAACAAGGCTAAGGCACGACAACGCACGGCTAGGCAATGCACGGCAAGGCAAGCAAAGGGTAACGCAAGGAAAGGCACGGTGAGGCTAGGCAAGGCTAATGCACGAAAACTCAAGGCTAGGCGATGCACGACAATGCAAGGAAAGCTTAAAGCAAAGGAAGGCAAGGTCAGGCGAGATAAGGCTAAGGCACGACAACGCAAGGCTAGGAAATTCAGGGAAGGCAAGCAAAGAGTAACGGAAGGTAAGCAAGGCAAGGAAAAGGAAGGAAAGGCCAGGGTAACGGAAGGAACGGCACGGCAAGGGGAAACAAGTCTAAGGCACGACACCGAACGCTAGGCAATGAACGGCAAGGCAAGGAAAGGGTAACGCATGGGAAAGCACGGTCAGGCGAGGCAACGCTAAGGCACGACAACGCAAGGCTAGGCAATGCACGGAAGGCAAGCAAAGAGTAACGGAAGGTAAGGAAGGCAAGGGAAAGGAAGGAAAGGCAAGTGTAACGGAAGGAACGGCACGGCAAGGGGAAACAAGGCTAAGGCACGACAACGCACGGCTAGGCAATGCACGGAAAGGCAAGGAATGGGTAACGCATGGGAAAGCACGGTCAGGCGATGCAAGGCTAAGGAAAGTCAACGCAAGGCTAGGCAATGCACGGAAAGCAAGCAAGGAGTAACGGAATGCAAGGGATTAAAGGGAAAGCAAAGGAAGGCAAGGGTAACTGAAGGAACGGCACGGCAAGGGGTAACAAGGCTAAGGCACGACAACACACGGCTAAGAAATGCACGGCAAGGCAAGGAAAGGGTAACGCAAGGCAAGGCACGGTGAGGCTAGGCAAGGTTAATGCACGACAACGCAAGGCTAGGCAATGCACGACAATGCAAGGAAAGCTTAAAGCAAAGGAAGGCACGGTCAGGCGAGATAAGGCTAAGGCACGACAACGCAAGGCTAGGCAATGAACGGAAGGCAAGCAAAGAGTAACGGAAGGTAAGGAAGGCAAGGGAAAGCAAGGAAAGGCAATGGTAACGGAAGGAACGGCACGGCAAGGGGAAACAAGGCTAAGGCACGACAACGCACGCTAGGCAATGCACGGCAAGGCAACAAAGGGTAACGCATGGGAAAGCACGGTCAGGCGAGGCAAGGCTAAGGCACGACAACCCAAGGCTAGGCAATGCACGGAAGGCAAGCAAAGAGAAACGGAAGGTAAGGAAGGAAAGGGAAAGCAAAGAAAGGCAAGTGTAACGGAAGGAACGGCACGGCAAGGGGAAACAAGGCTAAGGCACGACAAGGCACGGCTAGACAATGCACGGCAAGGCAAGCAAAGGGTAACGCAAGGAAAGGCACGGTGAGGCTAGGCAAGGCTAATGCACGAAAACGCAAGGCTAGGCGATGCACGACAATGCAAGGAAAGCTTAAAGCAAAGGAAGGCAAGGTCAGGCGAGATAAGGCTAAGGCACGACAACGCAAGGCTAGGAAATTTAGGGAAGGCAAGCAAAGAGTAACGGAAGGTAAGCAAGGCAAGGAAAAGGAAGGAAAGGCCAGGGTAACGGATGGAACGGCACGGCAAGGGGAAACAAGGCTAAGGCACGGCAACGCAGGCTAGGCAATGCACGGCAAGGCAACGAAAGGGTAACGCATGGGAAAGCACGTTCAGGCGAGGCAAGGCTAAGGCACAACAACGCAAGGCTAGGCAATGCACGGATTGCAAGCAAAGAGTAACGGAAGGTAAGGAAGGCAAGGGAAAGGACGGAAAGGCAAGTGTAACGGAAGGAACGGCACGGCAAGGGGAAACAAGGCTAAGGCACGACAACACACGGCTAGGCAATGCACGGCAAGGCAAGGAAAGGGTAACGCATGGGAAAGCACGGTCAGGCGAGGCAAGGCTAAGGCATGACAACGCAAGGCTAGGCAATGCACGGAAAGCAAGCAAAGAGTAATGGAACGCAAGGAAGGCAAGGGAAAGCAAGGGAAGGCAAGTGTAACGGAAGGAAAGGCACGGCAAGGGGTAACAAGGCTAAGGCACGGCAACGCAGGGCTAGGCAATGCACGGCAAGGCAAGGAAAGGGTAACGCAGGGGAAGGCACGGTCAGGTGAGGCAAGGATAAGGCACGACAATGCAAGGCTAGGCAATGCACGGCAAGGCAAGGAAAGAGTAACGGAAGGAAAGGAAGGCAAGTCAAAGCCAGTCAAGGCAAGTGTAACAAAAGGCACGCCACGGCAAGGGGAAACAAAACTAAGGCACGACAACGCACGGCTAGGCAATGCACGGCAAGGCAAGGAAATGGTAACGCAAGGCAAGGCACGGTGAGGTTAGGCAAGGCTAATGCACGACAAAGCAAGGCTAGGCAATGCACGACAATGCAAGGAAAGCTAAAAGCAAAGGAAGGTACGGTCAGGCGAGATAAGGCTAAGGCACGACAACGCAAGGCTAGGCAATGCAGGGAAGGGAAGCAAAGAGTAACGGAAGGTAAGCAAGGCAAGGAAAAGCAAGGAAAGGCAAGGGTAACGGAAGGAACTGCACGGCAAGGGGAAACAAGGCTAAGGCACGACAACGCACGCTAGGCAATGCACGGCAAGGCAAGGAAAGGGTAACGCATGGGAAAGCACGTTCAGGCGAGGCAAGGCTAAGGCACGACAACGCAAGGCTAGGCAATGCACGGCAAGGCAAGGAAAGTGTAACGCATTTGAAAGAACTGTCAGGCGAGGCAACGCTAAGGCACGACAAGGCAAGGCTAGGCAATGCACGGAAGGCAAGCATAGAGTAACGGAAGGTAAGGAAGGCAAGGGAAAGCAGGGAAAGGCAAGTGTAACTGAAGGAACGGCACGGCAAGGGGAAACAAGGCTAAGGCACGACAACGCACGGCTAGGCAATGCACGGCAAGGCAAGGAAAGCTTAAAGCAAAGGAAGGCAAGGTCAGGCGAGATAAGGCTAAGGCACGACAACGCAAGGCTAGGAAATGCAGGGAAGGGAAGCAAAGAGTAACGGAAGGTAAGCAAGGCAAGGAAAAGCAAGGAAAGTCAAGGGTAACGGAAGGAACGGCACGGCAAGGGGAAACAAGGCTAAGGCACGGCAAAGCAGGCTAGGCAATGCCCGGCAAGGCAAGGAAAGGGTAACACATGGGAAAGCACGGTCAGGCGAGGCAAGGCTAAGGCATGACAACGCAAGGCTAGGCAATGCACGGAAAGCAAGCAAAGAGTAACGGAACGCAAGGAAGGCAAGGGAAAGCAAGGGAAGGTAAGGGTAACGGAAGGAACGGCACGGCAAGGGGAAACAAGGCTAAGGCACGGCAACGTAGGCTAGGCAATGCACGGCAAGGCAAGGAAAGGGTAACGCATGGGAAAGCACGTTCAGGCGAGGCAAGGCTAAGGCACGACAACGCAAGGCTAGGCAATGCACGGAAGGCAAGCAAAGAGTAACGGAAGGTAAGGAAGGCAAGGGAAAGCAAGGAAAGGCAATGGTAACGGAAGGAACGGCACGGCAAGGGGAAACAAGGCTAAGGCACGACAACGCACGCTAGGCAATGCACGGCAAGGCAAGGAAAGGGTAACGCATGGGAAAGCACGGTCAGGCGAGGCAAGGCTAAGGCACGACAACCCAAGGCTAGGCAATGCACGGAAGGCAAGCAATGAGTAACGGAAGATAAGGAAGGAAAGGGAAAGCAAAGAAAGGCAAGTGTAACGGAATGAACGGCACGGCAAGGGGAAACAAGGCTAAGGCACGACAACGCACGGCTAGGCAATGCACGGCAAGGCAAGCAAAAAGTAACGCAAGGAAAGGCACGGTGAGGCTAGGCAAGGCTAATGCACGAAAACGCAAGGCTAGGCGATGCACGACAATGCAAGGAAAGCTTAAAGCAAAGGAAGGCAAGGTCAGGCGAGATAAGGCTAAGGCACGACAACGCAAGGCTAGGAAATTCAGGGAAGGCAAGCAAAGAGTAACGGAATGTAAGGAAGGCAAGGGAAAGCAAGGAAAGGCAAGTGTAACGGAAGGAACGGCACGGCAAGGCGAAACAAGGCTAAGGCACGACAACGCAAGGCTAGGCAATGCACGGCAAGGCAAGGAAAGGGTAACGCATGGGAAAGCACGGTCAGGCGAGGCAAGGCTAAGGCATGACAACGCAAGGCTAGGCAATGCACGGAAGGCAAGCAAAGAGTAACGCAATTTAAGGAAGGCAAGCAAGTGTAACGGAAGGAACGGCACGGCAAGGGGAAACAAGGCTAAGGCACGGCAACGCAGGCTGGGCAATGCACGGCAAGGCAAGGAAAGGGTAACGCATGGGAAAGCACGTTCAGGCGAGGCAAGGCTAAGGTACGACAACGCAAGGCTAGGCAATGCACGGAAGGCAAGCAAAGAATAACGGAATGTAAGGAAGGCAAGGGAAAGCAAAGAAAGGCAAGTGTAACGGAAGGAACGGCACGGCAAGGGGAAAGAAGGCTAAGGCACGACAACGCACGGCTAGGCAATGCACGGCAAGGGAAGCAAAGGGTAACGGAAGGAAAGGCACGGTGAGGCTAGGCAAGGCTAATGCACGAAAACGCACGGCTAGGCAATGCACGGCAAGGCAAGGAAAGGGTAACGCATGGGAAAGCACGGTCAGGCGAGGCAAGGCTAAGGCATGAAAACGCAAGGCTAGGCAATGTACGGAAAGCAAGCAAAGAGTAACGGAACGCAAGGAAGGCAAGGGAAAGCAAGGGAAGGCAAGGGTAACGGAAGGAACGGCACGGCAAGGGGTAAGAAGGCTAAGGCACGACAACACAGGGCTAGGCAATGCACGGCAAGGCAAGGAAAGGGTAACGCAGGGGAAGGCACGGTCAGGTGAGGCAAGGATAAGGGACCACAATGCAAGGCTAGGCAATGCACGGTAAGGCAAGGAAAGTGTAACGGAAGGAAAGGAAGGCAAGGCAAAGCCAGGCAAGGCAAGTGTAACAAAAGGCACGCCACGGCAAGGGGAAACAAGGCTAAGGCACGACAACGCACGGCTAGGCAATGCACGGCAAGGCAACGAAAGCGTAACGCAAGGCAAGGCACGGTGAGGCTAGGCAAGGCTAATGCACGACAACGCAAGGCTAGGCAATGCACGACAATGCAAGGAAAGCTTAAAGCAAAGGAAGGCACGGTCAGGCGAGATAAGGCTAAGGCACGAAAACGCAAGGCTAGGCAATGCAGGGAAGGGAAGCAAAGAGTAACGGAAGGTAAGCAAGGCAAGGGAAAGCAAGGGAAGGCAAGGGTAACGGAAGGAACGGCACGGCAAGGGGTAACAAGGCTAAGGCACGGCAACGCAGGGCTAGGCAATGCACGGCAAGGCAAGGAAAGGGTAACGCAGGGGAAGGCACGGTCAGGTGAGGCAAGGATAAGGCACGACAATGCAAGGCTAGGCAATGCACGGCAAGGCAAGGAAAGAGTAACGGAAGGAAAGGAAGGCAAGTCAAAGCCAGGAAAGGCAAGTGTAACAAAAGGCACGCCACGGCAAGGGGAAACAAGGCTAAGGCACGACAACGCACGGCTAGGCAATGCACGGCAAAGCAAGGAAAGGGTAACGCAAGGCAAGGCACGGTGAGGCTAGGCAAGGCTAATGCACGACAACGCAAGGCTAGGCAATGCACGACAATGCAAGGAAAGCTTAAAGCAAAGGAAGGCACGGTAAGGCGAGATAAGGCTAAGGCACGACAACGCAAGGCTAGGCAATGCAGGGAAGGGAAGCAAAGAGTAACGGAACGCAAGGAAGGCAAGGGAAAGCAAGGGAAGGCAAGGGTAACGGAAGTAACGGCACGGCAAGGGGAAACAAAGCTAAGGCACGACAACGCACGCTAGGCAATGCACGGCAAGGCAAGGAAAGGGTAACGCATGTGAAAGCACGGTCAGGCGAGGCAAGCCTAAGGCATGACAACGCAAGGCTAGGCAATGCACGGAAAGCAAGCAAAGAGTAACGGAACGCAAGGAAGGCAAGGGAAAGCAAGGGAAGGCAAGGGTAACGGAAGTAACGGCACGGCAAGGGGAAACAAAGCTAAGGCACGACAACGCACGGCTAGGCAATGCACGGCAAGGCAAGGAAAGGGTAACGCATGGGAAAGCACGGTCAGGCGAGGCAAGGCTAAGGCACGACAACGCAAGGGTAGGCAATGCAGGGAAGGCAAGCAAAGAGTAACGCATGGGAAAGCACGGTCAGGGGAGGCAAGGCTAAGGCACGACAACGCAAGGCTTGGCAATGCACGGAAGGCAAGCAAAGAGTAACGGAATGTAAGGAAGGCAAGGGAAAGCAAAGAAAGGCAAGTGTAACGGAAGGAACGGCACGGCAAGGGGAAACAAGGCTAAGGCACGACAACGCACGGCTAGGCAATGCACGGCAAGGCAAGCAAAAAGTAACGCAAGGAAAGGCACGGTGAGGCTAGGCAAGGCTAATGCACGAAAACGCAAGGCTAGGCGATGCACGACAATGCAAGGAAAGCTTAAAGCAAAGGAAGGCAAGGTCACGCGAGATAAGGCTAAGGCACGACAACGCAAGGCTAGGAAATTTAGGGAAGGCAAGCAAAGAGTAACGGAAGGTAAGCAAGGCAAGGAAAAGGAAGGAAAGGCCAGGGTAACGGATGGAACGGCACGGCAAGGGGAAAGAAGGCTAAGGCACGACAACGCACGGCTAGGCAATGCACGGCAAGGGAAGCAAAGGGTAACGGAAGGAAAGGCACGGTGAGGCTAGGCAAGGCTAATGCACGAAAACGCACGGCTAGGCAATGCACGGCAAGGCAAGGAAAGGGTAACGCATGGGAAAGCACGGTCAGGCGAGGCAAGGCTAAGGCATGAAAACGCAAGGCTAGGCAATGTACGGAAAGCAAGCAAAGAGTAACGGAACGCAAGGAAGGCAAGGGAAAGCAAGGGAAGGCAAGGGTAACGGAAGGAACGGCACGGCAAGGGGAAAGAAGGCTAAGGCACGACAACACAGGGCTAGGCAATGCACGGCAAGGCAAGGAAAGGGTAACGCATGGGAAAGCACGGTCAGGCGAGGCAAGGCTAAGGCACGACAACGCAAGGCTAGGCAATGCACGGTAAGGCAAGGAAAGTGTAACGGAAGGAAAGGAAGGCAAGGCAAAGCCAGGCAAGGCAAGTGTAACAAAAGGCACGCCACGGCAAGGGGAAACAAGGCTAAGGCACGACAACGCACGGCTAGGCAATGCACGGCAAGGCAACGAAAGCGTAACGCAAGGCAAGGCACGGTGAGGCTAGGCAAGGCTAATGCACGACAACGCAAGGCTAGGCAATGCACGACAATGCAAGGAAAGCTTAAAGCAAAGGAAGGCACGGTCAGGCGAGATAAGGCTAAGGCACGACAACGCAAGGCTAGGCAATGCAGGGAAGGCAAGCAAAGAGTAACGGAAGGTAAGGAAGGCAAGGGAAAGCAAGGAAAGGCAAGGGTAACGGAAGGAACGGCACGGCAAGGGGAAACAAGGCTAAGGCACGACAACGCACGGCTAGGCAATGCACGGCAAGGCAAGGAAAGGGTAACGCATGGGAAAGCACGGTCAGGCGAGGCAAGGCTAAGGCACGACAACGCAAGGCTAGGCAATGCACGGAAGGCAAGCAAAGAGTAACGGAAGGTAAGGAAGGCAAGGGAAAGCAAAGGAAAGGCAAGTGTAACGGAAGGCACGGCACGGCAAGGGGAAACAAGGCTAAGGCACGACAACGCACGGCTAGGCAATGCACGGCAAAGCAAGGAAAGGGTAACGCAAGGCAAGGCACGGTGAGGCTAGGCAAGGCTAATGCACGACAACGCAAGGCTAGGCAATGCACGACAATGCAAGGAAAGCTTAAAGCAAAGGAAGGCACGGTCAGGCGAGATAAGGCTAAGGCACGACAACGCAAGGCTAGGCAATGCAGGGAAGGCAAGCAAAGAGTAACGGAAGGCAAGGAAGGCAAGGGAAAGCAAGGGAAGGCAAGGGTAACGGAAGTAACGGCACGGCAAGGGGAAACAAAGCTAAGGCACGACAACGCACGCTAGGCAATGCACGGCAAGGCAAGGAAAGGGTAACGCATGGGAAAGCACGGTCAGGCGAGGCAAGGCTAAGGCACGACAACGCAAGGCTAGGCAATGCACGGAAGGCAAGCAAAGAGTAACGGAAGGTAAGGAAGGCAAGGGAAAGCAAAGGAAGGCAAGTGTAACGGAAGTAACGGCACGGCAAGGGGAAACAAAGCTAAGGCACGACAACGCACGCTAGGCAATGCACGGCAAGGCAAGGAAAGGTTAACGCATGGGAAAGCACGGTCAGGCGAGGCAAGGCTAAGGCACGACAACGCAAGGGTAGGCAATGCAGGGAAGGCAAGCAAAGAGTAACGCATGGGAAAGCACGGTCAGGGGAGGCAAGGTCAGGCAAGGCTAAGGCACGACAACGCAAGGCTAGGCAATGCACGGAAGGCAAGCAAAGAGTAACGGAATGTAAGGAAGGCAAGGGAAAGCAAAGAAAGGCAAGTGTAACGGAAGGAACGGCACGGCAAGGGGAAACAAGGCTAAGGCACGACAACGCACGGCTAGGCAATGCACGGCAAGGCAAGCAAAAAGTAACGCAAGGAAAGGCACGGTGAGGCTAGGCAAGGCTAATGCACGAAAACGCAAGGCTAGGCGATGCACGACAATGCAAGGAAAGCTTAAAGCAAAGGAAGGCAAGGTCACGCGAGATAAGGCTAAGGCACGACAACGCAAGGCTAGGAAATTTAGGGAAGGCAAGCAAAGAGTAACGGAAGGTAAGCAAGGCAAGGAAAAGGAAGGAAAGGCCAGGGTAACGGATGGAACGGCACGGCAAGGGGAAACAAGGCTAAGGCACGGCAACGCAGGCTAGGCAATGCACGGCAAGGCAACCAAAGGGTAACGCATGGGAAAGCACGTTCAGGCGAGGCAAGGCTAAGGCATGACAACGCAAGGCTAGGCAATGCACGGAAAGCAAGCAAAGAGTAACGGAACGCAAGGAAGGCAAGGGAAAGCAAGGGAAGGTAAGGGTAACGGAAGGAACGGCACGGCAAGGGGAAACAAGGCTAAGGCACGGCAACGTAGGCTAGGCAATGCACGGCAAGGCAAGGAAAGGGTAACGCATGGGAAAGCACGTTCAGGCGAGGCAAGGCTAAGGCACGACAACGCAAGGCTAGGCAATGCACGGAAGGCAAGCAAAGAGTAACGGAATGTAAGGAAGGCAAGGGAAAGCAAAGAAAGGCAAGTGTAACGGAAGGAACGGCACGGCAAGGGGAAACAAGGCTAAGGCACGACAACGCACGGCTAGGCAATGCACGGCAAGGGAAGCAAAGGGTAACGCAAGGAAAGGCACGGTGAGGCTAGGCAAGGCTAATGCACGAAAACGCACGGCTAGGCAATGCACGGCAAGGCAAGGAAAGGGTAACGCATGGGAAAGCACGGTCAGGCGAGGCAAGGCTAAGGCATGACAACGCAAGGCTAGGCAATGAACGGAAAGCAAGCAAAGAGTAACGGAACGCAAGGAAGGCAAGGGAAAGCAAGGGAAGGCAAGTGTAACGGAAGGAACGGCACGGCAAGGGGAAACAAGGCTAAGGCACGACAACGCACGCTAGGCAATGCACGGCAAGGCAAGGAAAGGGTAACGCATGGGAAAGCACGGTCAGGCGAGGCAAGGCTAAGGCACGACAACGCAAGGCTAGGCAATGCACGGAAGGCAAGCAAAGAGTAACGCATGGGAAAGCACGGTCAGGCGAGGCAAGGCTAAGGCACGACAACGCACGCTAGGCAATGCACGGCAAGGCAAGGAAAGGGTAACGCATGGGAAAGCACGGTCAGGCGAGGCAAGGCTAAGGAAAGCCAACGCAAGGCTAGGCAATGCACGGAAAGCAAGCAAGGAGTAACGGAATGCAAGGAATTAAAGGGAAAGCAAGGGAAGGCAAGGGTAACGGAAGGAACGGCACGGCAAGGGGTAACAAGGCTAAGGCACGACAACGCACGGCTAGGCAATGCACGGCAAGGCAAGCAAAGGGTAACGCAAGGCAAGGCACGGTGAGGCTAGGCAAGGCTAATGCACGAAAACGCAAGGCTAGGCGATGCACGACAATGCAAGGAAAGCTTAAAGCAAAGGAAGGCAAGGTCAGGCGAGATAAGGCTAAGGCACGACAACGCAAGGCTAGGAAATTCACGGAAGGCAAGCAAAGAGTAACGGAAGGTAAGGAAGGCAAGGGAAAGCAAGGAAAGGCAATGGTAACGGAAGGAACGGCACGGCAAGGGGAAACAAGGCTAAGGCACGACAACGCACGCTAGGCAATGCACGGCAAGGCAAGGAAAGGGTAACGCATGGGAAAGCACGGTCAGGCGAGGCAAGGCTAAGGCACGACAACGCAAGGCTAGGCAATGCACGGAAGGCAAGCAAAGAGTAACGGAAGGTAAGGAAGGAAAGGGAAAGCAAAGAAAGGCAAGTGTAACCGAAGGAACGGAACGGCAAGGGGAAACAAGGCTAAGGCACGACAACGCACGGCTAGGCAATGCACGGCAAGGCAAGCAAAGGGTAACGCAAGGAAAGGCACGGTGAGGCTAGGCAAGGCTAATGCACGAAAACGCAAGGCTAGGCGATGCACGACAATGCAAGGAAAGCTTAAAGCAAAGGAAGGCAAGGTTAGGCGAGATAAGGCTAAGGCACGACAACGCAAGGCTAGGAAATTCAGGGAAGGCAAGCAAAGAGTAACGGAAGGTAAGCAAGGCAAGGAAAAGCAAGGAAATGTAAGGGTAACGGAAGGAACTGCACGGCAAGGGGAAACAAGGCTAAGGCACGGCAACGCAGGCTGGGCAATGCACGGCAAGGCAAGGAAAGGGTAACGCATGGGAAAGCACGTTCAGGCGAGGCAAGGCTAAGGCACAACAACGCAAGGCTAGGCAATGCACGGAAGGCAAGCAAAGAGTAACGGAAGGTAAGGAAGGCAAGGGAAAGGAAGGAAAGGCAAGTGTAACGGAAGGAACGGCACGGCAAGGGGAAACAAGGCTAAGGCACGACAACGCACGGCTAGGCAATGCACGGCAAGGCAAGGCTAAGGCACGACAACGCAAGGCTAGGCAATGCACGGAAGGCAAGCAAAGAGTAACGGAAGGTAAGGAAGGAAAGGGAAAGCAAAGAAAGGCAAGTGTAACGGAATGAACGGCACGGCAAGGGGAAACAAGGCTAAGGCACGACAACGCACGGCTAGGCAATGCACGGCAAGGCAAGCAAAAAGTAACGCAAGGAAAGGCACGGTGAGGCTAGGCAAGGCTAATGCACGAAAACGCAAGGCTAGGCGATGCACGACAATGCAAGGAAAGCTTAAAGCAAAGGAAGGCAAGGTCAGGCGAGATAAGGCTAAGGCACGACAACGCAAGGTTAGGAAATTCAGGGAAGGAGAGCAAAGAGTAACGGAATGTAAGGAAGGCAAGGGAAAGCAAGGAGAGCCAAGTGTAACGGAAGGAACGGCACGGCAAGGCGAAACAAGGCTAAGGCACGACAACGCACGGCTAGGCAATGCACGGCAAGGCAAGGAAAGGGTAACGCATGGGAAAGCACGGTCAGGCGAGGCAAGGCTAAGGCACGACAACGCAAGGCTAGGCAATGCACGGAAGGCAAGCAAAGAGTAACGGAAGGTAAGGAAGGCAAGGGAAAGCAAGGAAAGGCAAGTGTAACCGAAGGAACGGCACGGCAAGGGGAAACAAGGCTAAGGCACGACAACGCACGGCTAGGCAATGCACGGCAAGGCAAGGAAAGAGTAAAGCAACGGAAGGCAAGGTCAGGCGAGATAAGGCTAAGGCACGACAACGCAAGGCTAGGAAATTCAGGGAAGGCAAGCAAAGAGTAACGGAAGGTAAGCAAGGCAAGGAAAAGCAAGGAAATGTAAGGGTAACGGAAGGAACTGCACGGCAAGGGGAAACAAGGCTAAGGCACGACAACGCACGCTAGGCAATGCACGGCAAGGCAAGGAAAGGGTAACGCATGGGAAAGCACGGTCAGGCGAGGCAAGGCTAAGGCACGACAACCCAAGGCTAGGCAATGCACGGAAGGCAAGCAAAGAGTAACGGAAGATAAGGAAGGAAAGGGAAAGCAAAGAAAGGCAAGTGTAACGGAATGAACGGCACGGCAAGGGGAAACAAGGCTAAGGCACGACAACGCACGGCTAGGCAATGCACGGTAAGGCAAGCAAAAAGTAACGCAAGGAAAGGCACGGTGAGGCTAGGCAAGGCTAATGCACGAAAACGCAAGGCTAGGCGATGCACGACAATGCAAGGAAAGCTTAAAGCAAAGGAAGGCAAGGTCAGGCGAGATAAGGCTAAGGCACGACAACGCAAGGCTAGGAAATTCAGGAAAGGCAAGCAAAGAGTAACGGAATGTAAGGAAGGCAAGGGAAAGCAAGGAAAGGCAAGTGTAACGGAAGGAACGGCACGGCAAGGCGAAACAAGGCTAAGGCACGACAACGCACGGCTAGGCAATGCACGGCAAGGCAAGGAAAGGGTAACGCATGGGAAAGCACGGTCAGGCGAGGCAAGGCTAAGGCATGACAACGCAAGGCTAGGCAATGCACGGAAGGCAAGCAAAGAGTAACGCAATTTAAGGAAGGCAAGGGAAAGCAAAGAAAAGCAAGTGTAACGGAAGGAACGGCACGGCAAGGGGAAACAAGGCTAAGGCACGACAACGCATGGCTAGGCAATGCACGGCAAGGCAAGCAAAGGATAACGCAAGGCAAGGCACGGTGAGGCTAGGCAAGGCTAATGCACGAAAACGCAAGGCTAGGCGATGCACGACAATGCAAGGAAAGCTTAAAGGAAAGGAACGCAAGGTCAGGCGAGATAAGGCTAAGGCACGACAACGCAAGGCTAGGAAATTCAGGGAAGGCAAGCAAAGAGTAACGGAAGGTAAGCAAGGCAAGGAAAAGCAAGGAAATGTAAGGGTAACGGAAGGAACTGCACGGCAAGGGGAAATAAGGCTAAGGCACGGCAACGCAGGCTGGGCAATGCACGGCAAGGCAAGGAAAGGGTAACGCATGGGAAAGCACGGTCAGGGGAGGCAAGGCTACGGCACGACAACGCAAGGCTTGGCAATGCACGGAAGGCAAGCAAAGAGTAACGGAAGGTAAGGAAGGCAAGGGAAAGGAAGGAAAGGCAAGTGTAACGGAAGGAACGGCACGGCAAGGGGAAACAAGGCTAAGGCACGACAACGCACGGCTAGGCAATGCACGGCAAGGCAAGGAAAGGGTAACGCATGGGAAAGCACGGTCAGGCGATGCAAGGCTAAGGCATGACAGCGCAAGGCTAGGCAATGCACGGAAAGCAAGCAAAGAGTAACGGAACGCAAGGAAGGCAAGGGAAAGCAAAGGAAGGCAAGGGTAACGGAAGGAACGGCACGGAAAGGGGTAACAAGGCTAAGGCACGGCAACGCAGGGTAAGGCAATGCACGGCAAGGCAAGGAAACGGTAACGCAGGGGAAGGCACGGTCAGGTGAGGCAAGGATAAGGCACGACAATGCAAGGCTAGGCAATACACGGCAAGGCAAGGAAAGAGTAACGGAAGGAAAGGAAGGCAAGTCAAAGCCAGTCAATCCAAGTGTAACAAAAGGCACGCCACGGCAAGGGGAAACAAGGCTAAGGCACGACAACGCACGGCTAGGCAATGCACGGCAAGGCTTGGAAAGGGTAACGCAAGGCAAGGCACGGTGAGGCTAGGCAAGGCTAATGCACGACAACTCAAGGCTAGGCAATGCACGACAATGCAAGGAAAGCTTAAAGCAAAGGAAGGCACGGTCAGGCGAGATAAGGCTAAGGCACGACAACGCAAGGCTAGGCAATGCAAGGAAGGGAAGCAAAGAGTAACGGAAGGTAAGGAAGGCAAGGGAAAGCAAAGAAAGGCAAGTGTAACGGAAGGAACGGCACGGCAAGGGGAAACAAGGCTAAGGCACGACAACGCACGCTAGGCAATGCACGGCAAGGCAAGGAAAGGGTAACGCATGGGAAAGCACGGTCAGGCGAGGCAAGGCTAAGGAAATCCAACGCAAGGCTAGGCAATGCACGGAAAGCAAGCAAGGAGTAACGGAATGCAAGAAGGAAATGGAAAGCAAGGGAAGGCAAGGGTAACGGAAGGAACGGCACGGCAAGGGGTAACAAGGCTAAGGCACGACAACACACGGCTAGGAAATGCACGGCAAGGCAAGGAAAGGGTAACGCAAAGCAAGGCACGGTGAGGCTAGGCAAGGTTAATGCACGACAACGCAAGGCTAGGCAATGCACGACAATGCAAGGAAAGCTTAAAGCAAAGGAAGGCACGGTCAGGCGAGATAAGGCTAAGGCAGGACAACGCAAGGCTAGGCAATGCACGGAAGGCAAGCAAAGAGTAACGGAAGGTAAGGAAGGCAAGGGAAAGCAAGGAAAGGCAATGGTAACGGAAGGAACGGCACGGCAAGGGGAAACAAGGCTAAGGCACGACAACGCACGCTAGGCAATGCACGGCAAGGCAAGGAAAGGGTAACGCATGGGAAAGCACGGTCAGGCGAGGCAAGGCTAAGGCACGACAACCCAAGGCTAGGCAATGCACGGAAGGAAAGCAAAGAGTAACGGAAGATAAGGAAGGAAAGGGAAAGCAAATAAAGGCAAGTGTAACGGAATGAACGGCACGGCAAGGGGAAACAAGGCTAAGGCACGACAACGCACGGCTAGGCAATGCACGGTAAGGCAAGCAAAAAGTAACGCAAGGAAAGGCACGGTGAGGCTAGGCAAGGCTAATGCACGAAAACGCAAGGCTAGGCGATGCACGACAATGCAAGGAAAGCTTAAAGCAAAGGAAGGCAAGGTCAGGCGAGATAAGGCTAAGGCACGACAACGCAAGGCTAGGAAATTCAGGGAAGGAGAGCAAAGAGTAACGGAATGTAAGGAAGGCAAGGGAAAGCAAGGAGAGCCAAGTGTAACGGAAGGAACGGCACGGCAAGGCGAAACAAGGCTAAGGCACGACAACGCACGGCTAGGCAATGCACGGCAAGGCAAGGAAAGGGTAACGCATGGGAAAGCACGGTCAGGCGAGGCAAGGCTAAGGCATGACAACGCAAGGCTAGGCAATGCACGGAAAGCAAGCAAAGAGTAACGGAACGCAAGGAAGGCAAGGGAAAGCAAGGAAAGGCAAGTGTAACCGAAGGAACGGCACGGCAAGGGGAAACAAGGCTAAGGCACGACAACGCACGGCTAGGCAATGCACGGCAAGGCAAGGAAAGCTTAAAGCAAAGGAAGGCAAGGTCAGGCGAGATAAGGCTAAGGCACGACAACGCAAGGCTAGGCAATGCAGGGAAGGGAAGCAAAGAGTAACGGAAGGTAAGCAAGGCAAGGAAAAGCAAGGAAAGTCAAGGGTAACGGAAGGAACGGCACGGCAAGGGGAAACAAGGCTAAGGCACGGCAAAGCAGGCTAGGCAATGCCCGGCAAGGCAAGGAAAGGGTAACGCAGGGGAAGGCACGGTCAGGTGAGGCAAGGATAAGGCACGACAATGCAAGGCTAGGCAATGCACGGCAAGGCAAGGAAAGAGTAACGGAAGGAAAGGAAGGCAAGTCAAAGCCAGGAAAGGCAAGTGTAACAAAAGGCACGCCACGGCAAGGGGAAACAAGGCTAAGGCACGACAACGCACGGCTAGGCAATGCACGGCAAGGCAAGGAAAGGGTAACGCAAGGCAAGGCACGGTGAGGCTAGGCAAGGCTAATGCATGACAACGCAAGGCTAGGCAATGCACGACAATGCAAGGAAAGCTTAAAGCAAAGGAAGGCACGGTCAGGCGAGATAAGGCTAAGGCACGACAACTCAAGGCTAGGCAATGCAGGGAAGGGAAGGAAAGAGTAACGGAAGGTAAGCAAGGCAAGGAAAAGCAAGGAAAGGCAAGAGTAACGGAAGGAACGTCACGGCAAGGGAAAACAAGGCTAAGGCACGACAACGCACGCTAGGCAATGTACGGAAAGGCAAGGAAAGGGTAACGCATGGGAAAGCACGGTCAGGCGAGGCAAGCCTAAGGCATGACAACGCAAGGCTAGGCAATGCACGGAAAGCAAGCAAAGAGTAACGGAACGCAAGGAAGGCAAGGGAAAGCAAGGGAAGGCAAGGGTAACGGAAGGAACGGCACGGCAAGGGGAAACAAGGCTAAGGCACGACAACGCACGCTAGGCAATGCACGGCAAGGCAAGGAAAGGGTAACGCATGGGAAAGCACGGTCAGGCGAGGGAAGGCTAAGGCACGACAACGCAAGGCTAGGCAATGCAGGGAAGGCAAGCAAAGAGTAACGCATGGGAAAGCAAGGTTAGGCGAGGCAAGGCTAAGGAAAGCCAACGCAAGGCTAGGCAATGCACGGAAAGCAAGCAAGGAGTAACGGAATGCAAGGGATTAAAGGGAAAGCAAGGGAAGGCAAGGGTAACGGAAGGAACGGCACGGCAAGGGGTAACAAGGCTAAGGCACGACAACACACGGCTAGGAAATGCACGGCAAGGCAAGGAAAGGGTAACGCAAGGCAAGGCACGGTGAGGCTAGGCAAGGTTAATGCACGACAACGCAAGGCTAGGCAATGCACGACAATGCAAGGAAAGCTTAAAGCAAAAGAAGGCACGGTCAGGCGAGATAAGGCTAAGGCACGACAACGCAAGGCTAGGCAATGAACGGAAGGCAAGCAAAGAGTAACGGAAGGTAAGGAAGGCAAGGGAAAGCAAGTAAAGGCAATGGTAACGGAAGGAACGGCACGGCAAGGGGAAACAAGGCTAAGGCACGACAACGCACGCTAGGCAATGCACGGCAAGGCAACAAAGGGAAACGCATGGGAAAGCACGGTCAGGCGAGGCAAGGCTAAGGCCCGACAACCCAAGGCTAGGCAATGCACGGAAGGCAAGCAAAGAGTAACGGAACGTAAGGAAGGCAAGGGAAAGCAAAGAAAGGCAAGTGTAACGGAAGGAACGGCACGGCAAGGGGAAACAAGGCTAAGGCACGACAAGGCACGGCTAGGCAATGCACGGCAAGGCAAGCAAAGGGTAACGCAAGGAAAGGCACGGTGAGGCTAGGCAAGGCTAAAGCACGAAAACGCAAGTCTAGGCGATGCACGACAATGCAAGGAAAGCTTAAAGCAAAGGAAGGCAAGGTCAGGCGAGATAAGGCTAAGGCACGACAACGCAAGGCTAGGAAATTTAGGGAAGGCAAGCAAAGAGTAACGGAAGGTAAGCAAGGCAAGGAAAAGGAAGGAAAGGCCATGGTAACGGATGGAACGGCACGGCAAGGGGAAACAAGGCTAAGGCACGGCAACGCAGGCTAGGCAATGCACGGCAAGGCAAGGAAAGGGTAACGCATGGGAAAGCACGGTCAGGCGAGGCAAGGCTAGGCAATGCACGGAAAGCAAGCAAAGAGTAACGGAACGCAAGGAAGGCAAGGGAAAGCAAGGGAAGGCAAGGGTAACGGAAGGAAAGGCACGGCAAGGGGTAACAAGGCTAAGGCACGGCAACGCAAGGCTAGGCAATGCACGGCAAGGGAAGGAAAGGGTAACGCATGGGAAAGCACGGTCAGGTGAGGCAAGGATAAGGCACGACAATGCAAGGCTAGGCAATGCACGGCAAGGCAAGGAAAGAGTAACGGAAGGAAAGGAAGGCAAGTCAAAGCCAGTCAAGGCAAGTGTAACAAAAGGCACGCCACGGCAAGGGGAAACAAAACTAAGGCACGACAACGCACGGCTAGGCAATGCACGGCAAGGCAAGGAAAGGGTAACGCAAGGCAAGGCACGGTGAGGCTAGGCAAGGCTAATGCACGACAAAGCAAGGCTAGGCAATGCACGACAATGCAAGGAAAGCTTAAAGCAAAGGAAGGCACGGTCAGGCGAGATAAGGCTAAGGCACGACAACGCAAGGCTAGGCAATGCAGGGAAGGCAAGCAAAGAGTAACGGAAGGTAAGCAAGGCAAGGAAAAGCAAGGAAAGGCAAGGGTAACGGAAGGAACGGCACGACAAGGGGAAACAAGGCTAAGGCACCACAACGTACGCTAGGCAATGCACGGCAAGGCAAGGAAAGGGTAACGCATGGGAAAGCACGGTCAGGCGAGGCAAGGCTAAGGCACGACAACCCAAGGCTAGGCAATGCACGGAAGGCAAGCAAAGAGTAACGGAAGATAAGGAAGGAAAGGGAAAGCAAAGAAAGGCAAGTGTAACGGAATGAACGGCACGGCAAGGGGAAACAAGGCTAAGGCACGACAACGCACGGCTAGGCAATGCACGGCAAGGCAAGGAAAGGGTAACGCAAGGAAAGGCACGGTGAGGCTAGGCAAGGCTAATGCACGAAAACGCAAGGCTAGGCGATGCACGACAATGCAAGGAAAGCTTAAAGCAAAGGAAGGCAAGGTCAGGCGAGATAAGGCTAAGGCACGACAACGCAAGGCTAGGAAATTCAGGGAAGGCAAGCAAAGAGTAACGGAAGGTAATCTAGGCAAGGAAAAGGAAGGACAGGCCAGGGTAACGGAAGGAACGGCACGGCAAGGGGAAACAAGTCTAAGGCACGACACCGAACGCTAGGCAATGAACGGCAAGGCAAGGAAAGTGTAACGCATTTGAAAGAACGGTCAGGCGAGGCAACGCTAAGGCACGACAAGGCAAGGCTAGGCAATGCACGGAAGGCAAGCAAAGAGTAACGGAAGGTAAGGAAGGCAAGGGAAAGCAAGGAAAGGCAAGTGTAATGGAAGGAACGGCACGGCAAGGGGAAACAAGGCTAAGGCACGACAACGCACGGCTAGGCAATGCACGGCAAGGCAAGGAAAGGGTAACGCATGGGAAAGCACGGTCAGGCGAGGCAAGGCTAAGGCATGAAAACGCAAGGCTAGGCAATGCACGGAAAGCAAGCAAAGAGTAACGGAACTCAAGGAAGGCTAGGGAAAGCAAGGGAAGGCAAGGGTAACGGAAGGAACGGCACGGCAAGGGTTAAGAAGGCTAAGCCACGACAACACCGGGCTAGGCAATGCACGGCAAGGCAAGGAAAGGGTAACGCAGGGGAAGGCACGGTCAGGTGAGGCAAGGATAAGGCGCGACAATGCAAGGCTAGGCAATGCACGGAAGGCAAGCAAAGAGTAACGCAAGGTAAGGAAGGCAAGGCAAAGCCAGGAAAGGCAAGTGTAACAAAAGGCACGCCACGGCAAGGGGAAACAAGGCTAAGGCACGACAACGCACGGCTAGGCAATGCACGGCAAGGCAAGGAAAGCGTAACGCAAGGCAAGGCACGGTGAGGCTAGGCAAGGCTAATGCACGACAACGCAAGGCTAGGCAATGCACGACAATGCAAGGAAAGCTTAAAGCAAAGGAAGGCACGGTCAGGCGAGATAAGGCTAAGGCACGACAACGCAAGGCTAGGCAATGCAGGGAAGGGAAGCAAAGAGTAACGGAAGGTAAGCAAGGCAAGGAAAAGCAAGGAAAGGCAAGGGTAACGGAAGGAACTGCACGGCAAGGGGAAACAAGGCTAAGGCACGGCAACGCAGGCTGGGCAATGCACGGCAAGGCAAGGAAAGGGTAACGCATGGGAAAGCACGTTCAGGCGAGGCAATGCTAAGGCACGACAACGCAAGGCTAGGCAATGCACGGAAGGCAAGCAAAGAGTAACGCAAGGTAAGGAAGGCAAGGGAAAGCAAAGAAAAGCAAGTGTAACGGAAGGAACGGCACGGCAAGGGGAAACAAGGCTAAGGCACGACAACGCACGGCTAGGCAATGCACGGCAAGGCAAGGAAACGGTAACGCAGGGGAAGGCACGGTCAGGTGAGGCAAGGATAAGGCACGACAATGCAAGGCTAGGCAATACACGGCAAGTCAAGGAAAGAGTAACGGAAGGAAAGGAAGGCAAGTCAAAGCCAGTCAAGCCAAGTGTAACAAAAGGCACGCCACGGCAAGGGGAAACAAGGCTAAGGCACGACAACGCACGGCTAGGCAATGCACGGCAAGGCTTGGAAAGGGTAACGCAAGGCAAGGCACGGTGAGGCTAGGCAAGGCTAATGCACGACAACTCAAGGCTAGGCAATGCACGACAATGCAAGGAAAGCTTAAAGCAAAGGAAGGCACGGTCAAGCGAGATAAGGCTAAGGCACGACAACGCAAGGCTAGGCAATGCAAGGAAGGGAAGCAAAGTGTAACGGAAGGTAAGGAAGGCACGGGAAAGCAAAGAAAGGCAAGTGTAACGGAAGGAACGGCACGGCAAGGGGAAACAAGGCTAAGGCACGACAACGCACGCTAGGCAATGCACGGCAAGGCAAGGAAAGGGTAACGCATGGGAAAGCACGGTCAGGCGAGGCAAGGCTAAGGAAATCCAACGCAAGGCTAGGCAATGCACGGAAAGCAAGCAAGGAGTAACGGAATGCAAGAAGGAAAGGGAAAGCAAGGGAAGGCAAGGGTAACGGAAGGAACGGCACGGCAAGGGGTAACAAGGCTAAGGCACGACAACACACGGCTAGGAAATGCACGGCAAGGCAAGGAAAGGGTAAAGCATGGGAAAGCACGGTCAGGCGAGGCAAGGCTAAGGCACGACAACGCAAGGCTAGGCAATGCACGGAAGGCAAGCAAAGAGTAACGGAATGTAAGGAAGGCAAGGGAAAGCAAAGAAAGGCAAGTGTAACGGAAGGAACGGCACGGCAAGGGGAAACAAGGCTAAGGCACGACAACGCACGGCTAGGCAATGCACGGCAAGGGAAGCAAAGGGTAACGCAAGGAAAGGCACGGTGAGTCTAGGCAAGGCTAATGCACGAAAACGCACGGCTAGGCAATGTACGGCAAGGCAAGGAAAGGGTAACGCATGGGAAAGCACGGTCAGGCGAGGCAAGGCTAAGGCATGAAAACGCAAGGCTAGGCAATGTACGGAAAGCAAGCAAAGAGTAACGGAACGCAAGGAAGGCAAGGGAAAGCAAGGGAAGGCAAGGGTAACGGAAGGAACGGCACGGCAAGGGGTAACAAGGCTAAGGCACGGCAACGCAGGGCTAGGCAATGCACGGCAAGGCAAGGAAAGGGTAACGCAGGGGAAGGCACGGTCAGGTGAGGCAAGGATAAGGCACGACAATGCAAGGCTAGGCAATGCACGGCAAGGCAAGGAAAGAGTAACGGAAGGAAAGGAAGGCAAGGGAAAGCAAAGAAAGGCAAGTGTAACGGAAGGAACTGCACGGCAAGGGGAAACAAGGCTAAGGCACGACAACGCACGGCTAGGCAATGCACGGCAAGGCAAGCAAAGGGTAACGCAAGGCAAGGCACGGTGAGGCTACACAAGGCTAATGCACGAAAACGCAATTCTAGGCAATGCACGACAATGCAAGGAAAGCTTAAAGCAAAGGAAGGCAAGGTCAGGCGAGATAAGGCAAAGGCACGACAACGCAAGGCTAGGCAATTCAGGGAAGGCAAGCAAAGAGTAACGGAAGGTAAGCAAGGCAAGGAAAAGCAAGGAAAGGCAAGGGTAACGGAAGGAACGGCCACGGCAAGGGGGAACAAGTCTCAGGCACGACACCGAACGCTAGGCAATGAATGGCAAGGCAAGGAAAGGGTAACGCATGGGAAAGCACGGTCAGGCGAGGCAAGGCTAAGGCACGACAACGCAAGGCTAGGCAATGCACGGAAGGCAAGCAAAGAGTAACGGAACGCAAGGAAGGCAAGGGAAAGCAAGGGAAGGTAAGGGTAACGGAAGGAACGGCACGGCAAGGGGAAACAAGGCTAAGGCACGGCAACGTAGGCTAGGCAATGCACGGCAAGGCAAGGAAAGGGTAACGCATGGGAAAGCACGTTCAGGCGAGGCAAGGCTAAGGCACGACAACGCAAGGCTAGGCAATGCACGGAAGGCAAGCAAAGAATAACGGAATGTAAGGAAGGCAAGGCAAAGCCAGGCAAGGCAAGTGTAACAAAAGGCACGCCACGGCAAGGGGAAAGAAGGCTAAGGCACGACAACGCAAGGCTAGGCAATGCACGGCAAGGCAAGCAAAGGGTAACGCAAGGCAAGGCACGGTGAGGCTAGGCAAGGCTAATGCACGAAAACGCACGGCTAGGCAATGCACGGCAAGGCAAGGAAAGGGTAACGCATGGGAAAGCACGGTCAGGCGAGGCAAGGCTAAGGCATGAAAACGCAAGGCTAGGCAATGTACGGAAAGCAAGCAAAGAGTAACGGAACGCAAGGAAGGCAAGGGAAAGCAAGGGAAGGCAAGGGTAACGGAAGGAACGGCACGGCAAGGGGTAACAAGGCTAAGGCACGACAACGCAGGGCTAGGCAATGCACGGCAAGGCAAGGAAAGGGTAACGCAGGGGAAGGAACGGTCAGGTGAGGCAAGGATAAGGCACGACAATGCAAGGCTAGGCAATGCACGGCAAGGCAAGGAAAGTGTAACGGAAGGAAAGGAAGGCAAGGCAAAGCCAGGCAAGGCAAGTGTAACAAAAGGCACGCCACGGCAAGGGGAAACAAGGCTAAGGCACGACAACGCAATTCTAGGCAATGCACGACAATGCAAGGAAAGCTTAAAGCAAAGGAAGGCACGGTCAGGCGAGATAAGGCTAAGGCACGACAACGCAAGGCTAGGCAATTCAGGGAAGGCAAGCAAAGAGTAACGGAAGGTAAGCAAGGCAAGGAAAAGCAAGGAAAGGCAAGGGTAACGGAAGGAACGGCACGGCAAGGGGGAACAAGTCTCAGGCACGACACCGAACGCTAGGCAATGAACGGCAAGGCAAGGAAAGGGTAACGCATGGGAAAGCACGGTCAGGCGAGGCAAGGCTAAGGCACGACAACGCAAGGCTACGCAATGCACGGAAGGCAAGCAAAGAGTAACGGAACGCAAGGAAGGCAAGGGAAAGCAAGGGAAGGTAAGGGTAACGGAAGGAACGGCACGGCAAGGGGAAACAAGGCTAAGGCACGGCAACGTAGGCTAGGCAATGCACGGCAAGGCAAGGAAAGGGTAACGCATGGGAAAGCACGTTCAGGCGAGGCAAGGCTAAGGCACGACAACGCAAGGCTAGGCAATGCACGGAAGGCAAGCAAAGAATAACGGAATGTAAGGAAGGCAAGGGAAAGCAAAGAAAGGCAAGTGTAACGGAAGGAACGGCACGGCAAGGGGAAACAAGGCTAAGGCACGACAACGCACGGCTAGGCAATGCACGGCAAGGCAAGCAAAGGGTAACGCAAGGCAAGGCACGGTGAGGCTAGGCAAGGCTAATGCACGAAAACGCACGGCTAGGCAATGCACGGCAAGGCAAGGAAAGGGTAACGCATGGGAAAGCACGGTCAGGCGAGGCAAGGCTAAGGCACGACAACGCAAGGCTAGGCAATGTCACGGAAGGCAAGCAAAGAGTAACGGAACGTAAGGAAGGCAAGGGAAAGCAAGGAAAGGCAAGGGTAACGGAAGGAACGGCACGGCAAGGGGAAACAAGGCTAAGGCACGACAACACAGGGCTAGGCAATGCACGGCAAGGCAAGGAAAGGGTAACGCAGGGGAAGGCACGGTCAGGTGAGGCAAGGATAAGGGACCACAATGCAAGGCTAGGCAATGCACGGTAAGGCAAGGAAAGAGTAACGGAAGGAAAGGAAGGCAAGGCAAAGCCAGGCAAGGCAAGTGTAACAAAAGGCACGCCACGGCAAGGGGAAACAAGGCTAAGGCACGACAACGCACGGCTAGGCAATGCACGGCAAGGCAAGGAAAGGGTAACGCAAGGCAAGGCACGGTGAGGCTAGGCAAGGCTAATGCACGACAACGCAAGGCTAGGCAATGCACGACAATGCAAGGAAAGCTTAAAGCAAAGGAAGGCACGGTCAGGCGAGATAAGGCTAAGGCACGACAACGCAAGGCTAGGCAATGCAGGGAAGGGAAGCAAAGAGTAACGGAAGGTAAGCAAGGCAAGGGAAAGCAAGGGAAGGCAAGGGTAACGGAAGGAACGGCACGGCAAGGGGTAACAAGGCTAAGGCACGGCAACGCAGGGCTAGGCAATGCACGGCAAGGCAAGGAAAGGGTAACGCAGGGGAAGGCACGGTCAGGTGAGGCAAGGATAAGGCACGACAATGCAAGGCTAGGCAATGCACGGCAAGGCAAGGAAAGAGTAACGGAAGGAAAGGAAGGCAAGTCAAAGCCAGGAAAGGCAAGTGTAACAAAAGGCACGCCACGGCAAGGGGAAACAAGGCTAAGGCACGACAACGCACGGCTAGGCAATGCACGGCAAAGCAAGGAAAGGGTAACGCAAGGCAAGGCACGGTGAGGCTAGGCAAGGCTAATGCACGACAACGCAAGGCTAGGCAATGCACGACAATGCAAGGAAAGCTTAAAGCAAAGGAAGGCACGGTAAGGCGAGATAAGGCTAAGGCACGACAACGCAAGGCTAGGCAATGCAGGGAAGGGAAGCAAAGAGTAACGGAACGTAAGGAAGGCAAGGGAAAGCAAGGGAAGGCAAGGGTAACGGAAGTAACGGCACGGCAAGGGGAAACAAAGCTAAGGCACGACAACGCACGCTAGGCAATGCACGGCAAGGCAAGGAAAGGGTAACGCATGGGAAAGCACGGTCAGGCGAGGCAAGGCTAAGGCATGACAACGCAAGGCTAGGCAATGCACGGAAAGCAAGGAAAGAGTAACGGAACGCAAGGAAGGCAAGGGAAAGCAAGGGAAGGCAAGGGTAACGGAAGGAACGGCACGGCAAGGGGAAACAAGGCTAAGGCACGACAACGCACGGCTAGGCAATGCACGGCAAGGCAAGGAAAGGGTAACGCATGGGAAAGCACGGTCAGGCGAGGCAAGGCTAAGGCACGACAACGCAAGGCTAGGCAATGCAGGGAAGGCAAGCAAAGAGTAACGCATGGGAAAGCACGGTCAGGGGAGGCAAGGCTAAGGCACGACAACGCAAGGCTTGGCAATGCACGGAAGGCAAGCAAAGAGTAACGGAAGGTAAGGAAGGCAAGGGAAAGCAAAGAAAGGCAAGTGTAACGGCAGGAACGGCACGGCAAGGGGAAACAAGGCTAAGGCACGACAACGCACGGCTAGGCAATGCACGGCAAGGCAAGCAAAAAGTAACGCAAGGAAAGGCACGGTGAGGCTAGGCAAGGCTAATGCACGAAAACGCAAGGCTAGGCAATGCACGGCAAGGCAAGGAAAGGGTAACGCAAAGGAAGGCAAGGTCACGCGAGATAAGGCTAAGGCACGACAACGCAAGGCTAGGAAATTTAGGGAAGGCAAGCAAAGAGTAACGGAACGCAAGGAAGGCAAGGGAAAGCAAGGAAAGGCAAGGGTAACGTAAGGAACGGCACGGCAAGGGGAAACAAGGCTAAGGCACGGCAACGCAGGCTAGGCAATGCACGGCAAGGCAACCAAAGGGTAACGCATGGGAAAGCACGTTCAGGCGAGGCAAGGCTAAGGCATGACAACGCAAGGCTAGGCAATGCACGGAAAGCAAGCAAAGAGTAACGGAACGCAAGGAAGGCAAGGGAAAGCAAGGGAAGGTAAGGGTAACGGAAGGAACGGCACGGCAAGGGGAAACAAGGCTAAGGCACGGCAACGTAGGCTAGGCAATGCACGGCAAGGCAAGGAAAGGGTAACGCATGGGAAAGCACGTTCAGGCGAGGCAAGGCTAAGGCACGACAACGCAAGGCTAGGCAATGCACGGAAGGCAAGCAAAGAATAACGGAATGTAAGGAAGGCAAGGGAAAGCAAAGAAAGGCAAGTGTAACGGAAGGAACGGCACGGCAAGGGGAAACAAGGCTAAGGCACGACAACGCAAGGCTAGGCAATGCACGGCAAGGGAAGCAAAGGGTAACGCAAGGAAAGGCACGGTGAGGCTAGGCAAGGCTAATGCACGAAAACGCACGGCTAGGCAATGCACGGCAAGGCAAGGAAAGGGTAACGCATGGGAAAGCACGGTCATGCGAGGCAAGCCTAAGGCATGACAACGCAAGGCTAGGCAATGCACGGAAAGCAAGCAAAGAGTAACGGAACGCAAGGAAGGCAAGGGAAAGCAAGGGAAGGCAAGGGTAACGGAAGGAACGGCACGGCAAGGGGAAACAAGGCTAAGGCACGACAACGCACGCTAGGCAATGCACGGCAAGGCAAGGAAAGGGTAACGCATGGGAAAGCACGGTCAGGCGAGGCAAGGCTAAGGCACGACAACGCAAGGCTAGGCAATGCAGGGAAGGCAAGCAAAGAGTAACGCATGGGAAAGCACGGTTAGGCGAGGCAAGGCTAAGGCACGACAACGCACGCTAGGCAATGCACGGCAAGGCAAGGAAAGGGTAACGCATGGGAAAGCACGGTCAGGCGAGGCAAGGCTAAGGAAAGCCAACGCAAGGCTAGGCAATGCACGGAAAGCAAGCAAGGAGTAACGGAACGCAAGGGATTAAAGGGAAAGCAAGGGAAGGCAAGGGTAACGGAAGGAACGGCACGGCAAGGGGTAACAAGGCTAAGGCACGACAACACACGGCTAGGAAATGCACGGCAAGGCAAGGAAAGGGTAACGCAAGGCAAGGCACGGTGAGGCTAGGCAAGGTTAATGCACGACAACGCAAGGCTAGGCAATGCACGACAATGCAAGGAAAGCTTAAAGCAAAAGAAGGCACGGTCAGGCGAGATAAGGCTAAGGCACGACAACGCAAGGCTAGGCAATGAACGGAAGGCAAGCAAAGAGTAACGGAAGGTAAGGAAGGCAAGGGAAAGCAAGGAAAGGCAATGGTAACGGAAGGAACGGCACGGCAAGGGGAAACAAGGCTAAGGCACGACAACGCACGCTAGGCAATGCACGGCAAGGCAACAAAGGGAAACGCATGGGAAAGCACGGTCAGGCGAGGCAAGGCTAAGGCACGACAACCCAAGGCTAGGCAATGCACGGAAGGCAAGCAAAGAGAAACGGAAGGTAAGGAAGGAAAGGGAAAGCAAAGAAAGGCAAGTGTAACGGAAGGAACGGCACGGCAAGGGGAAACAAGGCTAAGGCACGACAAGGCACGGCTAGGCAATGCACGGCAAGGCAAGCAAAGGGTAACGCAAGGAAAGGCACGGTGAGGCTAGGCAAGGCTAATGCACGAAAACGCAAGGCTAGGCGATGCACGACAATGCAAGGAAAGCTTAAAGCAAAGGAAGGCAAGGTTAGGCGAGATAAGGCTAAGGCACGACAACGCAAGGCTAGGAAATTTAGGGAAGGCAAGCAAAGAGTAACGGAAGGTAAGCAAGGCAAGAAAAGGAAGGAAATGTAAGGGTAACGGAAGGAACTGCACGGCAAGGGGAAACAAGGCTAAGGCACGGCAACGCAGGCTGGGCAATGCACGGCAAGGCAACGAAAGGGTAACGCATGGGAAAGCACGTTCAGGCGAGGCAAGGCTAAGGCACAACAACGCAAGGCTAGGCAATGCACGGATTGCAAGCAAAGAGTAACGGAAGGTAAGGAAGGCAAGGGAAAGGAAGGAAAGGCAAGTGTAACGGAAGGAACGGCACGGCAAGGGGAAACAAGGCTAAGGCACGACAACGCACGGCTAGGCAATGCACGGCAAGGCAAGGAAAGGGTAACGCATGGGAAAGCACGGTCAGGCGATGCAAGGCTAAGGCATGACAACGCAAGGCTAGGCAATGCACGGAAAGCAAGCAAAGAGTAACGGAACGCAAGGAAGGCAAGGGAAAGCAAGGGAAGGCAAGGGTAACGGAAGGAACGGCACGGCAAGGGGTAACAAGGCTAAGGCACGACAAGGCAGGGCTAGGCAATGCACGGCAAGGCAAGGAAAGGGTAACGCAGGGGAAGGCACGTTCAGGTGAGGCAAGGATAAGGCACGACAATGCAAGGCTAGGCAATGCACGGCAAGGCAAGGAAAGAGTAACGGAAGGAAAGGAAGGCAAGTCAAAGCCAGTCAAGGCAAGTGTAACAAAAGGCACGCCACGGCAAGGGGAAACAAGGCTAAGTCACGACAACGCACGGCTAGGCAATGCACGGCAAGGCAAGGAAAGGGTAACGCAAGGCAAGGCACGGTGAGGCTAGGCAAGGCTAATGCACGACAAAGCAAGGCTAGGCAATGCACGACAATGCAAGGAAAGCTTAAAGCAAAGGAAGGCACGGTCAGGCGAGATAAGGCTAAGGCACGACAACGCAAGGCTAGGCAATGCAGGGAAGGGAAGCAAAGAGTAACGGAAGGTAAGCAAGGCAAGGAAAACCAAGGAAAGGCAAGGGTAACGGAAGGAACGGCACGGCAAGGGGAAACAAGGCTAAGGCACGACAACGCACGGCTAGGCAATGCACGGCAAGGCAAGGAAAGGGTAACGCATGGGAAAGCACGGTCAGGCGAGGCAAGGCTAATGCACGACAACCCAAGGCTAGGCAATGCACGGAAGGCAAGCAAAGAGTAACGGAAGATAAGCAAGGAAAGGGAAAGCAAAGAAAGGCAAGTGTAACGGAATGAACGGCACGGCAAGGGGAAACAAGGCTAAGGCACGACAACGCACGGCTAGGCAATGCACGGCAAGGCAAGGAAAAAGTAACGTAAGGAAAGGCACGGTGAGGCTAGGCAACGCTAAGGCATGACAACGCAAGGCTAGGCAATGCACGGAAAGCAAGCAAAGAGTAACGGAACGCAAGGAAGGCAAGGGAAAGCAAGGGAAGGTAAGGGTAACAGAAGGAACGGCACGGCAAGGGGAAACAAGGCTAAGGCACGGCAACGTAGGCTAGGCAATGCACGGCAAGGCAAGGAAAGGGTAACGCATGGGAAAGCACGTTCAGGCGAGGCAAGGCTAAGGCACGACAACGCAAGGCTAGGCAATGCACGGAAGGCAAGCAAAGAGTAACGGAAGGTAAGGAAGGCAAGGTAAAGCAAAGAAAGGCAAGTGTAACGGAAGGAACGGCACGGCAAGGGGAAACAAGGCTAAGGCACGACAACGCACGGCTAGGCAATGCACGGCATGGCAAGCAAAGGGTAACGCAAGGAAAGGCACGGTGAGGCTAGGCAAGCCTAATGCACGAAAACGCAAGGCTAGGCGATGCACGACAATGCAAGGAAAGCTTAAAGCAAAGGAAGGCAAGGTCAGGCGAGATAAGGCTAAGGCACGACAACGCAAGGCTAGGAAATTCAGGGAAGGCAAGCAAAGAGTAACGGAAGGTAAGGAAGGCACGGGAAAGCAAAGAAAGGCAAGTGTAACGGAAGGAACGGCACGGCAAGGGAAAACAAGGCTAAGGCACGACAACGCACGCTAGGCAATGCACGGCAAGGCAAGGAAAGGGTAACGCATGGGAAAGCACGGTCAGGCGAGGCAAGGCTAAGGAAATCCAACGCAAGGCTAGGCAATGCACGGAAAGCAAGCAAGGAGTAACGGAATGCAAGGAAGGAAAGGGAAAGCAAGGGAAGGCAAGGGTAACGAAAGGAACGGCACGGCAAGGGGTAACAAGGCTAAGGCACGACAACACACGGCTAGGAAATGCACGGCAAGGCAAGGAAAGGGTAACGCAAGGCAAGGCACGGTGAGGCTAGGCAAGGTTAATGCACGACAACGCAAGGCTAGGCAATGCACGACAATGCAAGGAAAGCTTAAAGCAAAGGAAGGCACGGTCAGGCGAGATAAGGCTAAGGCAGGACAACGCAAGGCTAGGCAATGCACGGAAGGCAAGCAAAGAGTAAAGGAAGGTAAGGAAGGCAAGGGAAAGCAAGGAAAGGCAATGGTAACGGAAGGAACGGCACGGCAAGGGGAAACAAGGCTAAGGCACGACAACGCACGCTAGGCAATGCACGGCAAGGCAAGGCAAGGGTAACGCATGGGAAAGCACGGTCAGGCGAGGCAAGGCTAAGGCACGACAACCCAAGGCTAGGCAATGCACGGAAGGCAAGCAAAGAGTAACGGAAGATAAGGAAGGAAAGGGAAAGCAAAGAAAGGCAAGTGTAACGGAATGAACGGCACGGCAAGGGGAAACAAGGCTAAGGCACGACAACGCACGGCTAGGCAATGCACGGCAAGGCAAGCAAAAAGTAACGCAAGGAAAGGCACGGTGAGGCTAGGCAAGGCTAATGCACGAAAACGCAAGGCTAGGCGATGCACGACAATGCAAGGAAAGCTTAAAGCAAAGGAAGGCAAGGTCAGGCGAGATAAGGCTAAGGCACGACAACGCAAGGCTAGGAAATTCAGGGAAGGCAAGCAAAGAGTAACGGAATGTAAGGAAGGCAAGGGAAAGCAAGGAAAGGCAAGTGTAACGGAAGGAACGGCACGGCAAGGCGAAACAAGGCTAAGGCACGACAACGCACGGCTAGGCAATGCACGGCAAGGCAAGGAAAGGGTAACGCATGGGAAAGCACCGTCAGGCGAGGCAAGGCTAAGGCATGACAACGCAAGGCTAGGCAATGCACGGAAAGCAAGCAAAGACTAACGGAACGCAAGGAAGGCAAGGGAAAGCAAGGAAACGCAAGTGTAACGGAAGGAACGGCACGGCAAGGGGAAACAAGGCTAAGGCACGACAACGCACGGCTAGGCAATGCACGGCAAGGCAAGGAAAGCTTAAAGCAAAGGAAGGCAAGGTCAGGCGAGATAAGGCAAAGGCACGACAACGCAAGGCTAGGCAATTCAGGGAAGGCAAGCAAAGAGTAACGGAAGGTAAGCAAGGCAAGGAAAAGCAAGGAAAGTCAAGGGTAACGGAAGGAAAGGCACGGCAAGGGGAAACAAGTCTCAGGCACGACACCGAACGCTAGGCAATGAACGGCAAGGCAAGGAAAGGGTAACGCATGGAAAGCACGGTCAGGCGAGGCAAGGCTAAGGCACGACAACGCAAGGCTAGGCAATGCACGGAAAGCAAGCAAAGAGTAACGGAACGCAAGGAAGGCAAGGGAAAGCAAGGAAAGGCAATGGTAACGGAAGGAACGGCACGGCAAGGGGAAACAAGGCTAAGGCACGACAACGCACGGCTAGGCAATGCACGGCAAGGCAAGCAAAGGGTAACGCAAGGCAAGGCACGGTGAGGCTAGGCAAGGCTAATGCACGAAAACGCAAGGCTAGGCGATGCACGACAATGCAAGGAAAGCTTAAAGCAAAGGAAGGCAAGGTCAGGCGAGATAAGGCTAAGGCACGACAACGCAAGGCTAGGAAATTCAGGGAAGGCAAGCAAAGAGTAACGGAAGGTAAGCAAGGCAAGGAAAAGCAAGGAAAGGTAAGGGTAACGGAAGGAACGGCACGGCAAGGGGAAACAAGGCTAAGGCACGGCAACGCAGGCTGGGCAATGCACGGCAAGGCAAGGAAAGGGTAACGCATGGGAAAGCACGGTCAGGGGATGCAAGGCTAAGGCACGACAACGCAAGGCTTGGCAATGCACGGAAGGCAAGCAAAGAGTAACGGAAGGTAAGGAAGGCAAGGGAAAGCAAGGAAAGGCAAGTGTAACGGAAGGAACGGCACGGCAAGGGGAAACAAGGCTAAGGCACGACAACGCACGGCTAGGCAATGCACGGCAAGGCAAGGAAACGGTAACGCAGGGGAAGGCACGGTCAGGTGAGGCAAGGATAAGGCACGACAATGCAAGGCTAGGCAATACACGGCAAGGCAAGGAAAGAGTAACGGAAGGAAAGGAAGGCAAGTCAAAGCCAGTCAAGCCAAGTGTAACAAAAGGCACGCCACGGCAAGGGGAAACAAGGCTAAGGCACGACAACGCACGGCTAGGCAATGCACGGCAAGGCTTGGAAAGGGTAACGCAAGGCAAGGCACGGTGAGGCTAGGCAAGGCTAATGCACGACAACTCAAGGCTAGGCAATGCACGACAATGCAAGGAAAGCTTAAAGCAAAGGAAGGCACGGTCAAGCGAGATAAGGCTAAGGCACGACAACGCAAGGCTAGGCAATGCAAGGAAGGGAAGCAAAGAGTAACGGAAGGTAAGGAAGGCACGGGAAAGCAAAGAAAGGCAAGTGTAACGGAAGGAACGGCACGGCAAGGGAAAACAAGGCTAAGGCACGACAACGCACGCTAGGCAATGCACGGCAAGGCAAGGAAAGGGTAACGCATGGGAAAGCACGGTCAGGCGAGGCAAGGCTAAGGAAATCCAACGCAAGGCTAGGCAATGCACGGAAAGCAAGCAAGGAGTAACGGAATGCAAGAAGGAAAGGGAAAGCAAGGGAAGGCAAGGGTAACGGAAGGAACGGCACGGCAAGGGGTAACAAGGCTAAGGCACGACAACACACGGCTAGGAAATGCACGGCAAGGCAAGGAAAGGGTAACGCAAGGCAAGGCACGGTGAGGCTAGGCAAGGTTAATGCACGACAACGCAAGGCTAGGCAATGCACGACAATGCAAGGAAAGCTTAAAGCAAAGGAAGGCACGGTCAGGCGAGATAAGGCTAAGGCAGGACAACGCAAGGCTAGGCAATGCACGGAAGGCAAGCAAAGAGTAAAGGAAGGTAAGGAAGGCAAGGGAAAGCAAGGAAAGGCAATGGTAACGGAAGGAACGGCACGGCAAGGGGAAACAAGGCTAAGGCACGACAACGCACGCTAGGCAATGCACGGCAAGGCAAGGCAAGGGTAACGCATGGGAAAGCACGGTCAGGCGAGGCAAGGCTAAGGCACGACAACCCAAGGCTAGGCAATGCACGGAAGGCAAGCAAAGAGTAACGGAAGGTAAGGAAGGCAAGGTAAAGCAAAGAAAGGCAAGTGTAACGGAAGGAACGGCACGGCAAGGGGAAACAAGGCTAAGGCACGACAACGCACGGCTAGGCAATGCACGGCATGGCAAGCAAAGGGTAACGCAAGGAAAGGCACGGTGAGGCTAGGCAAGCCTAATGCACGAAAACGCAAGGCTAGGCGATGCACGACAATGCAAGGAAAGCTTAAAGCAAAGGAAGGCAAGGTCAGGCGAGATAAGGCTAAGGCACGACAACGCAAGGCTAGGAAATTCAGGGAAGGCAAGCAAAGAGTAACGGAAGGTAATCTAGGCAAGGAAAAGGAAGGACAGGCCAGGGTAACGGAAGGAACGGCACGGCAAGGGGAAACAAGTCTAAGGCACGACACCGAACGCTAGGCAATGAACGGCAAGGCAAGGAAAGTGTAACGCATTTGAAAGAACGGTCAGGCGAGGCAACGCTAAGGCACGACAAGGCAAGGCTAGGCAATGCACGGAAGGCAAGCAAAGAGTAACGGAAGGTAAGGAAGGCAAGGGAAAGCAGGGAAAGGCAAGTGTAACGGAAGGAACGGCACGGCAAGGGGAAACAAGGCTAAGGCACGACAACGCACGGCTAGGCAATGCACGGCCAGGCAAGGAAAGGGTAACAGAAGGCAAGGCAGGGTCAGGCGAGGCAAGGCTAAGGCATGAAAACGCAAGGCTAGGCAATGCACGGAAAGCAAGCAAAGAGTAACGGAACTCAAGGAAGGCTAGGGAAAGCAAGGGAAGGCAAGGGTAAGGGAAGGAACGGCACGGCAAGGGTTAAGAAGGCTAAGCCACGACAACACCGGGCTAGGCAATGCACGGCAAGGCAAGGAAAGGGTAACGCAGGGGAAGGCACGGTCAGGTGAGGCAAGGATAAGGCACGACAATGCAAGGCTAAGCAATGCACGGCAAGGCAAGGAAAGAGTAACGGAAGGAAAGGAAGGCAAGGCAAAGCCAGGAAAGACAAGTTTAACAAAAGGCACGCCACGGCAAGGGGAAACAAGGCTAAGGCACGACAACGCACGGCTAGGCAATGTACGGCAACGCAAGGAAAGCGTAACGCAAGGCAAGGTACTGTCAGGCGAGGCAAGGCTAATGCACGACAACGCAAGGCTAGGCAATGCACGACAATGCAAGGAAAGCTTAAAGCAAAGGAAGGCACGGTCAGGCGAGATAAGGCTAAGGCACGACAACGCAAGGCTAGGCAATGCAGGGAAGGGAAGCAAAGAGTAACGGAAGGTAAGCAAGGCAGGGAAAAGCAAGGAAAGGCAAGGGTAACGGAAGGAACTGCACGGCAAGGGGAAACAAGGCTAAGGCACGGCAACGCAGGCTGGGCAATGCACGGCAAGGCAAGGAAAGGGTAACGCATGGGAAAGCACGGTCAGGCGAGGCAAGGCTAAGGCACGACAACGCAAGGCTAGGCAATGCACGGAAGGCAAGCAAAGAGTAACGCAAGGTAAGGAAGGCAAGGGAAAGCAAAGAAAAGCAAGTGTAACGGAAGGAACGGCACGGCAAGGGGAAACAAGGCTAAGGCACGACAACGCACGGCTAGGCAATGCACGGCAAGGCAAGCAAAGGATAACACAAGGCAAGGCACGGTGAGGCTAGGCAAGGCTAATGCACGAAAACGCAAGGCTAGGCGATGCACGACAATGCAAGGAAAGCTTAAAGGAAAGGAACGCAAGGTCAGGCGAGATAAGGCTAAGGCACGACAACGCAAGGCTAGGAAATTCAGGGAAGGCAAGCAAAGAGTAACGGAAGGTAAGCAAGGCAAGGAAAAGCAAGGAAATGTAAGGGTAACGGAAGGAACTGCACGGCAAGGGGAAACAAGGCTAAGGCACGGCAACGCAGGCTGGGCAATGCACGGCAAGGCAAGGAAAGGGTAACGCATGGGAAAGCACGGTCAGGGGAGGCAAGGCTAAGGCACGACAACGCAAGGCTTGGCAATGCACGGAAGGCAAGCAAAGAGTAACGGAAGGTAAGGAAGGCAAGGGAAAGGAAGGAAAGGCAAGTGTAACGGAAGGAACGGCACGGCAAGGGGAAACAAGGCTAAGGCACGACAACGCACGGCTAGGCAATGCACGGCAAGGCAAGGAAACGGTAACGCAGGGGAAGGTACGGTCAGGTGAGGCAAGGATAAGGCACGACAATGCAAGGCTAGGCAATACACGGCAAGGCAAGGAAAGAGTAACGGAAGGAAAGGAAGGCAAGTCAAAGCCAGTCAAGCCAAGTGTAACAAAAGGCACGCCACGGCAAGGGGAAACAAGGCTAAGGCACGACAACGCACGGCTAGGCAATGCACGGCAAGGCTTGGAAAGGGTAACGCAAGGCAAGGCACGGTGAGGCTAGGCAAGGCTAATGCACGACAACTCAAGGCTAGGCAATGCACGACAATGCAAGGAAAGCTTAAAGCAAAGGAAGGCACGGTCAAGCGAGATAAGGCTAAGGCACGACAACGCAAGGCTAGGCAATGCAAGGAAGGGAAGCAAAGAGTAACGGAAGGTAAGGAAGGCACGGGAAAGCAAAGAAAGGCAAGTGTAACGGAAGGAACGGCACGGCAAGGGAAAACAAGGCTAAGGCACGACAACGCACGCTAGGCAATGCACGGCAAGGCAAGGAAAGGGTAACGCATGGGAAAGCACGGTCAGGCGAGGCAAGGCTAAGGAAATCCAACGCAAGGCTAGGCAATGCACGGAAAGCAAGCAAGGAGTAACGGAATGCAAGAAGGAAAGGGAAAGCAAGGGAAGGCAAGGGTAACGGAAGGAACGGCACGGCAAGGGGTAACAAGGCTAAGGCACGACAACACACGGCTAGGAAATGCACGGCAAGGCAAGGAAAGGGTAACGCAAGGCAAGGCACGGTGAGGCTAGGCAAGGTTAATGCACGACAACGCAAGGCTAGGCAATGCACGACAATGCAAGGAAAGCTTAAAGCAAAGGAAGGCACGGTCAGGCGAGATAAGGCTAAGGCAGGACAACGCAAGGCTAGGCAATGCACGGAAGGCAAGCAAAGAGTAAAGGAAGGTAAGGAAGGCAAGGGAAAGCAAGGAAAGGCAATGGTAACGGAAGGAACGGCACGGCAAGGGGAAACAAGGCTAAGGCACGACAACGCACGCTAGGCAATGCACGGCAAGGCAAGGCAAGGGTAACGCATGGGAAAGCACGGTCAGGCGAGGCAAGGCTAAGGCACGACAACCCAAGGCTAGGCAATGCACGGAAGGCAAGCAAAGAGTAACGGAAGATAAGGAAGGAAAGGGAAAGCAAAGAAAGGCAAGTGTAACGGAATGAACGGCACGGCAAGGGGAAACAAGGCTAAGGCACGACAACGCACGGCTAGGCAATGCACGGCAAGGCAAGCAAAAAGTAACGCAAGGAAAGGCACGGTGAGGCTAGGCAAGGCTAATGCACGAAAACGCAAGGCTAGGCGATGCACGACAATGCAAGGAAAGCTTAAAGCAAAGGAAGGCAAGGTCAGGCGAGATAAGGCTAAGGCACGACAACGCAAGGCTAGGAAATTCAGGGAAGGCAAGCAAAGAGTAACGGAATGTAAGGAAGGCAAGGGAAAGCAAGGAAAGGCAAGTGTAACGGAAGGAACGGCACGGCAAGGCGAAACAAGGCTAAGGCACGACAACGCACGGCTAGGCAATGCACGGCAAGGCAAGGAAAGGGTAACGCATGGGAAAGCACCGTCAGGCGAGGCAAGGCTAAGGCATGACAACGCAAGGCTAGGCAATGCACGGAAAGCAAGCAAAGAGTAACGGAACGCAAGGAAGGCAAGGGAAAGCAAGGAAAGGCAAGTGTAACGGAAGGAACGGCACGGCAAGGGGAAACAAGGCTAAGGCACGACAACGCACGGCTAGGCAATGCACGGCAAGGCAAGGAAAGCTTAAAGCAAAGGAAGGCAAGGTCAGGCGAGATAAGGCAAAGGCACGACAACGCAAGGCTAGGCAATTCAGGGAAGGCAAGCAAAGAGTAACGGAAGGTAAGCAAGGCAAGGAAAAGCAAGGAAAGTCAAGGGTAACGGAAGGAAAGGCACGGCAAGGGGAAACAAGTCTAAGGCACGACACCGAACGCTAGGCAATGAACGGCAAGGCAAGGAAAGGGTTAGGCATGGTAAAGCACGGTCAGGCGAGGCAAGGCTAAGGCACGACAACGCAAGGCTAGGCAATGCACGGAAAGCAAGCAAAGAGTAACGGAACGCAAGGAAGGCAAGGGAAAGCAAGGAAAGGCAATGGTAACGGAAGGAACGGCACGGCAAGGGGAAACAAGGCTAAGGCACGACAACGCACGGCTAGGCAATGCACGGCAAGGCAAGCAAAGGATAACGCAAGGCAAGGCACGGTGAGGCTAGGCAAGGCTAATGCACGAAAACGCAAGGCTAGGCGATGCACGACAATGCAAGGAAAGCTTAAAGGAAAGGAACGCAAGGTCAGGCGAGATAAGGCTAAGGCACGACAACGCAAGGCTAGGAAATTCAGGGAAGGCAAGCAAAGAGTAACGGAAGGTAAGCAAGGCAAGGAAAAGCAAGGAAATGTAAGGGTAACGGAAGGAACTGCACGGCAAGGGGAAACAAGGCTAAGGCACGGCAACGCAGGCTGGGCAATGCACGGCAAGGCAAGGAAAGGGTAACGCATGGGAAAGCACGGTCAGGGGAGGCAAGGCTAAGGCACGACAACGCAAGGCTTGGCAATGCACGGAAGGCAAGCAAAGAGTAACGGAAGGTAAGGAAGGCAAGGGAAAGGAAGGAAAGGCAAGTGTAACGGAAGGAACGGCACGGCAAGGGGAAACAAGGCTAAGGCACGACAACGCACGGCTAGGCAATGCACGGCAAGGCAAGGAAACGGTAACGCAGGGGAAGGCACGGTCAGGTGAGGCAAGGATAAGGCACGACAATGCAAGGCTAGGCAATACACGGCAAGGCAAGGAAAGAGTAACGGAAGGAAAGGAAGGCAAGTCAAAGCCAGTCAAGCCAAGTGTAACAAAAGGCACGCCACGGCAAGGGGAAACAAGGCTAAGGCACGACAACGCACGGCTAGGCAATGCACGGCAAGGCTTGGAAAGGGTAACGCAAGGCAAGGCACGGTGAGGCTAGGCAAGGCTAATGCACGACAACTCAAGGCTAGGCAATGCACGACAATGCAAGGAAAGCTTAAAGCAAAGGAAGGCACGGTCAAGCGAGATAAGGCTAAGGCACGACAACGCAAGGCTAGGCAATGCAAGGAAGGGAAGCAAAGAGTAACGGAAGGTAAGGAAGGCACGGGAAAGCAAAGAAAGGCAAGTGTAACGGAAGGAACGGCACGGCAAGGGGAAACAAGGCTAAGGCACGACAACGCACGCTAGGCAATGCACGGCAAGGCAAGGAAAGGGTAACGCATGGGAAAGCACGGTCAGGCGAGGCAAGGCTAAGGAAATCCAACGCAAGGCTAGGCAATGCACGGAAAGCAAGCAAGGAGTAACGGAATGCAAGAAGGAAAGGGAAAGCAAGGGAAGGCAAGGGTAACGGAAGGAACGGCACGGCAAGGGGTAACAAGGCTAAGGCACGACAACACACGGCTAGGAAATGCACGGCAAGGCAAGGAAAGGGTAACGCAAGGCAAGGCACGGTGAGGCTAGGCAAGGTTAATGCACGACAACGCAAGGCTAGGCAATGCACGACAATGCAAGGAAAGCTTAAAGCAAAGGAAGGCACGGTCAGGCGAGATAAGGCTAAGGCAGGACAACGCAAGGCTAGGCAATGCACGGAAGGCAAGCAAAGAGTAAAGGAAGGTAAGGAAGGCAAGGGAAAGCAAGGAAAGGCAATGGTAACGGAAGGAACGGCACGGCAAGGGGAAACAAGGCTAAGGCACGACAACGCACGCTAGGCAATGCACGGCAAGGCAAGGCAAGGGTAACGCATGGGAAAGCACGGTCAGGCGAGGCAAGGCTAAGGCACGACAACCCAAGGCTAGGCAATGCACGGAAGGCAAGCAAAGAGTAACGGAAGATAAGGAAGGAAAGGGAAAGCAAAGAAAGGCAAGTGTAACGGAATGAACGGCACGGCAAGGGGAAACAAGGCTAAGGCACGACAACGCACGGCTAGGCAATGCACGGCAAGGCAAGCAAAAAGTAACGCAAGGAAAGGCACGGTGAGGCTAGGCAAGGCTAATGCACGAAAACGCAAGGCTAGGCGATGCACGACAATGCAAGGAAAGCTTAAAGCAAAGGAAGGCAAGGTCAGGCGAGATAAGGCTAAGGCACGACAACGCAAGGCTAGGAAATTCAGGGAAGGCAAGCAAAGAGTAACGGAATGTAAGGAAGGCAAGGGAAAGCAAGGAAAGGCAAGTGTAACGGAAGGAACGGCACGGCAAGGCGAAACAAGGCTAAGGCACGACAACGCACGGCTAGGCAATGCACGGCAAGGCAAGGAAAGGGTAACGCATGGGAAAGCACCGTCAGGCGAGGCAAGGCTAAGGCATGACAACGCAAGGCTAGGCAATGCACGGAAAGCAAGCAAAGAGTAACGGAACGCAAGGAAGGCAAGGGAATGCAAGGAAAGGCAAGTGTAACGGAAGGAACGGCACGGCAAGGGGAAACAAGGCTAAGGCACGACAACGCACGGCTAGGCAATGCACGGCAAGGCAAGGAAAGCTTAAAGCAAAGGAAGGCAAGGTCAGGCGAGATAAGGCAAAGGCACGACAACGCAAGGCTAGGCAATTCAGGGAAGGCAAGCAAAGAGTAACGGAAGGTAAGCAAGGCAAGGAAAAGCAAGGAAAGTCAAGGGTAACGGAAGGAAAGGCACGGCAAGGGGAAACAAGTCTAAGGCACGACACCGAACGCTAGGCAATGAACGGCAAGGCAAGGAAAGGGTTAGGCATGGTAAAGCACGGTCAGGCGAGGCAAGGCTAAGGCACGACAACGCAAGGCTAGGCAATGCACGGAAAGCAAGCAAAGAGTAAAGGAACGCAAGGAAGGCAAGGGAAAGCAAGGAAAGGCAATGGTAACGGAAGGAACGGCACGGCAAGGGGAAACAAGGCTATGGCACGGCAACGCAGGGTTCGGCAATGCACGGCAAGGCAAGGAAAGGGTAACGCAGGGGAAGGCACGGTCAGGTGAGGCAAGGATAAGGCACGACAATGCAAGGCTAGGCAATGCACGGCAAGGAAAGGAAAGAGTAACGGAAGGAAAGGAAGGCAAGGCAAAGCCAGGCAAGGCAAGTGTAACAAAAGGCACGCCACGGCAAGGGGAAACAAGGCTAAGGCACGACAACGCACGGCTAGGCAATGCACGGCAAGGCAAGGAAAGGGTAAAGCAAGGCAAGGCACGGTGAGGCTAGGCAAGGCTAATACGCGACAACGCAAGGCTAGGCAATGCACCACAATGCAAGGAAAGGTTAAAGCAAAGGAAGGCACGGTCAGGCGAGATAAGGCTAAGGCACGACAACGCAAGGCTAGGCAATGCAGGGAAGGGAAGCAAAGAGTAACGGAAGGTAAGCAAGGCAAGGAAAAGCAAGGAAAGTCAAGGGTAACGGAAGGAACGGCACGGCAAGGGGAAACAAGGCTAAGGCACGGCAAAGCAGGCTAGGGAATGGCCGGTTAGGCAAGGAAAGGGTAACGCATGGGAAAGCACGGTTAGGCGAGGCAAGGCTAAGGCACGACAACGCAAGGCTAGGCAATGCACGGAAGGCAAGCAAAGAATAACGGAATGTAAGGAAGGCAAGGGAAAGCAAAGAAAGGCAAGTGTAACGGAAGGAACGGCACGGCAAGGGGAAACAAGGCTAAGGCACGACAACGCACGGCTAGGCAATGCACGGCAAGGGAAGCAAAGGGTAACGCAAGGAAAGGCACGGTGAGGCTAGGCAAGGCTAATGCACGAAAACGCACGGCTAGGCAATGTACGGCAAGGCAAGGAAAGGGTAACGCATGGGAAAGCACGGTCAGGCGAGGCAAGGCTAAGGCATGAAAACGCAAGGCTAGGCAATGTACGGAAAGCAAGCAAAGAGTAACGGAACGCAAGGAAGGCAAGGGAAAGCAAGGGAAGGCAAGGGTAACGGAAGGAACGGCACGGCAAGGGGTAAGAAGGCTAAGGCACGACAACACAGGGCTAGGCAATGCACGGCAAGGCAAGGAAAGGGTAACGCAGGGGAAGGCACGGTCAGGTGAGGCAAGGATAAGGCACGACAATGCAAGGCTAGGCAATGCACGGTAAGGCAAGGAAAGAGTAACGGAAGGAAAGGAAGGCAAGGCAAAGCCAGGCAAGGCAAGTGTAACAAAAGGCACGCCACGGCAAGGGGAAACAAGGCTAAGGCACGACAACGCACGGCTAGGCAATGCACGGCAAGGCAACGAAAGCGTAACGCAAGGCAAGGCACGGTGAGGCTAGGCAAGGCTAATGCACGACAACGCAAGGCTAGGCAATGCAGGGAAGGGAAGCAAAGAGTAACGGAAGGTAAGCAAGGCAAGGAAAAGCATGGAAAGGCAAGGGTAACGGAAGGAACTGCACGGCAAGGGGACCAAGGCTAAGGCACGGCAACGCAGGCTGGGCAATGCACGGCAAGGCAAGGAAAGGGTAACGCATGGGAAAGCACGTTCAGGCGAGGCAAGGCTAAGGCACGACAACGCAAGGCTAGGCAATGCACGGCAAGGCAAGGAAAGGGTAACGCATGGGAAAGCACGGTCAGGCGATGCAAGGCTAAGGCATGACAACGCAAGGCTAGGCAATGCACGGAAAGCAAGCAAAGAGTAACGGAACGCAAGGAAGGCAAGGGAAAGCAAGGGAAGGCAAGGGTAACGGAAGGAAAGGCACGGCAAGGGGTAACAAGGCTAAGGCACGGCAACGCAGGGCTAGGCAATGCACGGCAAGGCAAGGAAAGGGTAACGCAGGGGAAGGCACGGTCAGGTGAGGCAAGGATAAGGCACGACAATGCAAGGCTAGGCAATGCACGGCAAGGCAAGGAAAGAGTAACGGAAGGAAAGGAAGGCAAGTCAAAGCCAGTCAAGGCAAGTGTAACAAAAGGCACGCCACGGCAAGGGGAAACAAAACTAAGGCACGACAACGCACGGCTAGGCAATGCACGGCAATGGAAGGAAAGCTTAAAGCAAAGGAAGGCACGGTCAGGCGAGATAAGGCTAAGGCACGACAACGCAAGGCTAGGCAATGCAGGGAAGGGAAGCAAAGCGTAACGGAAGGTAAGCAAGGCAAGGGAAAGCAAGGAAAGGCAAGGGTAACGGAAGGAACGGCACGGCAAGGGGAAACAAGGCTAAGGCACGACAACGCACGCTAGGCAATGCACGGCAAGGCAAGGAAAGGGTAACGCATGGGAAAGCACGGTCAGGCGAGGCAAGGCTAAGGCACGACAACCCAAGGCTAGGCAATGCACGGAAGGCAAGCAAAGAGTAACGGAAGGTAAGGAAGGAAAGGGAAAGCAAAGAAAGGCAAGTGTAACGGAAGGAACGGCACGGCAAGGGGAAACAAGGCTAAGGCACGACAACGCACGGCTAGGCAATGCACGGCAAGGCAAGCAAAAAGTAACGTAAGGAAAGGCACGGTGAGGCTAGGCAAGGCTAAGGCATGACAACGCAAGGCTAGGCAATGCACGGAAAGCAAGCAAAGAGTAACGGAACGCAAGGAAGGCAAGGGAAAGCAAGGGAAGGTAAGGGTAACGGAAGGAACGGCACGGCAAGGGGAAACAAGTCTAAGGCACGGCAACGTAGGCTAGGCAATGCACGGCAAGGCAAGGAAAGGGTAACGCATGGGAAAGCACGTTCAGGCGAGGCAAGGCTAAGGCACGACAACGCAAGGCTAGGCAATGCACGGAAGGCAAGCAAAGAGGAACGGAAGGTAAGGAAGGCAAGGTAAAGCAAAGAAAGGCAAGTGTAACGGAAGGAACGGCACGGCAAGGGGAAACAAGGCTAAGGCACGACAACGCACGGCTAGGCAATGCACGGCAAGGCAAGCAAAGGGTAACGCAAGGAAAGTCACGGTGAGGCTAGGCAAGCCTAATGCACGAAAACGCAAGGCTAGGCGATGCACGACAATGCAAGGAAAGCTTAAAGCAAAGGAAGGCAAGGTCAGGCGAGATAAGGCTAAGGCACGACAACGCAAGGCTAGGAAATTCAGGGAAGGCAAGCAAAGAGTAACGGAAGGTAAGCTAGGCAAGGAAAAGGAAGGACAGGCCAGGGTAACGGAAGGAACGGCACGGCAAGGGGAAACAAGTCTAAGGCACGACACCGAACGCTAGGCAATGAACGGCAAGGCAAGGAAAGTGTAACGCATTTGAAAGAACGGTCAGGCGAGGCAACGCTAAGGCACGACAAGGCAAGGCTAGGCAATGCACGGAAGGCAAGCATAGAGTAACGGAAGGTAAGGAAGGCAAGGGAAAGCAGGGAAAGGCAAGTGTAACGGAAGGAACGGCACGGCAAGGGGAAACAAGGCTAAGGCACGACAACGCACGGCTAGGCAATGCACGGCAAGGCAAGGAAAGGGTAACGCATGGGAAAGCACGGTCAGGCGAGGCAAGGTTAAGGCATGAAAACGCAAGGCTAGGCAATGCACGGAAAGCAAGCAAAGAGTAACGGAACTCAAGGAAGGCTAGGGAAAGCAAGGGAAGGCAAGGGTAACGGAAGGAACGGCACGGCAAGGGGTAAGAAGGCTAAGGCACGACAACACCGGGCTAGGCAATGCACGGCAAGGCAAGGAAAGGGTAACGCAGGGGAAGGCACGGTCAGGTGAGGCAAGGATAAGGCACGACAATGCAAGGCTAGGCAATGCACGGCAAGGCAAGGAAAGAGTAACGGAAAGAAAGGAAGGCAAGGCAAAGCCAGGCAAGGCAAGTGTAACAAAAGGCACGCCACGGCAAGGGGAAACAAGGCTAAGGCACGACAACGCACGGCTAGGCAATGCACGGCAAGGCAAGGAAAGCGTAACGCAAGGCAAGGCACGGTGAGGCTAGGCAAGGCTAATGCACGACAACGCAAGGCTAGGCAATGCACGACAATGCAAGGAAAGCTTAAAGCAAAGGAAGGCACGGTCAGGCGAGATAAGGCTAAGGCACGACAACGCAAGGCTAGGCAATGCAAGGAAGGCAAGCAAAGAGTAACGGAATGTAAGGAAGGCAAGGGAAAGCAAGGAAAGGCAAGTGTAACGGAAGGAACGGCACGGCAAGGCGAAACAAGGCTAAGGCACGACAACGCACGGCTAGGCAATGCACGGCAAGGCAAGGAAAGGGTAACGCATGGGAAAGCACGGTCAGGCGAGGCAAGGCTAAGGCACGACAAGGCAAGGCTAGGCAATGCACGGAAGGCAAGCAAAGAGTAACGGAAGGTAAGGAAGGCAAGGGAAAGCAAGGAAAGGCAAGTGTAACGGAAGGAACGGCACGGCAAGGGGAAACAAGGCTAAGGCACGACAACGCACGGCTAGGCAATGCACGGCAATGCAAGGAAAGCTTAAAGCAAAGGAAGGCAAGGTCAGGCGAGATAAGGCAAAGGCACGACAACGCAAGGCTAGGCAATTCAGGGAAGGCAAGCAAAGAGTAACGGAAGGTAAGCAAGGCAAGGAAAAGCAAGGAAAGTCAAGGGTAACGGAAGGAAAGGCACGGCAAGGGGAAACAAGTCTAAGGCACGACACCGAACGCTAGGCAATGAACGGCAAGGCAAGGAAAGGGTTAGGCATGGGAAAGCACGGTCAGGCGAGGCAAGGCTAAGGCACGACAACGCAAGGCTAGGCAATGCACGGAAGGCAAGCAAAGAGTAACGGAAGGTAAGGAAGGCAAGGGAAACAAGGAAAGGCAAGTGTAACGGAAGGAACGGCACGGCAAGGGGAAACAAGGCTAAGGCACGACAACGCACGCTAGGCAATGCACGGCAAGGCAAGGAAAGGGTAACGCAGGGGAAGGCACGGTCAGGTGAGGCAAGGATAAGGCACGACAATGCAAGGCTAGGCAATGCACGGCAAGGAAAGGAAAGAGTAACGGAAGGAAAGGAAGGCAAGGCAAAGCCAGTCAAGGCAAGTGTAACAAAAGGCACGCCACGGCAAGGGGTAACAAGGCTAAGGCACGACAACCCACGGCTAGGCAATGCACGGCAAGGCAAGGAAAAGGTAAAGCAAGGCAAGGCACGGTGAGGCTAGGCAAGGCCAATGCACGACAACTCAAGGCTAGGCAATGCACGACAATGCAAGGAAAGCTTAAAGCAAAGGAAGGCACGGTCAGGCGAGATAAGGCTAAGGCCCGACAACGCAAGGCTAGGCAATGCAAGGAAGGGAAGCAAAGAGTAACGGAAGGTACGGAAGTCAAGGGAAAGCAAAGAAAGGCAAGTGTAACGGAAGGAACGGCACGGCAAAGGGAAACAAGGCTAAGGCACGACAACGCACGCTAGGCAATGCACGGCAAGGCAAGGAAAGGGTAACGCATGGGAAAGCACGGTCAGGCGAGGCAAGGCTAAGGAAAGCCAACGCAAGACTAGGCAATGCACGGAAAGCAAGCAAGGAGTAACGGAATGCAAGGGATTAAAGGGAAAGCAAGGGAAGGCAAGGGTAACGGAAGGAACGGCACGGCAAGGGGTAACAAGGCTAAGGCACGACAACACACGGCTAGGAAATGCACGGCAAGGCAAGGAAAGGGTAACGCAAGGCAAGGCACGGTGAGGCTAGGCAAGGTTAATGCACGACAACGCAAGGCTAGGCAATGCACGACAATGCAAGGAAAGCTTAAAGCAAAAGAAGGCACGGTCAGGCGAGATAAGGCTAAGGCACGACAACGCAAGGCTAGGCAATGAACGGAAGGCAAGCAAAGAGTAACGGAAGGTAAGGAAGGCAAGGGAAAGCAAGGAAAGGCAATGGTAACGGAAGGAACGGCACGGCAAGGGGAAACAAGGCTAAGGCACGACAACGCACGCTAGGCAATGCACGGCAAGGCAACAAAGGGTAACGCATGGGAAAGCACGGTCAGGCGAGGCAAGGCTAAGGCACGACAACCCAAGGCTAGGCAATGCACGGAAGGCAAGCAAAGAGTAACGGAAGGTAAGGAAGGAAAGGGAAAGCAAAGAAAGGCAAGTGTAACGGAAGGAACGGCACGGCAAGGGGAAACAAGGCTAAGCCACGACAAGGCACGGCTAGGCAATGCACGGCTAGGCAAGGAAAGGGTAACGCAAGGAAAGGCAAGGTGAGGCTAGGCAAGGCTAATGCACGAAAACGCAAGGCTAGGCGATGCACGACAATGCAAGGAAAGCTTAAAGCAAAGGAAGGCAAGGTCAGGCGAGATAAGGCTAAGGCACGACAACGCAAGGCTAGGAAATTCAGGGAAGGCAAGCAAAGAGTAACGGAAGGTAATCAAGGCAAGGAAAAGGAAGGAAAGGCCAGGGTAACGGAAGGAACGGCACGGCAAGGGGAAACAAGGCTAAGGCACGGCAACGCAGGCTGGGCAATGCACGGCAAGGCAAGGAAAGGGTAACGCATGGGAAAGCACGTTCAGGCGAGGCAAGGCCAAGGCACAACAACGCAAGGCTAGGCAATGCACGGAAGGCAAGCAAAGAGTAACGGAAGGTAAGGAAGGCAAGGGAAAGGAAGGAAAGGCAAGTGTAACGGAAGGAACGGCACGGCAAGGGGAAACAAGGCTAAGGCACGACAACGCACGGCTAGGCAATGCACGGCAAGGCAAGGAAAGGGTAACGCATGGGAAAGCACGGTCAGGCGATGCAAGGCTAAGGCACGACAATGCAAGGCTAGGCAATGCACGGCAAGGCAAGGAAAGAGTAACGGAAGGAAAGGAAGGCAAGTCAAAGCCAGTCAAGGCAAGTGTAACAAAAGGCACGCCACGGCAAGGGGAAACAAGGCTAAGGCACGACAACGCACGGCTAGGCAATGCACGGCAAGGCAAGGAAAGGGTAACGCAAGGCAAGGCACGGTGAGGCTAGGCAAGGCTAATGCACGACAAAGCAAGGCTAGGCAATGCACGACAGTGCAAGGACAGCTTAAAGCAAAGGAAGGCACGGTCAGGCGAGATAAGGCTAAGGCACGACAACGCACGGCTAGGCAATGCACGGCAAGGCAAGCAAAAAGTAACGTAAGGAAAGGCACGGTGAGGCTAGGCAAGGCTAAGGCATGACAACGCAAGGCTAGGCAATTCACGGAAAGCAAGCAAATAGTAACGGAACGCAAGGAAGGCAAGGGAAAGCAAGGGAAGGTAAGGGTAACGGAAGGAACGGCACGGCAAGGGGAAACAAGGCTAAGGCACGGCAACGTAGGCTAGGCAATGCACGGCAAGGCAAGGAAAGGGTAACGCATGGGAAAGCACGTTCAGGCGAGGCAAGGCTAAGGCACGACAACGCAAGGCTAGGCAATTCACGGAAGGCAAGCAAAGAGTAACGGAAGGTAAGGAAGGCAAGGTAAAGCAAAGAAAGGCAAGTGTAACGGAAGGAACGGCACGGCAAGGGGAAACAAGGCTAAGGCACGACAACGCACGGCTAGGCAATGCACGGCAAGGCAAGCAAAGGGTAACGCAAGGAAAGGCACGGTGAGGCTAGGCAAGCCTAATGCACGAAAACGCAAGGCTAGGCGATGCACGACAAAGCAAGGAAAGCTTAAAGCAAAGGAAGGCAAGGTCAGGCGAGATAAGGCTAAGGCACGACAACGCAAGGGTAGGAAATTCAGGGAAGGCAAGCAAAGAGTAACGGAAGGTAAGCTAGGCAAGGAAAAGGAAGGACAGGCCAGGGTAACGGAAGGAACGGCACGGCAAGGGGAAACAAGTCTAAGGCACGACACCGAACGCTAGGCAATGAACGGCAAGGCAAGGAAAGTGTAACGCATTTGAAAGCACGGTCAGGCGAGGCAACGCTAAGGCACGACAAGGCAAGGCTAGGCAATGCACGGAAGGCAAGCATAGAGTAACGGAAGGTAAGGAAGGCAAGGGAAAGCAGGGAAAGGCAAGTGTAACGGAAGGAACGGCACGGCAAGGGGAAACAAGGCTAAGGCACGACAACGCACGGCTAGGCAATGCACGGCAAGGCAAGGAAAGGGTAACGCATGGGAAAGCACGGTCAGGGGAGGCAAGGCTAAGGCATGACAACGCAAGGCTAGGCAATGCACGGAAAGCAAGCAAAGAGTAACGGAACTCAAGGAAGGCTAGGGAAAGCAAGGGAAGGCAAGGGTAACGGAAGGAACGGCACGGCAAGGGGTAAGAAGGCTAAGGCACGACAACACCGGGCTAGGCAACGCACGGCAAGGCAAGGAAAGGGTAACGCAGGGGAAGGCACGGTCAGGTGAGGCAAGGATAAGGCACGACAATGCAAGGCTAGGCAATGCACGGCAAGGCAAGGAAAGAGTAACGGAAGGAAAGGAAGGCAAGGCAAAGCCAGGCAAGGCAAGTGTAACAAAAGGCACGCCACGGCAAGGGGAAACAAGGCTAAGGCACGACAACGCACGGCTAGGCAATGCACGGCAAGGCAAGGAAAGCGTAACGCAAGGCAAGGCACGGTGAGGCTAGGCAAGGCTAATGCACGACAACGCAAGGCTAGGCAATGCACGACAATGCAAGGAAAGCTTAAAGCAAAGGGAGGCACAGTCAGGCGAGATAAGGCTAAGGCACGACAACGGAAGGCTAGGCAATGCAGGGAAGGGAAGCAAAGAGTAACGGAAGGTAAGCAAGGCAAGGAAAAGCAAGGAAAGGCAAGGGTAACGGAAGGAACTGCACGGCAAGGGGAAACAAGGCTAAGGCACGGCAACGCAGGCTGGGCAATGCACGGCAAGGCAAGGAAAGGGTAACGCATGGGAAAGCACGGTCAGGCGAGGCAAGGCTAAGGCACGACAACGCAAGGCTAGGCAATGCACGGAAGGCAAGCAAAGAGTAACGCAAGGTAAGGAAGGCAAGGGAAAGCAAAGAAAAGCAAGTGTAACGGAAGGAACGGCACGGCAAGGGGAAACAAGGCTAAGGCACGACAACGCACGGCTAGGCAATGCACGGCAAGGCAAGCAAAGGATAACGCAAGGCAAGGCACGGTGAGGCTAGGCAAGGCTAATGCACGAAAACGCAAGGCTAGGCGATGCACGACAATGCAAGGAAAGCTTAAAGGAAAGGAACGCAAGGTCAGGCGAGATAAGGCTAAGGCACGACAACGCAAGGCTAGGAAATTCAGGGAAAGCAAGCAAAGAGTAACGGAAGGTAAGCAAGGCAAGGAAAAGCAAGGAAATGTAAGCGTAACGGAAGGAACTGCAAGGCAAGGGGAAACAAGGCTAAGGCACGACAACGCACGGCTAGGCAATGCACGGCAAGGCAAGGAAAGGGTAACGCATGGGAAAGCACGGTCAGGCGATGCAAGGCTAAGGCATGACAACGCAAGGCTAGGCAATGCACGGAAAGCAAGCAAAGAGTAACGGAACGCAAGGAAGGCAAGGGAAAGCAAAGGAAGGCAAGGGTAACGGAAGGAACGGCACGGAAAGGGGTAACAAGGCTAAGGCACGGCAACGCAGGGTTAGGCAATGCACGGCAAGGCAAGGAAACGGTAACGCAGGGGAAGGCACGGTCAGGTGAGGCAAGGATAAGGCACGACAATGCAAGGCTAGACAATACACGGCAAGGCAAGGAAAGAGTAACGGAAGGAAAGGAAGGCAAGTCAAAGCCAGTCAAGCCAAGTGTAACAAAAGGCACGCCACGGCAAGGGGAAACAAGGCGAAGGCACGACAACGCACGGCTAGGCAATGCACGGCAAGGCTTGGAAAGGGTAACGCAAGGCAAGGCACGGTGAGGCTAGGCAAGGCTAATGCACGACAACTCAAGGCTAGGCAATGCACGACAAAGCAAGGAAAGCTTAAAGCAAAGGAAGGCACGGTCAGGCGAGATAAGGCTAAGGCACGACAACGCAAGGCTAGGCAATGCAAGGAAGGGAAGCAAAGAGTAACGGAAGGTAAGGAAGGCAAGGGAAAGCAAAGAAAGGCAAGTGTAACGGAAGGAACGGCACGGCAAGGGGAAACAAGGCTAAGGCACGACAACACACGGCTAGGAAATGCACGGCAAGGCAAGGAAAGGGTAACGCAAGGCAAGGCACGGTGTGGCTAGGCAAGGTTAATGCACGACAACGCAAGGCTAGGCAATGCACGACAGTGCAAGGAAAGCTTAAAGCAAAGGAAGGCACGGTCAGGCGAGATAAGGCTAAGGCAGGACAACGCAAGGCTAGGCAATGCACGGAAGGCAAGCAAAGAGTAACGGAAGGTAAGGAAGGCAAGGGAAAGCAAGGAAAGGCAATGGTAACGGAAGGAACGGCACGGCAAGGGGAAACAAGGCTAAGGCACGACAACGCACGCTAGGCAATGCACGGCAAGGCAAGGAAAGGGTAACGCATGGGAAAGCACGGTCAGGCGAGGCAAGGCTAAGGCACGACAACCCAAGGCTAGGCAATGCACGGAAGGCAAGCAAAGCGTAACGGAAGATAAGGAAGGAAAGGGAAAGCAAAGAAAGGCAAGTGTAACGGAATGAACGGCACGGCAAGGGGAAACAAGGCTAAGGCACGACAACGCACGGCTAGGCAATGCACGGCAAGGCAAGCAAAAAGTAACGCAAGGAAAGGCACGGTGAGGCTAGCCAAGGCTAATGCACGAAAACGCAAGGCTAGGCGATGCACGACAATGCAAGGAAAGCTTAAAGCAAAGGAAGGCAAGGTCAGGCGAGATAAGGCTAAGGCACGACAACGCAAGGCTAGGAAATTCAGGGAAGGCAAGCAAAGAGTAACGGAATGTAAGGAAGGCAAGGGAAAGCAAGGAAAGGCAAGTGTAACGGAAGGAACGGCACGGCAAGGCGAAACAAGGCTAAGGCACGACAACGCACGGCTAGGCAATGCACGGCAAGGCAAGGAAAGGGTAACGCATGGGAAAGCGCGGTCATGCGATGCACGGCTAAGGCATGACAACGCAAGGCTAGGCAATGCACGGAAAGCAAGCAAAGAGTAACGGAACGCAAGGAAGGCAAGGGAAAGCAAGGAAAGGCAAGTGTAACGGAAGGAACGGCACGGCAAGGGGAAACAAGGCTAAGGCACGACAACGCACGGCTAGGCAATGCACGGCAAGGCAAGGAAAGCTTAAAGCAAAGGAAGGCAAGGTCAGGCGAGATAAGGCAAAGGCACGACAACGCAAGGCTAGGCAATTCAGGGAAGGCAAGCAAAGAGTAACGGAAGGTAAGCAAGGCAAGGAAAAGCAAGGAAAGTCAAGGGTAACGGAAGGAAAGGCACGGCAAGGGGAAACAAGTCTAAGGCACGACACCGAACGCTAGGCAATGAACGGCAAGGCAAGGAAAGGGTTAGGCATGGGAAAGCACGGTCAGGCGAGGCAAGGCTAAGGCACGACAACGCAAGGCTAGGCAATGCACGGAAGGCAAGCAAAGAGTAACGGAAGGTAAGGAAGGCAAGGGAAACAAGGAAAGGCAAGTGTAACGGAAGGAACGGCACGGCAAGGGGAAACAAGGCTAAGGCACGACAACGCACGCTAGGCAATGCACGGCAAGGCAAGGAAAGGGTAACGCAGGGGAAGGCACGGTCAGGTGAGGCAAGGATAAGGCACGACAATGCAAGGCTAGGCAATGCACGGCAAGGAAAGGAAAGAGTAACGGAAGGAAAGGAAGGCAAGGCAAAGCCAGGCAAGGCAAGTGTAACAAAAGGCACGCCACGGCAAGGGGAAACAAGGCTAAGGCACGACAACGCACGGCTAGGCAATGCACGGCAAGGCAAGGAAAAGGTAAAGCAAGGTAAGGCACGGTGAGGCTAGGCAAGGCTAATGCACGACAACTCAAGGCTAGGCAATGCACGACAATGCAAGGAAAGCTTAAAGCAAAGGAAGGCACGGTCAGGCGAGATAAGGCTAAGGCCCGACAACGCAAGGCTAGGCAATGCAAGGAAGGGAAGCAAAGAGTAACGGAAGGTACGGAAGTCAAGGGAAAGCAAAGAAAGGCAAGTGTAACGGAAGGAACGGCACGGCAAAGGGAAACAAGGCTAAAGCACGACAACGCACGCTAGGCAATGCACGGCAAGGCAAGGAAAGGGTAACGCATGGGAAAGCACGGTCAGGCGAGGCAAGGCTAGGGAAAGCCAACGCAAGACTAGGCAATGCACGGAAAGCAAGCAAGGAGTAACGGAATGCAAGGGATTAAAGGGAAAGCAAGGGAAGGCAAGGGTAACGGAAGGAACGGCACGGCAAGGGGTAACAAGGCTAAGGCACGACAACACACGGCTAGGAAATGCACGGCAAGGCAAGGAAAGGGTAACGCAAGGCAAGGCACGGTGAGGCTAGGCAAGGTTAATGCACGACAACGCAAGGCTAGGCAATGCACGACAATGCAAGGAAAGCTTAAAGCAAAAGAAGGCACGGTCAGGCGAGATAAGGCTAAGGCACGACAACGCAAGGCTAGGCAATGAACGGAAGGCAAGCAAAGAGTAACGGAAGGTAAGGAAGGCAAGGGAAAGCAAGGAAAGGCAATGGTAACGGAAGGAACGGCACGGCAAGGGGAAACAAGGCTAAGGCACGACAACGCACGCTAGGCAATGCACGGCAAGGCAACAAAGGGTAACGCATGGGAAAGCACGGTCAGGCGAGGCAAGGCTAAGGCACGACAACCCAAGGCTAGGCAATGCACGGAAGGCAAGCAAAGAGTAACGGAAGGTAAGGAAGGAAAGGGAAAGCAAGGAAAGGCAAGTGTAACGGAAGGAACGGCACGGCAAGGGGAAACAAGGCTAAGGCACGACAAGGCACGGCTAGGCAATGCACGGCTAGGCAAGGAAAGGGTAACGCAAGGAAAGGCAAGGTGAGGCTAGGCAAGGCTAATGCACGAAAACGCAAGGCTAGGCGATGCACGACAATGCAAGGAAAGCTTAAAGCAAAGGAAGGCAAGGTCAGGCGAGATAAGGCTAAGGCACGACAACGCAAGGCTAGGAAATTTAGGGAAGGCAAGCAAAGAGTAACGGAAGGTAAGCAAGGCAAGGAAAAGGAAGGAAAGTCCAGGGTAACGGATGGAACGGCACGGCAAGGGGAAACAAGGCTAAGGCACGGCAACGCAGGCTACGCAATGCACGGCAAGGCAACGAAAGGGTAACGCATGGGAAAGCACGTTCAGGCGAGGCAAGGCTAAGGCACAACAACGCAAGGCTAGGCAATGCACGGATTGCAAGCAAAGAGTAACGGAAGGTAAGGAAGGCAAGGGAAAGGAAGGAAAGGCAAGTGTAACGGAAGGAACGGCACGGCAAGGGGAAACAAGGCTAAGGCACGACAACGCACGGCTAGGCAATGCACGGCAAGGCAAGGAAAGGGTAACGCATGGGAAAGCACGGTCAGGCGATGCAAGGCTAAGGCATGACAACGCAAGGCTAGGCAATGCACGGAAAGCAAGCAAAGAGTAACGGAACGCAAGGAAGGCAAGGGAAAGCAAGGCAAGGCAAGGGTAACGGAAGGCAAGGCACGGCAAGGGGTAACAAGGCTAAGGCACGACAACGCAAGGCTAGGCAATGCACGGCAAGACAAGGAAACGGTAACGCAAGGAAAGGCACGGTCAGGCAAGGCAAGGCTAAAGCACGACACCGCAAGGATAGGCAATGCAAGGCAAGGCAAGGAAAGAGTAACGGAAGGAAAGGAAGGCAAGTCAAAGCCAGTCAAGGCAAGTGTAACAAAAGGCACGCCACGGCAAGGGGAAACAAAACTAAGGCACGACAACGCACGGCTAGGCAATGCACGGCACGGCAAGGAAAGGGTAACGCAAGGCAAGGCACGGTGAGGCTAGGCAAGGCTAATGCACGACAAAGCAAGGCTAGGCAATGCACGACAGTGCAAGGACAGCTTAAAGCAAAGGAAGGCACGGTCAGGCGAGATAAGGCTAAGGCACGACAACGCAAGGCTAGGCAATGCAGGGAAGGGAAGCAAAGAGTAACGGAAGGTAAGCAAGGGAAGGAAAAGCAAGGAAAGGCAAGGGTAACGGAAGGAACGGCACGGCAAGGGGAAACAAGGCTAAGGCACGAAAACGCACGCTAGGCAATGCACGGCAAGGCAAGGAAAGGGTAACGCATGGGAAAGCACGGTCAGGCGAGGCAAGGCTAAGGCACGAAAACCCAAGGCTAGGCAATGCACGGAAGGCAAGCAAAGAGTAACGGAAGATAAGGAAGGAAAGGGAAAGCAAAGAAAGGCAAGTGTAACAGAATGAACGGCACGGCAAGGGGAAACAAGGCTAAGGCACGACAACGCACGGCTAGGCAATGCACGGCAAGGCAAGCAAAAAGTAACGTAAGGAAAGGCACGGTGAGGCTAGGCAAGGCTAAGGCATGACAACGCAAGGCTAGGCAATGCACGGAAAGCAAGCAAAGAGTAACGGAACGCAAGGAAGGCAAGGCAAAGCAAGGGAAGGTAAGGGTAACGGAAGGAACGGCACGGCAAGGGGAAACAAGGCTAAGGCACGGCAACGTAGGCTAGGCAATGCACGGCAAGGCAAGGAAAGGGTAACGCATGGGAAAGCACGTTCAGGCGAGGCAAGGCTAAGGCACGAAAACGCAAGGCTAGGCAATTCACGGAAGGCAAGCAAAGAGTAACGGAAGGTAAGGAAGGCAAGGTAAAGCAAAGAAAGGCAAGTGTAACGGAAGGAACGGTACGGCAAGGGGAAACAAGGCTAAGGCACGACAACGCACGGCTAGGCAATGCACGGCAAGGCAAGCAAAGGGTAACGCAAGGAAAGGCACGGTGAGGCTAGGCAAGCCTAATGCACGAAAACGCAAGGCTAGGCGATGCACGACAATGCAAGGAAAGCTTAAAGCAAAGGAAGGCAAGGTCAGGCGAGATAAGGCTAAGGCACGACAACGCAAGCCTAGGAAATTCAGGGAAGGCAAGCAAAGAGTAACGGAAGGTAAGCTAGGCAAGGAAAAGGAAGGACAGGCCAGGGTAACGGAAGGAACGGCACGGCAAGGGGAAACAAGTCTAAGGCACGACACCGAACGCTAGGCAATGAACGGCAAGGCAAGGAAAGTGTAACGCATTTGAAAGAACGGTCAGGCGAGGCAACGCTAAGGCACGACAAGGCAAGGCTAGGCAATGCACGGAAGGCAAGCATAGAGTAACGGAAGGTAAGCAAGGCTAGGGAAAGCAAGGGAAGGCAAGGGTAACGGAAGGAACGGCACGGCAAGGGGTAAGAAGGCTAAGGCACGACAACACCGGGCTAGGCAATGCACGGCAAGGCAAGGAAAGGGTAACGCAGGGGAAGGCACGGTCAGGTGAGGCAAGGATAAGGCACGACAATGCAAGGCTAGGCAATGCACGGCAAGGCAAGGAAAGAGTAACGGAAGGAAAGGAAGGCAAGGCAAAGCCAGGCAAGGCAAGTGTAACAAAAGGCACGCCACGGCAAGGGGAAACAAGGCTAAGGCACGACAACGCACGGCTAGGCAATGCACGGCAAGGCAAGGAAAGCGTAACGCAAGGCAAGGCACGGTGAGGCTAGGCAAGGCTAATGCACGACAACGCAAGGCTAGGCAATGCACGACAATGCAAGGAAAGCTTAAAGCAAAGGGAGGCACAGTCAGGCGAGATAAGGCTAAGGCACGACAACGGAAGGCTAGGCAATGCAGGGAAGGGAAGCAAAGAGTAACGGAAGGTAAGCAAGGCAAGGAAAAGCAAGGAAAGGCAAGGGTAACGGAAGGAACTGCACGGCAAGGGGAAACAAGGCTAAGGCACGACAACGCACGGCTAGGCAATGCACGGCAAGGCAAGGAAAGGGTAACGCATGGGAAAGCACGGTCAGGCGATGCAAGGCTAAGGCATGACAACGCAAGGCTAGGCAATGCACGGAAAGCAAGCAAAGAGTAACGGAACGCAAGGAAGGCAAGGGAAAGCAAAGGAAGGCAAGGGTAACGGAAGGAACGGCACGGAAAGGGGTAACAAGGCTAAGGCACGGCAACGCAGGGTTAGGCAATGCACGGCAAGGCAAGGAAACGGTAACGCAGGGGAAGGCACGGTCAGGTGAGGCAAGGATAAGGCACGACAATGCAAGGCTAGACAATACACGGCAAGGCAAGGAAAGAGTAACGGAAGGAAAGGAAGGCAAGTCAAAGCCAGTCAAGCCAAGTGTAACAAAAGGCACGCCACGGCAAGGGGAAACAAGGCTAAGGCACGACAACGCACGGCTAGGCAATGCACGGCAAGGCTTGGAAAGGGTAACGCAAGGCAAGGCACGGTGAGGCTAGGCAAGGCTAATGCACGACAACTCAAGGCTAGGCAATGCACGACAATGCAAGGAAAGCTTAAAGCAAAGGAAGGCACGGTCAGGCGAGATAAGGCTAAGGCACGACAACGCAAGGCTAGGCAATGCAAGGAAGGGAAGCAAAGAGTAACGGAAGGTAAGGAAGGCAAGGGAAAGCAAAGAAAGGCAAGTGTAACGGAAGGAACGGCACGGCAAGGGGAAACAAGGCTAAGGCACGACAACACACGGCTAGGAAATGCACGGCAAGGCAAGGAAAGGGTAACGCAAGGCAAGGCACGGTGTGGCTAGGCAAGGTTAATGCACGACAACGCAAGGCTAGGCAATGCACGACAGTGCAAGGAAAGCTTAAAGCAAAGGAAGGCACGGTCAGGCGAGAAAAGGCTAAGGCAGGACAACGCAAGCCTAGGCAATGCACGGAAGGCAAGCAAAGAGTAACGGAAGGTAAGGAAGGCAAAGGAAAGCAAGGAAAGGCAATGGTAACGGAAGGAACGGCACGGCAAGGGGAAACAAGGCTAAGGCACGACAACGCACGCTAGGCAATGCACGGCAAGGCAAGGAAAGGGTAACGCATGGGAAAGCACGGTCAGGCGAGGCAAGGCTAAGGCACGACAACGCAAGGCTAGGCAATGCACGGAAAGCAAGCAAAGAGTAACGGAACGCAAGGAAGGCAAGGGAAAGCAAGGAAAGGCAAGTGTAACGGAAGGAACGGCACGGCAAGGGGAAACAAGGCTAAGGCACGACAACGCACGGCTAGGCAATGCACGGCAAGGCAAGCAAAAAGTAACGCAAGGAAAGGCACGGTGAGGCTAGGCAAGGCTAATGCACGAAAACGCAAGGCTAGGCGATGCACGACAATGCAAGGAAAGCTTAAAGCAAAGGAAGGCAAGGTCAGGCGAGATAAGGCTAAGGCACGACAACGCAAGGCTAGGAAATTCAGGGAAGGCAAGCAAAGAGTAACGGAATGTAAGGTAGGCAAGGGAAAGCAAGGAAAGGCAAGTGTAACGGAAGGAACGGCACGGCAAGGCGAAACAAGGCTAAGGCACGACAACGCACGGCTAGGCAATGCACGGCAAGGCAAGGAAAGGGTAACGCATGGGAAAGCACGGTCAGGCGAGGCAAGGCTAAGGCATGACAACGCAAGGCTAGGAAATGCACGGAAAGCAAGCAAAGAGTAACGGAACGCAAGGAAGGCAAGGGAAAGCAAGGAAAGGCAAGTGTAACGGAAGGAACGGCACGGCAAGGGGAAACAAGGCTAAGGCACGACAACGCACGGCTAGGCAATGCACGGCAAGGCAAGGAAAGCTTAAAGCAAAGGAAGGCAAGGTCAGGCGAGATAAGGCAAAGGCACGACAACGCAAGGCTAGGCAATTCAGGGAAGGCAAGCAAAGAGTAACGGAAGGTAAGCAAGGCAAGGAAAAGCAAGGAAAGTCAAGGGTAACGGAAGGAAAGGCACGGCAAGGGGAAACAAGTCTAAGGCACGACACCGAACGCTAGGCAATGAACGGCAAGGCAAGGAAAGGGTAACGCATGGGAAAGCACGTTCAGGCGAGGCAAGGCTAAGGCACGACAACGCAAGGCTAGGCAATGCAGGGAAGGCAAGCAAAGAGTAACGCATGGGAAAGCACGGTCAGGGGAGGCAAGGCTAAGGCACGACAACGCAAGGCTTGGCAATGCACGGAAGGCAAGCAAAGAGTAACGGAAGGTAAGGAAGGCAAGGGAAAGCAAAGAAAGGCAAGTGTAACGGAAGGAACGGCACGGCAAGGGGAAACAAGGCTAAGGCACGACAACGCACGGCTAGGCAATGCACGGCAAGGCAAGCAAAGGGTAACGCAAGGAAAGGCACGGTGAGGCTAGGCAAGCCTAATGCACGAAAACGCAAGGCTAGGCGATGCACGACAATGCAAGGAATGCTTAAAGCAAAGGAAGGCAAGGTCAGGCGAGATAAGGCTAAGGCACGACAACGCAAGGCTAGGAAATTCAGGGAAGGCAAGCAAAGAGTAACGGAAGGTAAGCTAGGCAAGGAAAAGGAAGGACAGGCCAGGGTAACGGAAGGAACGGCACGGCAAGGGGAAACAAGTCTAAGGCACGACACCGAACGCTAGGCAATGAACGGCAAGGCAAGGAAAGTGTAACGCATTTGAAAGAACGGTCAGGCGAGGCAACGCTAAGGCACGACAAGGCAAGGCTAGGCAATGCACGGAAGGCAAGCATAGAGTAACGGAAGGTAAGGAAGGCAAGGGAAAGCAGGGAAAGGCAAGTGTAACGGAAGGAACGGCACGGCAAGGGGAAACAAGGCTAAGGCACGACAACGCACGGCTAGGCAATGCACGGCAAGGAAAGCGAAGGGTAACGCAAGGCAAGGCACGGTGAGGCTAGGCAAGGCTAATGCACGAAAACGCAAGGCTAGGCGATGCACGACAATGAAAGGAAAGCTTAAAGGAAAGGAACGCAAGGTCAGGCGAGATAAGGCTAAGGCACGACAACGCAAGGCTAGGAAATTCAGGGAAAGCAAGCAAAGAGTAACGGAAGGTAAGCAAGGCAAGGAAAAGCAAGGAAATGTAAGGGTAACGGAAGGAACTGCACGGCAAGGGGAAACAAGGCTAAGGCACGACAACGCACGGCTAGGCAATGCACGGCAAGGCAAGGAAAGGGTAACGCATGGGAAAGCACGGTCAGGCGATGCAAGGCTAAGGCATGACAACGCAAGGCTAGGCAATGCACGGAAAGCAAGCAAAGAGTAACGGAACGCAAGGAAGGCAAGGGAAAGCAAAGGAAGGCAAGGGTAACGGAAGGAACGGCACGGAAAGGGGTAACAAGGCTAAGGCACGGCAACGCAGGGTTAGGCAATGCACGGCAAGGCAAGGAAACGGTAACGCAGGGGAAGGCACGGTCAGGTGAGGCAAGGATAAGGCACGACAATGCAAGGCTAGACAATACACGGCAAGGCAAGGAAAGAGTAACGGAAGGAAAGGAAGGCAAGTCAAAGCCAGTCAAGCCAAGTGTAACAAAAGGCACGCCACGGCAAGGGGAAACAAGGCTAAGGCACGACAACGCACGGCTAGGCAATGCACGGCAAGGCTTGGAAAGGGTAACGCAAGGCAAGGCACGGTGAGGCTAGGCAAGGCTAATGCACGACAACTCAAGGCTAGGCAATGCACGACAATGCAAGGAAAGCTTAAAGCAAAGGAAGGCACGGTCAGGCGAGATAAGGCTAAGGCACGACAACGCAAGGCTAGGCAATGCAAGGAAGGGAAGCAAAGAGTAACGGAAGGTAAGGAAGGCAAGGGAATGCAAAGAAAGGCAAGTGTAACGGAAGGAACGGCACGGCAAGGGGAAACAAGGCTAAGGCACGACAACACACGGCTAGGAAATGCACGGCAAGGCAAGGAAAGGGTAACGCAAGGCAAGGAACGGTGTGGCTAGGCAAGGTTAATGCACGACAACGCAAGGCTAGGCAATGCACGACAGTGCAAGGAAAGCTTAAAGCAAAGGAAGGCACGGTCAGGCGAGATAAGGCTAAGGCAGGACAACGCAAGGCTAGGCAATGCACGGAAGGCAAGCAAAGAGTAACGGAAGGTAAGGAAGGCAAGGGAAAGCAAGGAAAGGCAATGGTAACGGAAGGAACGGCACGGCAAGGGGAAACAAGGCTAAGGCACGACAACGCACGCTAGGCAATGCACGGCAAGGCAAGGAAAGGGTAACGCATGGGAAAGCACGGTCAGGTGAGGCAAGGCTAAGGCACGACAACCCAAGGCTAGGCAATGCACGGAAGGCAAGCAAAGAGTAACGGAAGATAAGGAAGGAAAGGGAAAGCAAAGAAAGGCAAGTGTAACGGAATGAACGGCACGGCAAGGGGAAACAAGGCTAAGGCACGACAACGCACGGCTAGGCAATGCACGGCAAGGCAAGCAAAAAGTAACGCAAGGAAAGGCACGGTGAGGCTAGGCAAGGCTAATGCACGAAAACGCAAGGGTAGGCGATGCACGACAATGCAAGGAAAGCTTAAAGCAAAGGAAGGCAAGGTCAGGCGAGATAAGGCTAAGGCACGACAACGCAAGGCTAGGAAATTCAGGGAAGGCAAGCAAAGAGTAACGGAATGTAAGGAAGGCAAGGGAAAGCAAGGAAAGGCAAGTGTAACGGAAGGAACGGCACGGCAAGGCGAAACAAGGCTAAGGCACGACAACGCACGGCTAGGCAATGCACGGCAAGGCAAGGAAAGGGTAACGCATGGGAAAGCACGGTCAGGCGAGGCAAGGCTAAGGCATGACAACGCAAGGCTAGGCAATGCACGGAAAGCAAGCAAAGAGTAACGGAAGGTAAGCAAGGCAAGGAAAAGCAAGGAAAGTCAAGGGTAACGGAAGGAAAGGCACGGCAAGGGGAAACAAGTCTAAGGCACGACACCGAACGCTAGGCAATGAACGGCAAGGCAAGGAAAGGGTTAGGCATGGGAAAGCACGGTCAGGCGAGGCAAGGCTAAGGCACGACAACGCAAGGCTAGGCAATGCACGGAAGGCAAGCAAAGAGTAACGGAAGGTAAGTAAGGCAAGGGAAACAAGGAAAGGGAAGTGTAACGGAAGGAACGGCACGGCAAGGGGAAACAAGGCTAAGGCACGACAACGCACGCTAGGCAATGCACGGCAAGGCAAGGAAAGGGTAACGCAGGGGAAGGCACGGTCAGGTGAGGCAAGGATAAGGCACGACAATGCAAGGCTAGGCAATGCACGGCAAGGAAAGGAAAGAGTAACGGAAGGAAAGGAAGGCAAGGCAAAGCCAGGCAATGCAAGTGTAACAAAAGGCACTCCACGGCAAGGGGAAACAAGGCTAAGGCACTACAACGCACGGCTAGGCAATGCACGGCAAGGCAAGGAAAAGGTAAAGCAAGGCAAGGCACGGTGAGGCTAGGCAAGGCTAATGCACGACAACTCAAGGCTAGGCAATGCACGACAATGCAAGGAAAGCTTAAAGCAAAGGAAGGCACGGTCAGGCGAGATAAGGCTAAGGCCCGACAACGCAAGGCTAGGCAATGCAGGGAAGGGAAGCAAAGAGTAACGGAAGGTAAGGAAGGCAAGGGAAAGCAAAGAAAGGCAAGTGTAACGGAAGGAACGGCACGGCAAAGGGAAACAAGGCTAAGGCACGACAACGCACGCTAGGCAATGCACGGCAAGGCAAGGAAAGGGTAACGCATGGGAAAGCACGGTCAGGCGAGGCAAGGCTAAGGCATGACAACGCAAGGCTAGGAAATGCACGGAAAGCAAGCAAAGAGATACGGAACGCAAGGAAGGCAAGGGAAAGCAAGGAAAGGCAAGTGTAACGGAAGGAACGGCACGGCAAGGGGAAACAAGGCTAAGGCACGACAACGCACGGCTAGGCAATGCACGGCAAGGCAAGGAAAGCTTAAAGCAAAGGAAGGCAAGGTCAGGCGAGATAAGGCAAAGGCACGACAACGCAAGGCTAGGCAATTCAGGGAAGGCAAGCAAAGAGTAAGGGAAGGTAAGCAAGGCAAGGAAAAGCAAGGAAAGTCAAGGGTAACGGAAGGAAAGGCACGGCAAGGGGAAACAAGTCTAAGGCACGACACCGAACGCTAGGCAATGAACGGCAAGGCAAGGAAAGGGTAACGCATGGGAAAGCACGTTCAGGCGAGGCAAGGCTAAGGCACGACAACGCAAGGCTAGGCAATGCAGGGAAGGCAAGCAAAGAGTAACGCATGGGAAAGCACGGTCAGGGGAGGCAAGGCTAAGGCACGACAACGCAAGGCTTGGCAATGCACGGAAGGCAAGCAAAGAGTAACGGAAGGTAAGGAAGGCAAGGGAAAGCAAAGAAAGGCAAGTGTAACGGAAGGAACGGCACGGCAAGGGGAAACAAGGCTAAGGCACGACAACGCACGGCTAGGCAATGCACGGCAAGGCAAGCAAAGGGTAACGCAAGGAAAGGCACGGTGAGGCTAGGCAAGCCTAATGCACGAAAACGCAAGGCTAGGCGATGCACGACAATGCAAGGAATGCTTAAAGCAAAGGAAGGCAAGGTCAGGCGAGATAAGGCTAAGGCACGACAACGCAAGGCTAGGAAATTCAGGGAAGGCAAGCAAAGAGTAACGGAAGGTAAGCTAGGCAAGGAAAAGGAAGGACAGGCCAGGGTAACGGAAGGAACGGCACGGCAAGGGGAAACAAGTCTAAGGCACGACACCGAACGCTAGGCAATGAACGGCAAGGCAAGAAAAGTGTAACGCATTTGAAAGAACGGTCAGGCGAGGCAACGCTAAGGCACGACCAGGCAAGGCTAGGCAATGCACGGAAGGCAAGCATAGAGTAACGGAAGGTAAGGAAGGCAAGGGAAAGCAGGGAAAGGCAAGTGTAACGGAAGGAACGGCACGGCAAGGGGAAACAAGGCTAAGGCACGACAACGCACGGCTAGGCAATGCACGGCAAGGCAAGGAAAGCTTAAAGCAAAGGAAGGCAAGGTCAGGCGAGATAAGGCAAAGGCACGACAACGCAAGGCTAGGCAATTCAGGGAAGGCAAGCAAAGAGTAACGGAAGGTAAGCAAGGCAAGGAAAAGCAAGGAAAGTCAAGGGTAACGGAAGGAAAGGCACGGCAAGGGGAAACAAGTCTAAGGCACGACACCGAACGCTAGGCAATGAACGGCAAGGCAAGGAAAGGGTTAGGCATGGGAAAGCACGGTCAGGCGAGGCAAGGCTAAGGCACGACAACGCAAGGCTAGGCAATGCACGGAAGGCAAGCAAAGAGTAACGGAAGGTAAGGAAGGCAAGGGAAACAAGGAAAGGCAAGTGTAACGGAAGGAACGGCACGGCAAGGGGAAACAAGGCTAAGGCACGACAACGCACGCTAGGCAATGCACGGCAAGGCAAGGAAAGGGTAACGCAGGGGAAGGCACGGTCAGGTGAGGCAAGGATAAGGCACGACAATGCAAGGCTAGGCAATGCACGGCAAGGAAAGGAAAGAGTAACGGAAGGAAAGGAAGGCAAGGCAAAGCCAGGCAAGGCAAGTGTAACAAAAGGCACGCCACGGCAAGGGGAAACAAGGCTAAGGCACGACAACGCACGGCTAGGCAATGCACGGCAAGGCAAGGAAAAGGTAAAGCAAGGTAAGGCACGGTGAGGCTAGGCAAGGCTAATGCACGACAACTCAAGGCTAGGCAATGCACGACAATGCAAGGAAAGCTTAAAGCAAAGGAAGGCACGGTCAGGCGAGATAAGGCTAAGGCCCGACAACGCAAGGCTAGGCAATGCAAGGAAGGGAAGCAAAGAGTAACGGAAGGTACGGAAGTCAAGGGAAAGCAAAGAAAGGCAAGTGTAACGGAAGGAACGGCACGGCAAAGGGAAACAAGGCTAAAGCACGACAACGCACGCTAGGCAATGCACGGCAAGGCAAGGAAAGGGTAACGCATGGCAAAGCACGGTCAGGCGAGGCAAGGCTAGGGAAAGCCAACGCAAGACTAGGCAATGCACGGAAAGCAAGCAAGGAGTAACGGAATGCAAGGGATTAAAGGGAAAGCAAGGGAAGGCAAGGGTAACGGAAGGAACGGCACGGCAAGGGGTAACAAGGCTAAGGCACGACAACACACGGCTAGGAAATGCACGGCAAGGCAAGGAAAGGGTAACGCAAGGCAAGGCACGGTGAGGCTAGGCAAGGTTAATGCACGACAACGCAAGGCTAGGCAATGCACGACAATGCAAGGAAAGCTTAAAGCAAAAGAAGGCACGGTCAGGCGAGATAAGGCTAAGGCACGACAACGCAAGGCTAGGCAATGAACGGAAGGCAAGCAAAGAGTAACGGAAGGTAAGGAAGGCAAGGGAAAGCAAGGAAAGGCAATGGTAACGGAAGGAACGGCACGGCAAGGGGAAACAAGGCTAAGGCACGACAATGCACGCTAGGCAATGCACGGCAAGGCAACAAAGGGTAACGCATGGGAAAGCACGGTCAGGCGAGGCAAGGCTAAGGCACGACAACCCAAGGCTAGGCAATGCACGGAAGGCAAGCAAAGAGTAACGGAAGGTAAGGAAGGAAAGGGAAAGCAAAGAAAGGCAAGTGTAACGGAAGGAACGGCACAGCAAGGGGAAACAAGGCTAAGGCACGACAACGCACGGCTAGGCAGTGCACGGCTAGGCAAGGAAAGGGTAACGCAAGGCAAGGCACGGTGAGGCTAGGCAAGGCTAATGCACGAAAACGCAAGGCTAGGCGATGCACGACAATGCAAGGAAAGCTTAAAGCAAAGGAAGGCAAGGTGAGGCGAGATAAGGCTAAGGCACGACAACGCAAGGCTAGGAAATTTAGGGAAGGCAAGCAAAGAGTAACGGAAGGTAAGCAAGGCAAGGAAAAGGAAGGAAAGGCCAGGGTAACGGATGGAACGGCACGGCAAGGGGAAACAAGGCTAAGGCACGGCAACGCAGGCTACGCAATGCACGGCAAGGCAACGAAAGGGTAACGCATGGGAAAGCACGGTCAGGCGAGGCAAGGCTAAGGCACGACAACGCAAGGCTAGGCAATGCACGGAAGGCAAGCAAAGAGTAACGGAAGGTAAGGAAGGCAAGGGAAAGCAAGGAAAGGCAAGTGTAACGGAAGGAACGGCACGGCAAGGGGAAACAAGGCTAAGGCACGACAACGCACGGCTAGGCAATGCACGGCAAGGCAAGGACAGGGTAACGCATGGGAAAGCACGGTCAGGCGAGGCAAGGCTAAGGCACGACAACGCAAGGCTAGGCAATGCACGGAAAGCAAGCAAAGAGTAACGGAAGGCAAGGAAGGCAAGGGAAATCAAGGCAAGGCAAGGGTAACGGAAGGAAAGGCACGGCAAGGGGTAACAAGGCTAAGGCACGACAACGCAGGGCTAGGCAATGCACGGCAAGGCAAGGAAACGGTAACGCAGGGGAAGGCACGGTCAGGTGAGGCAAGGATAAGGCACGACAATGCAAGGCTAGGCAATGCACGGCAAGGCAAGGAAAGAGTAACGGAAGGAAAGGAAGGCAAGTCAAAGCCAGTCAAGGCAAGTGTAACAAAAGGCACGCCACTGCAAGGGGAAACAAAACTAAGGCACGACAACGCACGGCTAGGCAATGCACGGCAAGGCAAGGAAAGGGTAACGCAAGGCAAGGCACGGTGAGGCTAGGCAAGGCTAATGCACGACAAAGCAAGGCTAGGCAATGCACGACAATGCAAGGAAAGCTTAAAGCAAAGGAAGGCACGGTCAGGCGAGATAAGGCTAAGGCACGACAACGCAAGGCTAGGCAATGCAGGGAAGGGAAGCAAAGAGTAATGGAAGGTAAGCAAGGCAAGGAAAAGCAAGGAAAGGCAAGGGTAACGGAAGGAACGGCACGGCAAGGGGAAACAAGGCTAAGGCACGAAAACGCACGCTAGGCAATGCACGGCAAGGCAAGGAAAGGGTAACGCATGGGAAAGCACGGTCAGGCGAGGCAAGGCTAAGGCACGACAACCCAAGGCTAGGCAATGCACGGAAGGCAAGCAAAGAGTAACGGAAGATAAGGAAGGAAAGGGAAATCAAAGAAAGGCAAGTGTATCGGCAGGAACGGCACGGCAAGGGGAAACAAGGCTAAGGCACGACAACGCAAGGCTAGGCAATGCACGGAAGGCAAGCAAAGAGTAACGGAAGGTAAGGCACGGTGAGGCTAGGCAAGGCTAAGGCATGACAACGCAAGGCTAGGCAATGCACGGAAAGCAAGCAAAGAGTAACGGAACGCAAGGAAGGCAAGGCAAAGCAAGGGAAAGTAAGGGTAACGGAAGGAACGGCACGGCAAGGGGAAACAAGGCTAAGGCACGGCAACGTAGTCTAGGCAATGCACGGCTAGGCAAGGAAAGCGTAACGCATGGGAAAGCACGTTCAGGCGAGGCAAGGCTAAGGCACGACAACGCAAGGCTAGGCAATGCACGGAAGGCAAGCAAAGAGTAACGGAAGGTAAGGAAGGCAAGGTAAAGCAAAGAAAGGCAAGTGTAACGGAAGGAACGGTACGGCAAGGGGAAACAAGGCTAAGGCACGACAACGCACGGCTAGGCAATGCACGGCAAGGCAAGCAAAGGGTAACGCAAGGAAAGGCACGGTGAGGCTAGGCAAGCCTAATGCACGAAAACGCAAGGCTAGGCGATGCACGACAATGCAAGGAAAGCTTAAAGCAAAGGAAGGCAAGGTCAGGCGAGATAAGGCTAAGGCACGACAACGCAAGCCTAGGAAATTCAGGGAAGGCAAGCAAAGAGTAACGGAAGGTAAGCAAGGCAAGGAAAAGGAAGGACAGGCCAGGGTAACGGAAGGAACGGCACGGCAAGGGGAAACAAGTCTAAGGCACGACACCGAACGCTAGGCAATGAACGGCAAGGCAAGGAAAGTGTAACGCATTTGAAAGAACGGTCAGGCGAGGCAACGCTAAGGCACGACAAGGCAAGTCTAGGCAATGCACGGAAGGCAAGCATAGAGTAACGGAAGGTAAGGAAGGCTAGGGAAAGCAAGGGAAGGCAAGGGTAACGGAAGGAACGGCACGGCAAGGGGTAAGAAGGCTAAGGCACGACAACACCGGGCTAGGCAATGCACGGCAAGGCAAGGAAAGGGTAACGCAGGGGAAGGCACGGTCAGGTGAGGCAAGGATAAGGCACGACAATGCAAGGCTAGGCAATGCACGGCAAGGCAAGGAAAGAGTAACGGAAGGAAAGGAAGGCAAGGCAAAGCCAGGCAAGGCAAATGTAACAAAAGGCACGCCACGGCAAGGGGAAACAAGGCTAAGGCACGACAACGCACGGCTAGGCAATGCACGGCAAGGCAAGGAAAGCGTAACGCAAGGCAAGGCACGGTGAGGCTAGGCAAGGCTAATGCACGACAACGCAAGGCTAGGCAATGCACGACAATGCAAGGAAAGCTTAAAGCAAAGGGAGGCACAGTCAGGCGAGATAAGGCTAAGGCACGACAACGGAAGGCTAGGCAATGCAGGGAAGGGAAGCAAAGAGTAACGGAAGGTAAGCAAGGCAAGGAAAAGCAAGGAAAGGCAAGGGTAACGGAAGGAACTGCACGGCAAGGGGAAACAAGGCTAAGGCACGGCAACGCAGGCTGGGCAATGCACGGCAAGGCAAGGAAAGGGTAACGCATGGGAAAGCACGGTCAGGCGATGCAAGGCTAAGGCATGACAACGCAAGGCTAGGCAATGCACGGAAAGCAAGCAAAGAGTAACGGAACGCAAGGAAGGCAAGGGAAAGCAAGGGAAGGCAAGGGTAACGGAAGGAACGGCACGGAAAGGGGTAACAAGGCTAAGGCACGGCAACGCAGGGTTAGGCAATGCACGGCAAGGCAAGGAAACGGTAACGCAGGGGAAGGCACGGTCAGGTGAGGCAAGGATAAGGCACGACAATGCAAGGCTAGACAATACACGGCAAGGCAAGGAAAGAGTAACGGAAGGAAAGGAAGGCAAGTCAAAGCCAGTCAAGCCAAGTGTAACAAAAGGCACGCCACGGCAAGGGGAAACAAGGCTAAGGCACGACAACGCACGGCTAGGCAATGCACGGCAAGGCTTGGAAAGGGTAACGCAAGGCAAGGCACGGTGAGGCTAGGCAAGGCTAATGCACGACAACTCAAGGCTAGGCAATGCACGACAATGCAAGGAAAGCTTAAAGCAAAGGAAGGCACGGTCAGGCGAGATAAGGCTAAGGCACGACAACGCAAGGCTAGGCAATGCAAGGAAGGGAAGCAAAGAGTAACGGAAGGTAAGGAAGGCAAGGGAAAGCAAAGAAAGGCAAGTGTAACGGAAGGAACGGCACGGCAAGGGGAAACAAGGCTAAAGCACGACAACACACGGCTAGGAAATGCACGGCAAGGCAAGGAAAGGGTAACGCAAGGCAAGGCACGGTGTGGCTAGGCAAGGTTAATGCACGACAACGCAAGGCTAGGCAATGCACGACAGTGCAAGGAAAGCTTAAAGCAAAGGAAGGCACGGTCAGGCGAGATAAGGCTAAGGCAGGACAACGCAAGGCTAGGCAATGCACGGAAGGCAAGCAAAGAGTAACGGAAGGTAAGGAAGGCAAGGGAAAGCAAGGAAAGGCAATGGTAACGGAAGGAACGGCACGGCAAGGGGAAACAAGGCTAAGGCACGACAACGCACGCTAGGCAATGCACGGCAAGGCAAGGAAAGGGTAACGCATGGGAAAGCACGGTCAGGCGAGGCAAGGCTAAGGCACGACAACCCAAGGCTAGGCAATGCACGGAAGGCAAGCAAAGCGTAACGGAAGATAAGGAAGGAAAGGGAAAGCAAAGAAAGGCAAGTGTAACGGAATGAACGGCACGGCAAGGGGAAACAAGGCTAAGGCACGACAACGCACGGCTATGCAATGCACGGCAAGGCAAGCAAAAAGTAACGCAAGGAAAGGCACGGTGAGGCTAGGCAAGGCTAATGCACGAAAACGCAAGGCTAGGCGATGCACGACAATGCAAGGAAAGCTTAAAGCAAAGGAAGGCAAGGTCAGGCGAGATAAGGCTAAGGCACGACAACGCAAGGCTAGGAAATTCAGGGAAGGCAAGCAAAGAGTAACGGAATGTAAGGAAGGCAAGGGAAAGCAAGGAAAGGCAAGTGTAACGGAAGGAACGGCACGGCAAGGCGAAACAAGGCTAAGGCACGACAACGCACGGCTAGGCAATGCACGGCAAGGCAAGGAAAGGGTAACGCATGGGAAAGCACGGTCAGGCGAGGCAAGGCTAAGGCATGACAACGCAAGGCTAGGCAATGCACGGAAAGCAAGCAAAGAGTAACGGAACGCAAGGAAGGCAAGGGAAAGCAAGGAAAGGCAAGTGTAACGGAAGGAACGGCACGGCAAGGGGAAACAAGGCTAAGGCACGACAACGCACGGCTAGGCAATGCACGGCAAGGCAAGGAAAGCTTAAAGCAAAGGAAGGCAAGGTCAGGCGAGATAAGGCAAAGGCACGACAACGCAAGGCTAGGCAATTCAGGGAAGGCAAGCAAAGAGTAACGGAAGGTAAGCAAGGCAAGGAAAAGCAAGGAAAGTCAAGGGTAACGGAAGGAAAGGCACGGCAAGGGGAAACAAGTCTAAGGCACGACACCGAACGCTAGGCAATGAACGGCAAGGCAAGGAAAGGGTTAGGCATGGGAAAGCACGGTCAGGCGAGGCAAGGCTAAGGCACGACAACGCAAGGCTAGGCAATGCACGGAAGGCAAGCAAAGAGTAACGGAAGGTAAGGAAGGCAAGGGAAACAAGGAAAGGGAAGTGTAAAGGAAGGAACGGCACGGCAAGGGGAAACAAGGCTAAGGCACGACGACGCACGCTAGGCAATGCACGGCAAGGCAAGGAAAGGGTAACGCAGGGGAAGGCACGGTCAGGTGAGGCAAGGATAAGGCACGACAATGCAAGGCTAGGCAATGCACGGCAAGGAAAGGAAAGAGTAACGGAAGGAAAGGAAGGCAAGGCAAAGCCAGGCAAGGCAAGTGTAACAAAAGGCACGCCACGGCAAGGGGAAACAAGGCTAAGGCACGACAACGCACGGCTAGGCAATGCACGGCAAGGCAAGGAAAAGGTAAAGCAAGGCAAGGCACGGTGAGGCTAGGCAAGGCTAATGCACGACAACTCAAGGCTAGGCAATGCACGACAATGCAAGGAAAGCTTAAAGCAAAGGAAGGCACGGTCAGGCGAGATAAGGCTAAGGCCCGACAACGCAAGGCTAGGCAATGCAAGGAAGGGAAGCAAAGAGTAACGGAAGGTAAGGAAGGCAAGGGAAAGCAAAGAAAGGCAAGTGTAACGGAAGGAACGGCACGGCAAAGGGAAACAAGGCTAAGGCACGACAACGCACGCTAGGCAATGCACGGCAAGGCAAGGAAAGGGTAACGCATGGGAAAGCACGGTCAGGCGAGGCAAGGCTAAGGAAAGCCAACGCAAGACTAGGCAATGCACGGAAAGCAAGCAAGGAGTAACGGAATGCAAGGGATTAAAGGGAAAGCAAGGGAAGGCAAGGGTAACGGAAGGAACGGCACGGCAAGGGGTAACAAGGCTAAGGCACGACAACACACGGCTAGGAAATGTACGGCAAGGCAAGGAAAGGGTAACGCAAGGCAAGGCACGGTGAGGCTAGGCAAGGTTAATGCACGACAACGCAAGGCTAGGCAATGCACGACAATGCAAGGAAAGCTTAAAGCAAAAGAAGGCACGGTCAGGCGAGATAAGGCTAAGGCACGACAACGCAAGGCTAGGCAATGAACGGAAGGCAAGCAAAGAGTAACGGAAGGTAAGGAAGGCAAGGGAAAGCAAGGAAAGGCAATGGTAACGGAAGGAACGGCACGGCAAGGGGAAACAAGGCTAAGGCACGACAACGCACGCTAGGCAATGCACGGCAAGGCAACAAAGGGTAACGCATGGGAAAGCACGGTCAGGCGAGGCAAGGCTAAGGCACGACAACCCAAGGCTAGGCAATGCACGGAAGGCAAGCAAAGAGTAACGGAAGGTAAGGAAGGAAAGGGAAAGCAAAGAAAGGCAAGTGTAACGGAAGGAACGGCACGGCAAGGGGAAACAAGGCTAAGGCACGACAAGGCACGGCTAGGCAATGCACGGCTAGGCAAGGAAAGGGTAACGCAAGGAAAGGCAAGGTGAGGCTAGGCAAGGCTAATGCACGAAAACGCAAGGCTAGGCGATGCACGACAATGCAAGGAAAGCTTAAAGCAAAGGAAGGCAAGGTCAGGCGAGATAAGGCTAAGGCACGACAACGCAAGGCTAGGAAATTTAGGGAAGGCAAGCAAAGAGTAACGGAAGGTAAGCAAGGCAAGGAAAAGGAAGGAAAGGCCAGGGTAACGGATGGAACGGCACGGCAAGGGGAAACAAGGCTAAGGCACGGCAACGCAGGCTAGGCAATGCACGGCAAGGCAAGGAAAGGGTAACGCAGGGGAAGGCACGTTCAGGCGAGGCAAGGCTAAGGCACAACAACGCAAGGCTAGGCAATGCACGGATTGCAAGCAAAGAGTAACGGAAGGTAAGGAAGGCAAGGGAAAGGAAGGAAAGGCAAGTGTAACGGAAGGAACGGCACGGCAAGGGGAAACAAGGCTAAGGCACGACAACGCACGGCTAGGCAATGCACGGGAAGGCAAGGAAAGGGTAACGCATGGGAAAGCACGGTCAGGCGATGCAAGGCTAAGGCATGACAACGCAAGGCTAGGCAATGCACGGAAAGCAAGCAAAGAGTAACGGAACGCAAGGAAGGCAAGGGAAAGCAAGGGAAGGCAAGGGTAACGGAAGGAAAGGCACGGCAAGGGGTAACAAGGCTAAGGCACGGCAACGCAGGGCTAGGCAATGCACGGCAAGGCAAGGAAACGGTAACGCAGGGGAAGGCACGGTCAGGTGAGGCAAGGATAAGGCACGACAATGCAAGGCTAGGCAATGCACGGCAAGGCAAGGAAAGAGTAACAGAAGGAAAGGAAGGCAAGTCAAAGCCAGTCAAGGCAAGTGTAACAAAAGGCACGCCACGGCAAGGGGAAACAAAACTAAGGCACGACAACGCACGGCTAGGCAATGCACGGCAAGGCAAGGAAAGGGTAACGGAAGGTAAGGAAGGCAAGGGAAACAAGGAAAGGGAAGTGTAACGGAAGGAACGGCACGGCAAGGGGAAACAAGGCTAAGGCACGACAACGCACGCTAGGCAATGCACGGCAAGGCAAGGAAAGGGTAACGCAGGGGAAGGCACGGTCAGGTGAGGCAAGGATAAGGCACGACAATGCAAGGCTAGGCAATGCACGGCAAGGAAAGGAAAGAGTAACGGAAGGAAAGGAAGGCAAGGCAAAGCCAGGCAAGGCAAGTGTAACAAAAGGCACGCCACGGCAAGGGGAAACAAGGCTAAGGCACGACAACGCACGGCTAGGCAATGCACGGCAAGGCAAGGAAAAGGTAAAGCAAGGCAAGGCACGGTGAGGCTAGGCAAGGCTAATGCACGACAACTCAAGGCTAGGCAATGCACGACAATGCAAGGAAAGCTTAAAGCAAAGGAAGGCACGGTCAGGCGAGATAAGGCTAAGGCCCGACAACGCAAGGCTAGGCAATGCAAGGAAGGGAAGCAAAGAGTAACGGAAGGTACGGAAGTCAAGGGAAAGCAAAGAAAGGCAAGTGTAACGGAAGGAACGGCACGGCAAAGGGAAACAAGGCTAAGGCACGACAACGCACGCTACGCAATGCACGGCAAGGCAAGGAAAGGGTAACGCATGGGAAAGCACGGTCAGGCGAGGCAAGGCTAGGGAAAGCCAACGCAAGACTAGGCAATGCACGGAAAGCAAGCAAGGAGTAACGGAATGCAAGGGATTAAAGGGAAAGCAAGGGAAGGCAAGGGTAACGGAAGGAACGGCACGGCAAGGGGTAACAAGGCTAAGGCACGACAACACACGGCTAGGAAATGCACGGCAAGGCAAGGAAAGGGTAACGCAAGGCAAGGCACGGTGAGGCTAGGCAAGGTTAATGCACGACAAGGAAGGCTAGGCAATGCACGACAATGCAAGGAAAGCTTAAAGCAAAAGAAGGCACGGTCAGGCGAGATAAGGCTAAGGCACGACAACGCAAGGCTAGGCAATGAACGGAAGGCAAGCAAAGAGTAACGGAAGGTAAGGAAGGCAAGGGAAAGCAAGGAAAGGCAATGGTAACGGAAGGAACGGCACGGCAAGGGGAAACAAGGCTAAGGCACGACAACGCACGCTAGGCAATGCACGGCAAGGCAACAAAGGGTAACGCATGGGAAAGCACGGTCAGGCGAGGCAAGGCTAAGGCACGACAACCCAAGGCTAGGCAATGCACGGAAGGCAAGCAAAGAGTAACGGAAGGTAAGGAAGGAAAGGGAAAGCAAAGAAAGGCAAGTGTAACGGAAGGAACGGCACGGCAAGGGGAAACAAGGCTAAGGCACGACAAGGCACCGCTAGGCAATGCACGGCTAGGCAAGGAAAGGGTAACGCAAGGAAAGGCAAGGTGAGGCTAGGCAAGGCTAATGCACGAAAACGCAAGGCTAGGCGATGCACGACAATGCAAGGAAAGCTTAAAGCAAAGGAAGGCAAGGTCAGGCGAGATAAGGCTAAGGCACGACAACGCAAGGCTAGGAAATTTAGGGAAGGCAAGCAAAGTGTAACGGAAGGTAAGCAAGGCAAGGAAAAGGAAGGATAGGCCAGGGTAACGGATGGAACGGCACGGCAAGGGGAAACAAGGCTAAGGCACGGCAACGCAGGCTACGCAATGCACGGCAAGGCAACGAAAGGGTAACGCATGGGAAAGCACGTTCAGGCGAGGCAAGGCTAAGGCACAACAACGCAAGGCTAGGCAATGCACGGATTGCAAGCAAAGAGTAACGGAAGGTAAGGAAGGCAAGGGAAAGGAAGGAAAGGCAAGTGTAACGGAAGGAACGGCACGGCAAGGGGAAACAAGGCTAAGGCACGACAACGCACGGCTAGGCAATGCACGGAAGGCAAGCAAAGAGTAACGGAAGGCAAGGAAGGCAAGGGAAAGCAAGGCAAGGCAAGGGTAACGGAAGGAAAGGCACGGCAAGGGGAAACAAGGCTAAGGCACGACAACGCAGGGCTAGGCAATGCACGGCAAGGCAAGGAAACGGTAACGCAGGGGAAGGCACGGTCAGGTGAGGCAAGGATAAGGCACGACAATGCAAGGCTAGGCAATGCACGGCAAGGCAAGGAAAGAGTAACGGAAGGAAAGGAAGGCAAGTCAAAGCCAGTCAAGGGAAGTGTAACAAAAGGCACGCCACGGCAAGGGGAAACAAAACTAAGGCACGACAACGCACGGCTAGGCAATGCACGGCAAGGCAAGGAAAGGGTAACGCAAGGCAAGGCACGGTGAGGCTAGGCAAGGCTAATGCACGACAAAGCAAGGCTAGGCAATGCACGACAATGCAAGGAAAGCTTAAAGCAAAGGAAGGCACGGTCAGGCGAGATAAGGCTAAGGCCCGACAACGCAAGGCTAGGCAATGCAAGGAAGGGAAGCAAAGAGTAACGGAAGGTACGGAAGTCAAGGGAAAGCAAAGAAAGGCAAGTGTAACGGAAGGAACGGCACGGCAAAGGGAAACAAGGCTAAGGCACGACAACGCACGCTACGCAATGCACGGCAAGGCAAGGAATGGGTAACGCATTGGAAAGCACGGTCAGGCGAGGCAAGGCTAGGGAAAGCCAACGCAAGACTAGGCAATGCACGGAAAGCAAGCAAGGAGTAACGGAATGCAAGGGATTAAAGGGAAAGCAAGGGAAGGCAAGGGTAACGGAAGGAACGGCACGGCAAGGGGTAACAAGGCTAAGGCACGACAACACACGGCTAGGAAATGCACGGCAAGGCAAGGAAAGGGTAACGCAAGGCAAGGCACGGTGAGGCTAGGCAAGGTTAATGCACGACAACGCAAGGCTAGGCAATGCACGACAATGCAAGGAAAGCTTAAAGCAAAAGAAGGCACGGTCAGGCGAGATAAGGCTAAGGCACGACAACGCAAGGCTAGGCAATGAACGGAAGGCAAGCAAAGAGTAACGGAAGGTAAGGAAGGCAAGGGAAAGCAAGGAAAGGCAATGGTAACGGAAGGAACGGCACGGCAAGGGGAAACAAGGCTAAGGCACGACAACGCACGCTAGGCAATGCACGGCAAGGCAACAAAGGGTAACGCATGGGAAAGCACGGTCAGGCGAGGCAAGGCTAAGGCACGACAACCCAAGGCTAGGCAATGCACGGAAGGCAAGCAAAGAGTAACGGAAGGTAAGGAAGGAAAGGGAAAGCAAAGAAAGGCAAGTGTAACGGAAGGAACGGCACGGCAAGGGGAAACAAGGCTAAGGCACGACAAGGCACCGCTAGGCAATGCACGGCTAGGCAAGGAAAGGGTAACGCAAGGAAAGGCAAGGTGAGGCTAGGCAAGGCTAATGCACGAAAACGCAAGGCTAGGCGATGCACGACAATGCAAGGAAAGCTTAAAGCAAAGGAAGGCAAGGTCAGGCGAGATAAGGCTAAGGCACGACAACGCAAGGCTAGGAAATTCAGGGAAGGCAAGCAAAGTGTAACGGAAGGTAAGCAAGGCAAGGAAAAGGAAGGAAAGGCCAGGGTAACGGAAGGAACGGCACGGCAAGGGGAAACAAGGCTAAGGCACGGCAACGCAGGCTACGCAATGCACGGCAAGGCAAGGAAAGGGTAACGCATGGGAAAGCACGTTCAGGCGAGGCAAGGCTAAGGCACGACAACGCAAGGCTAGGCAATGCACGGAAGGCAAGCAAAGAGTAACGGAAGGTAAGGAAGGCAAGGTAAAGGAAGGAAAGGCAAGTGTAACGGAAGGAACGGCACGGCAAGGGGAAACAAGGCTAAGGCACGACAACGCACGGCTAGGCAATGCACGGAAAGCAAGCAAAGAGTAACGGAAGGCAAGGAAGGCAAGGGAAAGCAAGTCAAGGCAAGGGTAACGGAAGGAAAGGCACGGCAAGGGGTAACAAGGCTAAGGCACGGCAACGCAGGGCTAGGCAATGCACGGCAAGGCAAGGAAAGGGTAACGCAGGGGAAGGCACGGTCAGGTGAGGCAAGGATAAGGCACGACAATGCAAGGCTAGGCAATGCACGGCAAGGCAAGGAAAGAGTAACGGAAGGAAAGGAAGGCAAGTCAAAGCCAGTCAAGGGAAGTGTAACAAAAGGCACGCCACGGCAAGGGGAAACAAGGCTAAGGCACGACAACGCACGGCTAGGCAATGCACGGCAAGGCAAGGAAAGGGTAACGCAAGGCAAGGCACGGTGAGGCTAGGCAAGGCTAATGCACGACAAAGCAAGGCTAGGCAATGCACGACAATGCAAGGAAAGCTTAAAGCAAAGGAAGGCACGGTCAGGCGAGATAAGGCTAAGGCACGACAACGCAAGGCTAGGCAATGCAGGGAAGGGAAGCAAAGAGTAATGGAAGGTAAGCAAGGCAAGGAAAAGCAAGGAAAGGCAAGGGTAACGGAAGGAACGGCACGGCAAGGGGAAACAAGGCTAAGGCACGAAAACGCACGCTAGGCAATGCACGGCAAGGCAAGGAAAGGGTAACGCATGGGAAAGCACGGTCAGGCGAGGCAAGGCTAAGGCACGACAACCCAAGGCTAGGCAATGCACGGAAGGCAAGCAAAGAGTAACGGAAGATAAGGAAGGAAAAGGAAAGCAAAGAAAGGCAAGTGTAACGGAATGAACGGCACGGCAAGGGGAAACAAGGCTAAGGCACGACAACGCACGGCTAGGCAATGCACGGCAAGGCAAGCAAAAAGTAACGTAAGGAAAGGCACGGTGAGGCTAGGCAAGGCTAAGGCATGACAACGCAAGGCTAGGCAATGCACGGAAAGCAAGCAAAGAGTAACGGAACGCAAGGAAGGCAAGGCAAAGCAAGGGAAGGTAAGGGTAACGGAAGGAACGGCACGGCAAGGGGAAACAAGGCTAAGGCACGGCAACGTAGGCTAGGCAATGCACGGCAAGGCAAGGAAAGGGTAACGCATGGGAAAGCACGTTCAGGCGAGGCAAGGCTAAGGCACGACAACGCAAGGCTAGGCAATGCACGGAAGGCAAGCAAAGAGTAACGGAAGGTAAGGAAGGCAAGGTAAAGCAAAGAAAGGCAAGTGTAACGGAAGGAACGGCACGGCAAGGGGAAACAAGGCTAAGGCACGACAACGCACGGCTAGGCAATGCACGGCAAGGCAAGCAAAGGGTAACGCAAGGAAAGGCACGGTGAGGCTAGGCAAGCCTAATGCACGAAAACGCAAGGCTAGGCGATGCACGACAATGCAAGGAAAGCTTAAAGCAAAGGAAGGCAAGGTCAGGCGAGATAAGGCTAAGGCACGACAACGCAAGCCTAGGAAATTCAGGGAAGGCAAGCAAAGAGTAACGGAAGGTAAGCTAGGCAAGAAAAAGGAAGGACAGGCCAGGGTAACGGAAGGAACGGCACGGCAAGGGGAAACAAGTGTAAGGCACGACACCGAACGCTAGGCAATGAACGGCAAGGCAAGGAAAGTGTAACGCATTTGAAAGAACGGTCAGGCGAGGCAACGCTAAGGCACGACAAGGCAAGGCTAGGCAATGCACGGAAGGCAAGCATAGAGTAACGGAAGGTAAGGAAGGCTAGGGAAAGCAAGGGAAGGCAAGGGTAACGGAAGGAACGGCACGGCAAGGGGTAAGAAGGCTAAGGCACGACAACACCGGGCTAGGCAATGCACGGCAAGGCAAGGAAAGGGTAACGCAGGGGAAGGCACGGTCAGGTGAGGCAAGGATAAGGCACGACAATGCAAGGCTAGGCAATGCACGGCAAGGCAAGGAAAGAGTAACGGAAGGAAAGGAAGGCAAGGCAAAGCCAGGCAAGGCAAGTGTAACAAAAGGCACGCCACGGCAAGGGGAAACAAGGCTAAGGCACGACAACGCACGGCTAGGCAATGCACGGCAAGGCAAGGAAAGCGTAACGCAAGGCAAGGCACGGTGAGGCTAGGCAAGGCTAATGCACGACAACGCAAGGCTAGGCAATGCACGACAATGCAAGGAAAGCTTAAAGCAAAGGGAGGCACAGTCAGGCGAGATAAGGCTAAGGCACGACAACGGAAGGCTAGGCAATGCAGGGAAGGGAAGCAAAGAGTAACGGAAGGTAAGCAAGGCAAGGAAAAGCAAGGAAAGGCAAGGGTAACGGAAGGAACTGCACGGCAAGGGGAAACAAGGCTAAGGCACGGCAACGCAGGCTGGGCAATGCACGGCAAGGCAAGGAAAGGGTAACGCATGGGAAAGCACGTTCAGGCGAGGCAAGGCTAAGGCACGACAACGCAAGGCTAGGCAATGCACGGAAGGCAAGCAAAGAGTAACGCAAGGTAAGGAAGGCAAGGGAAAGCAAAGAAAAGCAAGTGTAACGGAAGGAACGGCACGGCAAGGGGAAACAAGGCTAAGGCACGACAACGCACGGCTAGGCAATGCACGGCAAGGCAAGCAAAGGATAACGCAAGGCAAGGCACGGTGAGGCTAGGCAAGGCTAATGCACGAAAACGCAAGGCTAGGCGATGCACGACAATGCAAGGAAAGCTTAAAGGAAAGGAACGCAAGGTCAGGCGAGATAAGGCTAAGGCACGACAACGCAAGGCTAGGAAATTCAGGGAAAGCAAGCAAAGAGTAACGGAAGGTAAGCAAGGCAAGGAAAAGCAAGGAAATGTAAGGGTAACGGAAGGAACTGCACGGCAAGGGGAAACAAGGCTAAGGCACGACAACGCACGGCTAGGCAATGCACGGCAAGGCAAGGAAAGGGTAACGCATGGGAAAGCACGGTCAGGCGATGCAAGGCTAAGGCATGACAACGCAAGGCTAGGCAATGCACGGAAAGCAAGCAAAGAGTAACGGAACGCAAGGAAGGCAAGGGAAAGCAAAGGAAGGCAAGGGTAACGGAAGGAACGGCACGGAAAGGGGTAACAAGGCTAAGGCACGGCAACGCAGGGTTAGGCAATGCACGGCAAGGCAAGGAAACGGTAACGCAGGGGAAGGCACGGTCAGGTGAGGCAAGGATAAGGCACGACAATGCAAGGCTAGACAATACACGGCAAGGCAAGGAAAGAGTAACGGAAGGAAAGGAAGGCAAGTCAAAGCCAGTCAAGCCAAGTGTAACAAAAGGCACGCCACGGCAAGGGGAAACAAGGCTAAGGCACGACAACGCACGGCTAGGCAATGCACGGCAAGGCTTGGAAAGGGTAACGCAAGGCAAGGCACGGTGAGGCTAGGCAAGGCTAATGCACGACAACTCAAGGCTAGGCAATGCACGACAATGCAAGGAAAGCTTAAAGCAAAGGAAGGCACGGTCAGGCGAGATAAGGCTAAGGCACGACAACGCAAGGCTAGGCAATGCAAGGAAGGGAAGCAAAGAGTAACGGAAGGTAAGGAAGGCAAGGGAAAGCAAAGAAAGGCAAGTGTAACGGAAGGAACGGCACGGCAAGGGGAAACAAGGCTAAGGCACGACAACACACGGCTAGGAAATGCACGGCAAGGCAAGGAAAGGGTAACGCAAGGCAAGGCACGGTGTGGCTAGGCAAGGTTAATGCACGACAACGCAAGGCTAGGCAATGCACGACAGTGCAAGGAAAGCTTAAAGCAAAGGAAGGCACGGTCAGGCGAGATAAGGCTAAGGCAGGACAACGCAAGGCTAGGCAATGCACGGAAGGCAAGCAAAGAGTAACGGAAGGTAAGGAAGGCAAGGGAAAGCAAGGAAAGGCAATGGTAACGGAAGGAACGGCACGGCAAGGGGAAACAAGGCTAAGGCACGACAACGCACGCTAGGCAATGCACGGCAAGGCAAGGAAAGGGTAACGCATGGGAAAGCACGGTCAGGCGAGGCAAGGCTAAGGCACGACAACCCAAGGCTAGGCAATGCACGGAAGGCAAGCAAAGAGTAACGGAAGATAAGGAAGGAAAGGGAAAGCAAAGAAAGGCAAGTGTAACGGAATGAACGGCACGGCAAGGGGAAACAAGGCTAAGGCACGACAACGCACGGCTAGGCAATGCACGGCAAGGCAAGCAAAAAGTAACGCAAGGAAAGGCCCGGTGAGGCTAGGCAAGGCTAATGCACGAAAACGCAAGGCTAGGCGATGCACGACAATGCAAGGAAAGCTTAAAGCAAAGGAAGGCAAGGTCAGGCGAGATAAGGCTAAGGCACGACAACGCAAGGCTAGGAAATTCAGGGAAGGCAAGCAAAGAGTAACGGAATGTAAGGAAGGCAAGGGAAAGCAAGGAAAGGCAAGTGTAACGGAAGGAACGGCACGGCAAGGCGAAACAAGGCTAAGGCACGACAACGCACGGCTAGGCAATGCACGGCAAGGCAAGGAAAGGGTAACGCATGGGAAAGCACGGTCAGGCGAGGCAAGGCTAAGGCATGACAACGCAAGGCTAGGCAATGCACGGAAAGCAAGCAAAGAGTAACGGAACGCAAGGAAGGCAAGGGAAAGCAAGGAAAGGCAAGTGTAACGGAAGGAACGGCACGGCAAGGGGAAACAAGGCTAAGGCACGACAACGCACGGCTAGGCAATGCACGGCAAGGCAAGGAAAGCTTAAAGCAAAGGAAGGCAAGGTCAGGCGAGATAAGGCAAAGGCACGACAACGCAAGGCTAGGCAATGCACGGAAGGCAAGCAAAGAGTAACGCATGGGAAAGCACGGTCAGGGGAGGCAAGGCTAAGGCACGACAACGCAAGGCTTGGCAATGCACGGAAGGCAAGCAAAGAGTAACGGAAGGTAAGGAAGGCAAGGGAAACAAGGAAAGGGAAGTGTAACGGAAGGAACGGCACGGCAAGGGGAAACAAGGCTAAGGCACGACGACGCACGCTAGGCAATGCACGGCAAGGCAAGGAAAGGGTAACGCAGGGGAAGGCACGGTCAGGTGAGGCAAGGATAAGGCACGACAATGCAAGGCTAGGCAATGCACGGCAAGGAAAGGAAAGAGTAACGGAAGGAAAGGAAGGCAAGGCAAAGCCAGGCAAGGCAAGTGTAACAAAAGGCACGCCACGGCAAGGGGAAACAAGGCTAAGGCACGACAACGCACGGCTAGGCAATGCACGGCAAGGCAATGAAAAGGTAAAGCAAGGCAAGGCACGGTGAGGCTAGGCAAGGCTAATGCACGACAACTCAAGGCTAGGCAATGCACGACAATGCAAGGAAAGCTTAAAGCAAAGGAAGGCACGGTCAGGCGAGATAAGGCTAAGGCCCGACAACGCAAGGCTAGGCAATGCAAGGAAGGGAAGCAAAGAGTAACGGAAGGTAAGGAAGGCAAGGGAAAGCAAAGAAAGGCAAGTGTAACGGAAGGAACGGCACGGCAAAGGGAAACAAGGCTAAGGCACGACAACGCACGCTAGGCAATGAGCGGCAAGGCAAGGAAAGGGTAACGCATGGGAAAGCACGGTCAGGCGAGGCAAGGCTAAGGAAAGCCAACGCAAGACTAGGCAATGCACGGAAAGCAAGCAAGGAGTAACGGAATGCAAGGGATTAAAGGGAAAGCAAGGGAAGGCAAGGGTAACGGAAGGAACGGCACGGCAAGGGGTAACAAGGCTAAGGCACGACAACACACGGCTAGGAAATGCACGGCAAGGCAAGGAAAGGGTAACGCAAGGCAAGGCACGGTGAGGCTAGGCAAGGTTAATGCACGACAACGCAAGGCTAGGCAATGCACGACAATGCAAGGAAAGCTTAAAGCAAAAGAAGGCACGGTCAGGCGAGATAAGGCTAAGGCACGACAACGCAAGGCTAGGCAATGAACGGAAGGCAAGCAAAGAGTAACGGAAGGTAAGGAAGGCAAGGGAAAGCAAGGAAAGGCAATGGTAACGGAAGGAACGGCACGGCAAGGGGAAACAAGGCTAAGGCACGACAACGCACCCTAGGCAATGCACGGCAAGGCAACAAAGGGTAACGCATGGGAAAGCACGGTCAGGCGAGGCAAGGCTAAGGCACGACAACCCAAGGCTAGGCAATGCACGGAAGGCAAACAAAGAGTAACGGAAGGTAAGGAAGGAAAGGGAAAGCAAAGAAAGGCAAGTGTAACGGAAGGAACGGCACGGCAAGGGGAAACAAGGCTAAGGCACGACAAGGCACGGCTAGGCAATGCACGGCAAGGCAAGGAAAGGGTAACGCAAGGAAAGGCAAGGTGAGGCTAGGCAAGGCTAATGCACGACAACGCAAGGCTAGGCAATGCACGACAATGCAAGGAAAGCTTAAAGCAAAGGAAGGCACGGTCAGGCGAGATAAGGCTAAGGCACGACAACGCAAGGCTAGGAAATTTAGGGAAGGCAAGCAAAGAGTAACGGAAGGTAAGCAAGGCAAGGAAAAGGAAGGAAAGGCCAGGGTAACGGATGGAACGGCACGGCAAGGGGAAACAAGGCTAAGGCACGGCAACGCAGGCTAGGCAATGCACGGCAAGGCAACGAAAGGGTAACGCATGGGAAAGCACGTTCAGGCGACGCAAGGCTAAGGCACAACAACGCAAGGCTAGGCAATGCACGGATTGCAAGCAAAGAGTAACGGAAGGTAAGGAAGGCAAGGGAAAGGAAGGAAAGGCAAGTGTAACGGAAGGAACGGCACGGCAAGGGGAAACAAGGCTAAGGCACGACAACGCACGGCTAGGCAATGCACGGGAAGGCAAGGAAAGGGTAACGCATGGGAAAGCACGGTCAGGCGATGCAAGGCTAAGGCATGACAACGCAAGGCTAGGCAATGCACGGAAAGCAAGCAAAGAGTAACGGAACGCAAGGAAGGCAAGGGAAAGCAAGGGAAGGCAAGGGTAACGGAAGGAAAGGCACGGCAAGGGGTAACAAGGCTAAGGCACGGCAACGCAGGGCTAGGCAATGCACGGCAAGGCAAGGAAACGGTAACGCAGGGGAAGGCACGGTCAGGTGAGGCAAGGATAAGGCACGACAATGCAAGGCTAGGCAATGCACGGCAAGGCAAGGAAAGAGTAACAGAAGGAAAGGAAGGCAAGTCAAAGCCAGTCAAGGCAAGTGTAACAAAAGGCACGCCACGGCAAGGGGAAACAAAACTAAGGCACGACAACGCACGGCTAGGCAATGCACGGCAAGGCAAGGAAAGGGTAACGGAAGGTAAGGAAGGCAAGGGAAACAAGGAAAGGGAAGTGTAACGGAAGGAACGGCACGGCAAGGGGAAACAAGGCTAAGGCACGACAACGCACGCTAGGCAATGCACGGCAAGGCAAGGAAAGGGTAACGCAGGGGAAGGCACGGTCAGGTGAGGCAAGGATAAGGCACGACAATGCAAGGCTAGGCAATGCACGGCAAGGAAAGGAAAGAGTAACGGAAGGAAAGGAAGGCAAGGCAAAGCCAGGCAAGGCAAGTGTAACAAAAGGCACGCCACGGCAAGGGGAAACAAGGCTAAGGCACGACAACGCACGGCTAGGCAATGCACGGCAAGGCAAGGAAAAGGTAAAGCAAGGCAAGGCACGGTGAGGCTAGGCAAGGCTAATGCACGACAACTCAAGGCTAGGCAATGCACGACAATGCAAGGAAAGCTTAAAGCAAAGGAAGGCACGGTCAGGCGAGATAAGGCTAAGGCCCGACAACGCAAGGCTAGGCAATGCAAGGAAGGGAAGCAAAGAGTAACGGAAGGTACGGAAGTCAAGGGAAAGCAAAGAAAGGCAAGTGTAACGGAAGGAACGGCACGGCAAAGGGAAACAAGGCTAAGGCACGACAACGCACGCTAGGCAATGCACGGCAAGGCAAGGAAAGGGTAACGCATGGGAAAGCACGGTCAGGCGAGGCAAGGCTAGGGAAAGCCAACGCAAGACTAGGCAATGCACGGAAAGCAAGCAAGGAGTAACGGAATGCAAGGGATTAAAGGGAAAGCAAGGGAAGGCAAGGGTAACGGAAGGAACGGCACGGCAAGGGGTAACAAGGCTAAGGCACGACAACACACGGCTAGGAAATGCACGGCAAGGCAAGGAAAGGGTAACGCAAGGCAAGGCACGGTGAGGCTAGGCAAGGTTAATGCACGACAACGCAAGGCTAGGCAATGCACGACAATGCAAGGAAAGCTTAAAGCAAAAGAAGGCACGGTCAGGCGAGATTAGGCTAAGGCACGACAACGCAAGGCTAGGCAATGAACGGAAGGCAAGCAAAGAGTAACGGAAGGTAAGGAAGGCAAGGGAAAGCAAGGAAAGGCAATGGTAACGGAAGGAACGGCACGGCAAGGGGAAACAAGGCTAAGGCACGACAACGCACGCTAGGCAATGCACGGCAAGGCAACAAAGGGTAACGCATGGGAAAGCACGGTCAGGCGAGGCAAGGCTAAGGCACGACAACCCAAGGCTAGGCAATGCACGGAAGGCAAGCAAAGAGTAACGGAAGGTAAGGAAGGAAAGGGAAAGCAAAGAAAGGCAAGTGTAACGGAAGGAACGGCACGGCAAGGGGAAACAAGGCTAAGGCACGACAAGGCACCGCTAGGCAATGCACGGCTAGGCAAGGAAAGGGTAACGCAAGGAAAGGCAAGGTGAGGCTAGGCAAGGCTAATGCACGAAAACGCAAGGCTAGGCGATGCACGACAATGCAAGGAAAGCTTAAAGCAAAGGAAGGCAAGGTCAGGCGAGATAAGGCTAAGGCACGACAACGCAAGGCTAGGAAATTTAGGGAAGGCAAGCAAAGTGTAACGGAAGGTAAGCAAGGCAAGGAAAAGGAAGGATAGGCCAGGGTAACGGATGGAACGGCACGGCAAGGGGAAACAAGGCTAAGGCACGGCAACGCAGGCTACGCAATGCACGGCAAGGCAACGAAAGGGTAACGCATGGGAAAGCACGGTCAGGCGAGGCAAGGCTAAGGCACAACAACGCAAGGCTAGGCAATGCACGGAAGGCAAGCAAAGAGTAACGGAAGGTAAGGAAGGCAAGGGAAAGGAAGGAAAGGCAAGTGTAACGGAAGGAACGGCACGGCAAGGGGAAACAAGGCTAAGGCACGACAACGCACGGCTAGGCAATGCACGGCAAGGCAAGGAAAGGGTAACGCAAGGCAAGGCACGGTGAGGCTAGGCAAGGCTAATGCACGACAAAGCAAGGCTAGGCAATGCACGACAATGCAAGGAAAGCTTAAAGCAAAGGAAGGCACGGTCAGGCGAGATAAGGCTAAGGCACGACAACGCAAGGCTAGGCAATGCAGGGAAGGGAAGCAAAGAGTAATGGAAGGTAAGCAAGGCAAGGAAAAGCAAGGAAAGGCAAGGGTAACGGAAGGAACGGCACGGCAAGGGGAAACAAGGCTAAGGCACGAAAACGCACGCTAGGCAATGCACGGCAAGGCAAGGAAAGGGTAACGCATGGGAAAGCACGGTCAGGCGAGGCAAGGCTAAGGCACGACAACCCAAGGCTAGGCAATGCACGGAAGGCAAGCAAAGAGTAACGGAAGATAAGGAAGGAAAGGGAAAGCAAAGAAAGGCAAGTGTAACGGAATGAACGGCACGGCAAGGGGAAACAAGGCTAAGGCACGACAACGCACGGCTAGGCAATGCACGGCAAGGCAAGCAAAAAGTAACGTAAGGAAAGGCACGGTGAGGCTAGGCAAGGCTAAGGCATGACAACGCAAGGCTAGGCAATGCACGGAAAGCAAGCAAAGAGTAACGGAACGCAAGGAAGGCAAGGCAAAGCAAGGGAAGGTAAGGGTAACGGAAGGAACGGCACGGCAAGGGGAAACAAGGCTAAGGCACGGCAACGTAGGCTAGGCAATGCACGGCAAGGCAAGGAAAGGGTAACGCATGGGAAAGCACGTTCAGGCGAGGCAAGGCTAAGGCACGACAACGCAAGGCTAGGCAATGCACGGAAGGCAAGCAAAGAGTAACGGAAGGTAAGGAAGGCAAGGTAAAGCAAAGAAAGGCAAGTGTAACGGAAGGAACGGCACGGCAAGGTGAAACAAGGCTAAGGCACGACAACGCACGGCTAGGCAATGCACGGCAAGGCAAGCAAAGGGTAACGCAAGGAAAGGCACGGTGAGGCTAGGCAAGCCTAATGCACGAAAACGCAAGGCTAGGCGATGCACGACAATGCAAGGAAAGCTTAAAGCAAAGGAAGGCAAGGTCAGGCGAGATAAGGCTAAGGCACGACAACGCAAGCCTAGGAAATTCAGGGAAGGCAAGCAAAGAGTAACGGAAGGTAAGCTAGGCAAGGAAAAGGAAGGACAGGCCAGTGTAACGGAAGGAACGGCACGGCAAGGGGAAACAAGTCTAAGGCACGACACCGAACGCTAGGCAATGCACGGCAAGGCAAGGAAAGGGTAACGCATGGGAAAGCACGGTCAGGCGAGGCAACGCTAAGGCACGACAAGGCAAGGCTAGGCAATGCACGGAAGGCAAGCAAAGAGTAACGGAAGGTAAGGAAGGCTAGGGAAAGCAAGGGAAGGCAAGGGTAACGGAAGGAACGGCACGGCAAGGGGTAAGAAGGCTAAGGCACGACAACACCGGGCTAGGCAATGCACGGCAAGGCAAGGAAAGGGTAACGCAGGGGAAGGCACGGTCAGGTGAGGCAAGGATAAGGCACGACAATGCAAGGCTAGGCAATGCACGGCAAGGCAAGGAAAGAGTAACGGAAGGAAAGGAAGGCAAGGCAAAGCCAGGCAAGGCAAGTGTAACAAAAGGCACGCCACGGCAAGGGGAAACAAGGCTAAGGCACGACAACGCACGGCTAGGCAATGCACGGCAAGGCAAGGAAACGTAACGCAAGGCAAGGCACGGTGAGGCTAGGCAAGGCTAATGCACGACAACGCAAGGCTAGGCAATGCACGACAATGCAAGGAAAGCTTAAAGCAAAGGGAGGCACAGTCAGGCGAGATAAGGCTAAGGCACGACAACGGAAGGCTAGGCAATGCAGGGAAGGGAAGCAAAGAGTAACGGAAGGTAAGCAAGGCAAGGAAAAGCAAGGAAAGGCAAGGGTAACGGAAGGAACTGCACGGCAAGGGGAAACAAGGCTAAGGCACGGCAACGCAGGCTGGGCAATGCACGGCAAGGCAAGGAAAGGGTAACGCATGGGAAAGCACGTTCAGGCGAGGCAAGGCTAAGGCACGACAACGCAAGGCTAGGCAATGCACGGAAGGCAAGCAAAGAGTAACGCAAGGTAAGGAAGGCAAGGGAAAGCAAAGAAAGGCAAGTGTAACGGAAGGAACGGCACGGCAAGGGGAAACAAGGCTAAGGCACGACAACGCACGGCTAGGCAATGCACGGCAAGGCAAGCAAAGGATAACGCAAGGAAAGGCACGGTGAGGCTAGGCAAGGCTAATGCACGAAAACGCAAGGGTAGGCGATGCACGACAATGCCAGGAAAGCTTAAAGGAAAGGAACGCAAGGTCAGGCGAGATAAGGCTAAGGCACGACAACGCAAGGCTAGGAAATTCAGGGAAAGCAAGCAAAGAGTAACGGAAGGTAAGCAAGGCAAGGAAAAGCAAGGAAATGTAAAGGTAACGGAAGGAACTGCACGGCAAGGGGAAACAAGGCTAAGGCACGACAACGCACGGCTAGGCAATGCACGGCAAGGCAAGGAAAGGGTAACGCATGGGAAAGCACGGTCAGGCGATGCAAGGCTAAGGCATGACAACGCAAGGCTAGGCAATGCACGGAAAGCAAGCAAAGAGTAACGGAACGCAAGGAAGGCAAGGGAAAGCAAAGGAAGGCAAGGGTAACGGAAGGAACGGCACGGAAAGGGGTAACAAGGCTAAGGCACGGCAACGCAGGGTTAGGCAATGCACGGCAAGGCAAGGAAACGGTAACGCAGGGGAAGGCACGGTCAGGTGAGGCAAGGATAAGGCACGACAATGCAAGGCTAGACAATACACGGCAAGGCAAGGAAAGAGTAACGGAAGGAAAGGAAGGCAAGTCAAAGCCAGTCAAGCCAAGTGTAACAAAAGGCACGCCACGGCAAGGGGAAACAAGGCTAAGGCACGACAACGCACGGCTAGGCAATGCACGGCAAGGCTTGGAAAGGGTAACGCAAGGCAAGGCACGGTGAGGCTAGGCAAGGCTAATGCACGACAACTCAAGGCTAGGCAATGCACGACAATGCAAGGAAAGCTTAAAGCAAAGGAAGGCACGGTCAGGCGAGATAAGGCTAAGGCACGACAACGCAAGGCTAGGCAATGCAAGGAAGGGAAGCAAAGAGTAACGGAAGGTAAGGAAGGCAAGGGAAAGCAAAGAAAGGCAAGTGTAACGGAAGGAACGGCACGGCAAGGGGAAACAAGGCTAAGGCACGACAACACACGGCTAGGAAATGCACGGCAAGGCAAGGAAAGGGTAACGCAAGGCAAGGCACGGTGTGGCTAGGCAAGGTTAATGCACGACAACGCAAGGCTAGGCAATGCACGACAGTGCAAGGAAAACTTAAAGCAAAGGAAGGCACGGTCAGGCGAGATAAGGCTAAGGCAGGACAACGCAAGGCTAGGCAATGCACGGAAGGCAAGCAAAGAGTAACGGAAGGTAAGGAAGGCAAGGGAAAGCAAGGAAAGGCAATGGTAACGGAAGGAACGGCACGGCAAGGGGAAACAAGGCTAAGGCACGACAACGCACGCTAGGCAATGCACGGCAAGGCAAGGAAAGGGTAACGCATGGGAAAGCACGGTCAGGCGAGGCAAGGCTAAGGCACGACAACCCAAGGCTAGGCAATGCACGGAAGGCAAGCAAAGAGTAACGGAAGATAAGGAAGGAAAGGGAAAGCAAAGAAAGGCAAGTGTAACGGAATGAACGGCACGGCAAGGGGAAACAAGGCTAAGGCACGACAACGCACGGCTAGGCAATGCACGGCAAGGCAAGCAAAAAGTAACGCAAGGAAAGGCCCGGTGAGGCTAGGCAAGGCTAATGCACGAAAACGCAAGGCTAGGCGATGCACGACAATGCAAGTAAAGCTTAAAGCAAAGGAAGGCAAGGTCAGGCGAGATAAGGCTAAGGCACGACAACGCAAGGCTAGGCAATGCACGGAAGGCAAGCAAAGAGTAACGGAATGTAAGGAAGGCAAGGGAAAGCAAGGAAAGGCAAGTGTAACGGAAGGAACGGCACGGCAAGGCGAAACAAGGCTAAGGCACGACAACGCACGGCTAGGCAATGCACGGCAAGGCAAGGAAAGGGTAACGCATGGGAAAGCACGGTCAGGCGAGGCAAGGCTAAGGCATGACAACGCAAGGCTAGGCAATGCACGGAAAGCAAGCAAAGAGTAACGGAACGCAAGGAAGGCAAGGGAAAGCAAGGAAAGGCAAGTGTAACGGAAGGAACGGCACGGCAAGGGGAAACAAGGCTAAGGCACGACAACGCACGGCTAGGCAATGCACGGCAAGGCAAGGAAAGCTTAAAGCAAAGGAAGGCAAGGTCAGGCGAGATAAGGCAAAGGCACGACAACGCAAGGCTAGGCAATTCAGGGAAGGCAAGCAAAGAGTAACGGAAGGTAAGCAAGGCAAGGAAAAGCAAGGAAAGTCAAGGGTAACGGAAGGAAAGGCACGGCAAGGGGAAACAAGTCTAAGGCACGACACCGAACGCTAGGCAATGAACGGCAAGGCAAGGAAAGGGTAACGCATGGGAAAGCACGTTCAGGCGAGGCAAGGCTAAGGCACGACAACGCAAGGCTAGGCAATGCAGGGAAGGCAAGCAAAGAGTAACGCATGGGAAAGCACGGTCAGGGGAGGCAAGGCTAAGGCACGACAACGCAAGGCTTGGCAATGCACGGAAGGCAAGCAAAGAGTAACGGAAGGTAAGGAAGGCAAGGGAAAGCAAAGAAAGGCAAGTGTAACGGAAGGAACGGCACGGCAAGGGGAAACAAGGCTAAGGCACGACAACGCACGGCTAGGCAATGCACGGCAAGGCAAGCAAAGGGTAACGCAAGGAAAGGCACGGTGAGGCTAGGCAAGCCTAATGCACGAAAACGCAAGGCTAGGCGATGCACGACAATGCAAGGAATGCTTAAAGCAAAGGAAGGCAAGGTCAGGCGAGATAAGGCTAAGGCACGACAACGCAAGGCTAGGAAATTCAGGGAAGGCAAGCAAAGAGTAACGGAAGGTAAGCTAGGCAAGGAAAAGGAAGGACAGGCCAGGGTAACGGAAGGAACGGCACGGCAAGGGGAAACAAGTCTAAGGCACGACACCGAACGCTAGGCAATGAACGGCAAGGCAAGGAAAGTGTAACGCATTTGAAAGAACGGTCAGGCGAGGCAACGCTAAGGCACGACAAGGCAAGGCTAGGCAATGCACGGAAGGCAAGCATAGAGTAACGGAAGGTAAGGAAGGCAAGGGAAAGCAGGGAAAGGCAAGTGTAACGGAAGGAACGGCACGGCAAGGGGAAACAAGGCTAAGGCACGACAACGCACGGCTAGGCAATGCACGGCAAGGCAAGCAAAGGATAACGCAAGGCAAGGCACGGTGAGGCTAGGCAAGGCTAATGCACGAAAACGCAAGGCTAGGCGATGCACGACAATGAAAGGAAAGCTTAAAGGAAAGGAACGCAAGGTCAGGCGAGATAAGGCTAAGGCACGACAACGCAAGGCTAGGAAATTCAGGGAAAGCAAGCAAAGAGTAACGGAAGGTAAGCAAGGCAAGGAAAAGCAAGGAAATGTAAGGGTAACGGAAGGAACTGCACGGCAAGGGGAAACAAGGCTAAGGCACGACAACGCACGGCTAGGCAATGCACGGCAAGGCAAGGAAAGGGTAACGCATGGGAAAGCACGGTCAGGCGATGCAAGGCTAAGGCATGACAACGCAAGGCTAGGCAATGCACGGAAAGCAAGCAAAGAGTAACGGAACGCAAGGAAGGCAAGGGAAAGCAAAGGAAGGCAAGGGTAACGGAAGGAACGGCACGGAAAGGGGTAACAAGGCTAAGGCACGGCAACGCAGGGTTAGGCAATGCACGGCAAGGCAAGGAAACGGTAACGCAGGGGAAGGCACGGTCAGGTGAGGCAAGGATAAGGCACGACAATGCAAGGCTAGACAATACACGGCAAGGCAAGGAAAGAGTAACGGAAGGAAAGGAAGTCAAGTCAAAGCCAGTCAAGCCAAGTGTAACAAAAGGCACGCCACGGCAAGGGGAAACAAGGCTAAGGCACGACAACGCACGGTTAGGCAATGCACGGCAAGGCTTGGAAAGGGTAACGCAAGGCAAGGCACGGTGAGGCTAGGCAAGGCTAATGCACGACAACTCAAGGCTAGGCAATGCACGACAATGCAAGGAAAGCTTAAAGCAAAGGAAGGCACGGTCAGGCGAGATAAGGCTAAGGCACGACAACGCAAGGCTAGGCAATGCAAGGAAGGGAAGCAAAGAGTAACGGAAGGTAAGGAAGGCAAGGGAAAGCAAAGAAAGGCAAGTGTAACGGAAGGAACGGCACGGCAAGGGGAAACAAGGCTAAGGCACGACAACACACGGCTAGGAAATGCACGGCAAGGCAAGGAAAGGGTAACGCAAGGCAAGGCACGGTGTGGCTAGGCAAGGTTAATGCACGACAACGCAAGGCTAGGCAATGCACGACAGTGCAAGGAAAGCTTAAAGCAAAGGAAGGCAAGGTCAGGCGAGATAAGGCTAAGGCACGACAACGCATGGCTAGGCAATGCACGGCAAGGCAAGCAAAAAGTAACGCAAGGAAAGGCACGGTGAGGCTAGGCAAGGCTAATGCACGAAAACGCAAGGCTAGGCGATGCACGACAATGCAAGGAAAGCTTAAAGCAAAGGAAGGCAAGGTCAGGCGAGATAAGGCTAAGGCACGACAACGCAAGGCTAGGAAATTCAGGGAAGGCAAGCAAAGAGTAACGGAATGTAAGGAAGGCAAGGGAAAGCAAGGAAAGGCAAGTGTAACGGAAGGAACGGCACGGCAAGGCGAAACAAGGCTAAGGCACGACAACGCACGGCTAGGCAATGCACGGCAAGGCAAGGAAAGGGTAACGCATGGGAAAGCACGGTCAGGCGAGGCAAGGCTAAGGCATGACAACGCAAGGCTAGGCAATGCACGGAAAGCAAGCAAAGAGTAACGGAACGCAAGGAAGGCAAGGGAAAGCAAGGGAAGGCAAGGGTAACGGAAGGAACGGCACGGCAAGGGGAAACAAGGCTAAGGCACGACAACGCAAGGCTAGGCAATGCACGGCAAGGCAAGGAAAGCTTAAAGCAAAGGAAGGCAAGGTCAGGCGAGATAAGGCAAAGGCACGACAACGCAAGGCTAGGCAATTCAGGGAAGGCAAGCAAAGAGTAACGGAAGGTAAGCAAGGCAAGGAAAAGCAAGGAAAGTCAAGGGTAACGGAAGGAAATGCACGGCAAGGGGAAACAAGTCTAAGGCACGACACCGAACGCTAGGCAATGAACGGCAAGGCAAGGAAAGGGTTAGGCATGGGAAAGCACGGTCAGGCGAGGCAAGGCTAAGGCACGACAACGCAAGGCTAGGCAATGCACGGAAGGCAAGCAAAGAGTAACGGAAGGTAAGGAAGGCAAGGGAAACAAGGAAAGGGAAGTGTAACGGAAGGAACGGCACGGCAAGGGGAAACAAGGCTAAGGCACGACAACGCACGCTAGGCAATGCACGGCAAGGCAAGGAAAGGGTAACGCAGGGGAAGGCACGGTCAGGTGAGGCAAGGATAAGGCACGACAATGCAAGGCTAGGCAATGCACGGCAAGGAAAGGAAAGAGTAACGGAAGGAAAGGAAGGCAAGGCAAAGCCAGGCAAGGCAAGTGTAACAAAAGGCACGCCACGGCAAGGGGAAACAAGGCTAAGGCACGACAACGCACGGCTAGGCAATGCACGGCAAGGCAAGGAAAAGGTAAAGCAAGGCAAGGCACGGTGAGGCTAGGCAAGGCTAATGCACGATAACTCAAGGCTAGGCAATGCACGACAATGCAAGGAAAGCTTAAAGCAAAGGAAGGCACGGTCAGGCGAGATAAGGCTAAGGCCCGACAACGCAAGGCTAGGCAATGCAAGGAAGGGAAGCAAAGAGTAACGGAAGGTAAGGAAGGCAAGGGAAAGCAAAGAAAGGCAAGTGTAACGGAAGGAACGGCACGGCAAGGGGAAACAAGGCTAAGGCACGACAACGCACGGCTAGGCAATGCACGGCAAGGCAAGCAAAGGGTAACGCAAGGAAAGGCACGGTGAGGCTAGGCAAGCCTAATGCACGAAAACGCAAGGCTAGGCGATGCACGACAATGCAAGGAATGCTTAAAGCAAAGGAAGGCAAGGTCAGGCGAGATAAGGCTAAGGCACGACAACGCAAGGCTAGGAAATTCAGGGAAGGCAAGCAAAGAGTAACGGAAGGTAAGCTAGGCAAGGAAAAGGAAGGACAGGCCAGGGTAACGGAAGGAACGGCACGGGAAGGGGAAACAAGTCTAAGGCACGACACCGAACGCTAGGCAATGAACGGCAAGGCAAGGAAAGTGTAACGCATTTGAAAGAACGGTCAGGCGAGGCAACGCTAAGGCACGACAAGGCAAGGCTAGGCAATGCACGGAAGTCAAGCATAGAGTAACGGAAGGTAAGGAAGGCAAGGGAAAGCAGGGAAAGGCAAGTGTAACGGAAGGAACGGCACGTCAAGGGGAAACAAGGCTAAGGCACGACAACGCACGGCTAGGCAATGCACGGCAAGGCAAGCAAAGGATAACGCAAGGCAAGGCACGGTGAGGCTAGGCAAGGCTAATGCACGAAAACGCAAGGCTAGGCGATGCACGACAATGAAAGGAAAGCTTAAAGGAAAGGAACGCAAGGTCAGGCGAGATAAGGCTAAGGCACGACAACGCAAGGCTAGGAAATTCAGGGAAAGCAAGCAAAGAGTAACGGAAGGTAAGCAAGGCAAGGAAAAGCAAGGAAATGTAAGGGTAACGGAAGGAACTGCACGGCAAGGGGAAACAAGGCTAAGGCACGACAACGCACGGCTAGGCAATGCACGGCAAGGCAAGGAAAGGGTAACGCATGGGAAAGCACGGTCAGGCGATGCAAGGCTAAGGCATGACAACGCAAGGCTAGGCAATGCACGGAAAGCAAGCAAAGAGTAACGGAACGCAAGGAAGGCAAGGGAAAGCAAAGGAAGGCAAGGGTAACGGAAGGAACGGCACGGAAAGGGGTAACAAGGCTAAGGCACGGCAACGCAGGGTTAGGCAATGCACGGCAAGGCAAGGAAACGGTAACGCAGGGGAAGGCACGGTCAGGTGAGGCAAGGATAAGGCACGACAATGCAAGGCTAGACAATACACGGCAAGGCAAGGAAAGAGTAACGGAAGGAAAGGAAGGCAAGTCAAAGCCAGTCAAGCCAAGTGTAACAAAAGGCACGCCACGGCAAGGGGAAACAAGGCTAAGGCACGACAACGCACGGCTAGGCAATGCACGGCAAGGCTTGGAAAGGGTAACGCAAGGCAAGGCACGGTGAGGCTAGGCAAGGCTAATGCACGACAACTCAAGGCTAGGCAATGCACGACAATGCAAGGAAAGCTTAAAGCAAAGGAAGGCACGGTCAGGCGAGATAAGGCTAAGGCACGACAACGCAAGGCTAGGCAATGCAAGGAAGGGAAGCAAAGAGTAACGGAAGGTAAGGAAGGCAAGGGAAAGCAAAGAAAGGCAAGTGTAACGGAAGGAACGGCACGGCAAGGGGAAACAAGGCTAAGGCACGACAACACACGGCTAGGAAATGCACGGCAAGGCAAGGAAAGGGTAACGCAAGGCAAGGCACGGTGTGGCTAGGCAAGGTTAATGCACGACAACGCAAGGCTAGGCAATGCACGACAGTGCAAGGAAAGCTTAAAGCAAAGGAAGGCACGGTCAGGCGAGATAAGGCTAAGGCAGGACAACGCAAGGCTAGGCAATGCACGGAAGGCAAGCAAAGAGTAACGGAAGGTAAGGAAGGCAAGGGAAAGCAAGGAAAGGCAATGGTAACGGAAGGAACGGCACGGCAAGGGGAAACAAGGCTAAGGCACGACAACGCACGCTAGGCAATGCACGGCAAGGCAAGGAAAGGGTAACGCATGGGAAAGCACGGTCAGGCGAGGCAAGGCTAAGGCACGACAACCCAAGGCTAGGCAATGCACGGAAGGCAAGCAAAGCGTAACGGAAGATAAGGAAGGAAAGGGAAAGCAAAGAAAGGCAAGTGTAACGGAATGAACGGCACGGCAAGGGGAAACAAGGCTAAGGCACGACAACGCACGGCTAGGCAATGCACGGCAAGGCAAGCAAAAAGTAACGCAAGGAAAGGCACGGTGAGGCTAGGCAAGGCTAATGCACGAAAACGCAAGGCTAGGCGATGCACGACAATGCAAGTAAAGCTTAAAGCAAAGGAAGGCAAGGTCAGGCGAGATAAGGCTAAGGCACGACAACGCAAGGCTAGGAAATTCAGGGAAGGCAAGCAAAGAGTAACGGAATGTAAGGAAGGCAAGGGAAAGCAAGGAAAGGCAAGTGTAACGGAAGGAACGGCACGGCAAGGCGAAACAAGGCTAAGGCACGACAACGCACGGCTAGGCAATGCACGGCAAGGCAAGGAAAGGGTAACGCATGGGAAAGCACGGTCAGGCGAGGCAAGGCTAAGGCATGACAACGCAAGGCTAGGCAATGCACGGAAAGCAAGCAAAGAGTAACGGAACGCAAGGAAGGCAAGGGAAAGCAAGGAAAGGCAAGTGTAACGGAAGGAACGGCACGGCAAGGGGAAACAAGGCTAAGGCACGACAACGCACGGCTAGGCAATGCACGGCAAGGCAAGGAAAGCTTAAAGCAAAGGAAGGCAAGGTCAGGCGAGATAAGGCAAAGGCACGACAACGCAAGGCTAGGCAATTCAGGGAAGGCAAGCAAAGAGTAACGGAAGGTAAGCAAGGCAAGGAAAAGCAAGGAAAGTCAAGGGTAACGGAAGGAAAGGCACGGCAAGGGGAAACAAGTCTAAGGCACGACACCGAACGCTAGGCAATGAACGGCAAGGCAAGGAAAGGGTTAGGCATGGGAAAGCACGGTCAGGCGAGGCAAGGCTAAGGCACGACAACGCAAGGCTAGGCAATGCACGGAAGGCAAGCAAAGAGTAACGGAAGGTAAGGAAGGCAAGGGAAACAAGGAAAGGGAAGTGTAACGGAAGGAACGGCACGGCAAGGGGAAACAAGGCTAAGGCACGACAACGCACGCTAGGCAATGCACGGCAAGGCAAGGAAAGGGTAACGCAGGGGAAGGCACGGTCAGGTGAGGCAAGGATAAGGCACGACAATGCAAGGCTAGGCAATGCACGGCAAGGAAAGGAAAGAGTAACGGAAGGAAAGGAAGGCAAGGCAAAGCCAGGCAAGGCAAGTGTAACAAAAGGCACGCCACGGCAAGGGGAAACAAGGCTAAGGCACGACAACGCACGGCTAGGCAATGCACGGCAAGGCAAGGAAAAGGTAAAGCAAGGCAAGGCACGGTGAGGCTAGGCAAGGCTAATGCACGACAACTCAAGGCTAGGCAATGCACGACAATGCAAGGAAAGCTTAAAGCAAAGGAAGGCACGGTCAGGCGAGATAAGGCTAAGGCCCGACAACGCAAGGCTAGGCAATGCAAGGAAGGGAAGCAAAGAGTAACGGAAGGTAAGGAAGGCAAGGGAAAGCAAAGAAAGGCAAGTGTAACGGAAGGAACGGCACGGCAAAGGGAAACAAGGCTAAGGCACGACAACGCACGCTAGGCAATGCACGGCAAGGCAAGGAAAGGGTAACGCATGGGAAAGCACGGTCAGGCGAGGCAAGGCTAAGGAAAGCCAACGCAAGACTAGGCAATGCACGGAAAGCAAGCAAGGAGTAACGGAATGCAAGGGATTAAAGGGAAAGCAAGGGAAGGCAAGGGTAACGGAAGGAACCGCACGGCAAGGGGTAACAAGGCTAAGGCACGACAACACACGGCTAGGAAATGCACGGCAAGGCAAGGAAAGGGTAACGCAAGGCAAGGCACGGTGAGGCTAGGCAAGGTTAATGCACGACAACGCAAGGCTAGGCAATGCACGACAATGCAAGGAAAGCTTAAAGCAAAAGAAGGCACGGTCAGGCGAGATAAGGCTAAGGCACGACAACGCAAGGCTAGGCAATGAACGGAAGGCAAGCAAAGAGTAACGGAAGGTAAGGAAGGCAAGGGAAAGCAAGGAAAGGCAATGGTAACGGAAGGAACGGCACGGCAAGGGGAAACAAGGCTAAGGCACGACAACGCACGCTAGGCAATGCACGGCAAGGCAACAAAGGGTAACGCATGGGAAAGCACGGTCAGGCGAGGCAAGGCTAAGGCACGACAACCCAAGGCTAGGCAATGCACGGAAGGCAAGCAAAGAGTAACGGAAGGTAAGGAAGGAAAGGGAAAGCAAAGAAAGGCAAGTGTAACGGAAGGAACGGCACGGCAAGGGGAAACAAGGCTAAGGCACGACAAGGCACGGCTAGGCAATGCACGGCAAGGCAAGCAAAGGGTAACGCAAGGAAAGGCACGGTGAGGCTAGGCAAGCCTAATGCACGAAAACGCAAGGCTAGGCGATGCACGACAATGCAAGGAATGCTTAAAGCAAAGGAAGGCAAGGTCAGGCGAGATAAGGCTAAGGCACGACAACGCAAGGCTAGGAAATTCAGGGAAGGCAAGCAAAGAGTAACGGAAGGTAAGCTAGGCAAGGAAAAGGAAGGACAGGCCAGGGTAACGGAAGGAACGGCACGGCAAGGGGAAACAAGTCTAAGGCACGACACCGAACGCTAGGCAATGAACGGCAAGGCAAGGAAAGGGTAACGCATTTGAAAGAACGGTCAGGCGAGGCAACGCTAAGGCACGACAAGGCAAGGCTAGGCAATGCACGGAAGGCAAGCATAGAGTAACGGAAGGTAAGGAAGGCAAGGGAAAGCAGGGAAAGGCAAGTGTAACGGAAGGAACGGCACGGCAAGGGGAAACAAGGCTAAGGCACGACAACGCACGGCTAGGCAATGCACGGCAAGGCAAGCAAAGGATAACGCAAGGCAAGGCACGGTGAGGCTAGGCAAGGCTAATGCACGAAAACGCAAGGCTAGGCGATGCACGACAATGAAAGGAAAGCTTAAAGGAAAGGAACGCAAGGTCAGGCGAGATAAGGCTAAGGCACGACAACGCAAGGCTAGGAAATTCAGGGAAAGCAAGCAAAGAGTAACGGAAGGTAAGCAAGGCAAGGAAAAGCAAGGAAATGTAAGGGTAACGGAAGGAACTGCACGGCAAGGGGAAACAAGGCTAAGGCACGACAACGCACGGCTAGGCAATGCACGGCAAGGCAAGGAAAGGGTAACGCATGGGAAAGCACGGTCAGGCGATGCAAGGCTAAGGCATGACAACGCAAGGCTAGGCAATGCACGGAAAGCAAGCAAAGAGTAACGGAACGCAAGGAAGGCAAGGGAAAGCAAAGGAAGGCAAGGGTAACGGAAGGAACGGCACGGAAAGGGGTAACAAGGCTAAGGCACGGCAACGCAGGGTTAGGCAATGCACGGCAAGGCAAGGAAACGGTAACGCAGGGGAAGGCACGGTCAGGTGAGGCAAGGATAAGGCACGACAATGCAAGGCTAGACAATACACGGCAAGGCAAGGAAAGAGTAACGGAAGGAAAGGAAGTCAAGTCAAAGCCAGTCAAGCCAAGTGTAACAAAAGGCACGCCACGGCAAGGGGAAACAAGGCTAAGGCACGACAACGCACGGTTAGGCAATGCACGGCAAGGCTTGGAAAGGGTAACGCAAGGCAAGGCACGGTGAGGCTAGGCAAGGCTAATGCACGACAACTCAAGGCTAGGCAATGCACGACAATGCAAGGAAAGCTTAAAGCAAAGGAAGGCACGGTCAGGCGAGATAAGGCTAAGGCACGACAACGCAAGGCTAGGCAATGCAAGGAAGGGAAGCAAAGAGTAACGGAAGGTAAGGAAGGCAAGGGAAAGCAAAGAAAGGCAAGTGTAACGGAAGGAACGGCACGGCAAGGGGAAACAAGGCTAAGGCACGACAACACACGGCTAGGAAATGCACGGCAAGGCAAGGAAAGGGTAACGCAAGGCAAGGCACGGTGTGGCTAGGCAAGGTTAATGCACGACAACGCAAGGCTAGGCAATGCACGACAGTGCAAGGAAAGCTTAAAGCAAAGGAAGGCACGGTCAGGCGAGATAAGGCTAAGGGCAGGACAACGCAAGGCTAGGCAATGCACGGCAAGGCAAGCAAAAAGTAACGCAAGGAAAGGCACGGTGAGGCTAGGCAAGGCTAATGCACGAAAACGCAAGGCTAGGCGATGCACGACAATGCAAGGAAAGCTTAAAGCAAAGGAAGGCAAGGTCAGGCGAGATAAGGCTAAGGCACGACAACGCAAGGCTAGGAAATTCAGGGAAGGCAAGCAAAGAGTAACGGAATGTAAGGAAGGCAAGGGAAAGCAAGGAAAGGCAAGTGTAACGGAAGGAACGGCACGGCAAGGCGAAACAAGGCTAAGGCACGACAACGCACGGCTAGGCAATGCACGGCAAGGCAAGGAAAGGGTAACGCATGGGAAAGCACGGTCAGGCGAGGCAAGGCTAAGGCACGACAACGCAAGGCTAGGCAATGCACGGAAAGCAAGCAAAGAGTAACGGAACGCAAGGAAGGCAAGGGAAAGCAAGGAAAGGCAAGTGTAACGGAAGGAACGGCACGGCAAGGGGAAACAAGGCTAAGGCACGACAACGCAAGGCTAGGCAATGCACGGCAAGGCAAGGAAAGCTTAAAGCAAAGGAAGGCAAGGTCAGGCGAGATAAGGCAAAGGCACGACAACGCAAGGCTAGGCAATTCAGGGAAGGCAAGCAAAGAGTAACGGAAGGTAAGCAAGGCAAGGAAAAGCAAGGAAAGTCAAGGGTAACGGAAGGAAATGCACGGCAAGGGGAAACAAGTCTAAGGCACGACACCGAACGCTAGGCAATGAACGGCAAGGCAAGTAAAGGGTTAGGCATGGGAAAGCACGGTCAGGCGAGGCAAGGCTAAGGCACGACAACGCAAGGCTAGGCAATGCACGGAAGGCAAGCAAAGAGTAACGGAAGGTAAGGAAGGCAAGGGAAACAAGGAAAGGGAAGTGTAACGGAAGGAACGGCACGGCAAGGGGAAACAAGGCTAAGGCACGACAACGCACGCTAGGCAATGCACGGCAAGGCAAGGAAAGGGTAACGCAGGGGAAGGCACGGTCAGGTGAGGCAAGGATAAGGCACGACAATGCAAGGCTAGGCAATGCACGGCAAGGAAAGGAAAGAGTAACGGAAGGAAAGGAAGGCAAGGCAAAGCCAGGCAAGGCAAGTGTAACAAAAGGCACGCCACGGCAAGGGGAAACAAGGCTAAGGCACGACAACGCACGGCTAGGCAATGCACGGCAAGGCAAGGAAAAGGTAAAGCAAGGCAAGGCACGGTGAGGCTAGGCAAGGCTAATGCACGATAACTCAAGGCTAGGCAATGCACGACAATGCAAGGAAAGCTTAAAGCAAAGGAAGGCACGGTCAGGCGAGATAAGGCTAAGGCCCGACAACGCAAGGCTAGGCAATGCAAGGAAGGGAAGCAAAGAGTAACGGAAGGTAAGGAAGGCAAGGGAAAGCAAAGAAAGGCAAGTGTAACGGAAGGAACGGCACGGCAAGGGGAAACAAGGCTAAGGCACGACAACGCACGGCTAGGCAATGCACGGCAAGGCAAGCAAAGGGTAACGCAAGGAAAGGCACGGTGAGGCTAGGCAAGCCTAATGCACGAAAACGCAAGGCTAGGCGATGCACGACAATGCAAGGAATGCTTAAAGCAAAGGAAGGCAAGGTCAGGCGAGATAAGGCTAAGGCACGACAACGCAAGGCTAGGAAATTCAGGGAAGGCAAGCAAAGAGTAACGGAAGGTAAGCTAGGCAAGGAAAAGGAAGGACAGGCCAGGGTAACGGAAGGAACGGCACGGGAAGGGGAAACAAGTCTAAGGCACGACACCGAACGCTAGGCAATGAACGGCAAGGCAAGGAAAGTGTAACGCATTTGAAAGAACGGTCAGGCGAGGCAACGCTAAGGCACGACAAGGCAAGGCTAGGCAATGCACGGAAGTCAAGCATAGAGTAACGGAAGGTAAGGAAGGCAAGGGAAAGCAGGGAAAGGCAAGTGTAACGGAAGGAACGGCACGTCAAGGGGAAACAAGGCTAAGGCACGACAACGCACGGCTAGGCAATGCACGGCAAGGCAAGCAAAGGATAACGCAAGGCAAGGCACGGTGAGGCTAGGCAAGGCTAATGCACGAAAACGCAAGGCTAGGCGATGCACGACAATGAAAGGAAAGCTTAAAGGAAAGGAACGCAAGG